>NC_137475.1:6005000-6604997 GCF_918807975.1 Aplidium turbinatum | reverse complement strand
TTAAAATATAATTTTGTTAGTTAAAAACATGGTACATGTTACAGGTGCACATCCCTGGAAAGGTAATTTAATACTGAATCCGATGCATGTAAAATTTAAGTGGCACGTGTTGCGGATTATAGTTTTATTTGAAGATGTTTGGAGTGGTGTTTATTACGCAAAAATCGTATTATTTTCTTGAATATCGTAAATGTATCCTCCTGCATTTTTGAAGCGTTCTACTGGGAGTTCCTTCCAAATGCCGACCTATTGGTGCACATCCCTGGAAAGGTAATTTAATACTGAATCCGATGCATGTAAAATTTAAGTGGCACGTGTTGCGGATTATAGTTTTATTCGAAGATGTTTGGAGTGGTGTTTATTACGCAAAAATCGTATTATTTTCTTGAATATCGTAAATGTATGCTCCTGCATCTTTGAAGCGTTCTGCTGGGAGTTCCTTCCAAATGCCGACCTATTGGTGCACATCCCTGGAAAGGTAATTTAATACTGAATCCGATGCATGTAAAATTTAAGTGGCACGTGTTGCGGATTATAGTTTTATTCGAAGGTGTTTGGAGTGGTGTCTATTATGCAAAAATCGTATTATTTTAATGTTTGTTGTAAATGCATCCTCCTGCATCTTTGAAGCGTTCTGCTGGGAGTTCCTTCCAAATGCCGACCTATTGGTGCACATCCCTGGAAAGGTAATTTAATACTGAATCCGATGCATGTAAAATTTAAGTGGCACGTGTTGCGGATTATAGTTTTATTCGAAGATGTTTGGAGTGGTGTCTATTATGCAAAAATCGTATTATTTTAATGTTTATCGTAAATATATGCTCCATCTTTGAAGCGTTCTGCTGGGAGTTCCTTCCAAATGCCGACCTATTGGTGCACATCCCTGGAAAGGTAATTTAATACTGAATTTGATGCATGTAAAATTTAAGTGGCACGTGTTGCGGATTATAGTTTTATTCGAAGATGTTTGGAGTGGTGTTTATTACGCAAAAATCGTATTATTTTCTTGAATATCGTAAATGTATCCTCCTGCATTTTTGAAGCGTTCTACTGGGAGTTCCTTCTAAATGCCGACCTATTGGTGCACATCCCTGGAAAGGTAATTTAATACTGAATCCGATGCATGTAAAATTTAAGTGGCACGTGTTGCGGATTATAGTTTTATTCGAAGATGTTTGGAGTGGTGTTTATTACGCAAAAATCGTATTATTTTCTTGAATATCGTAAATGTATGCTCCTGCATCTTTGAAGCGTTCTGCTGGGAGTTCCTTCCAAATGCCGACCTATTGGTGCACATCCCTGGAAAGGTAATTTAATACTGAATCCGATGCATGTAAAATTTAAGTGGCACGTGTTGCGGATTATAGTTTTATTCGAAGGTGTTTGGAGTGGTGTCTATTATGCAAAAATCGTATTATTTTAATGTTTGTTGTAAATGTATCCTCCTGCATCTTTGAAGCGTTCTGCTGGGAGTTCCTTCCAAATGCCGACCTATTGGTGCACATCCCTGGAAAGGTAATTTAATACTGAATCCGATGCATGTAAAATTTAAGTGGCACGTGTTGCGGATTATAGTTTTATTCGAAGATGTTTGGAGTGGTGTCTATTACGCAAAAATCGTATTATTTTCTTGAATATCGTAAATGTATCCTCCTGCATCTTTGAAGCGTTCTGCTGGGAGTTCCTTCCAAATGCCGACCTATTGGTGCACATCCCTGGAAAGGTAATTTAATACTGAATCCGATGCATGTAAAATTTAAGTGGCACGTGTTGCGGATTATAGTTTTATTCGAAGATGTTTGGAGTGGTGTCTATTACGCAAAAATCGTATTATTTTAATGTTTATCGTAAATATATGCTCCATCTTTGAAGCGTTCTGCTGCGAGTTCCTTCCAAATGCCGACCTATTGGTGCACATCCCTGGAAAGGTAATTTAATACTGAATCCGATGCATGTAAAATTTAAGTGGCACGTGTTGCGGATTATAGTTTTATTCGTAGATCGTTCGAAGGTATGTCATGTCGCATTTTGTGCCTCGCACTTATTCACGGATAACTTTTTTAGGCGGAAAGCGGAAAAATTATTCTGCCAGAATGACGGTGGTGTCATTCTGGCAGAATAATTCTGCGCGATCCGCCTAAAAAAATGATCCGTAAAAATTTGCGCGATAAACAATGCGATGAAAGTAGCAACACTCGGAAGCTGATAAAATCACTTCTCGTTACCACATCAAAGCAAATCTTAAATTTTTTCCATAGCCAAATGAACAGTTAACACAGAAATTTAAATAAAAAACTCGACTTGTCAAAGATAAAGCAACTGCAATTGCGAAAATTAGACAAAAAATCGTATCTATTAAGACTGCTATATGTGATATGGCAAGAAAAGTAAGCATCACAAAAACGACTATAAAAATACTTTCCCGAAATATTTTTTGGAATTTTATTTTTGAATCGTGTTCAGAATTAAATTTCCTTTCCAGGGATGGCAAGCTCGTGGTGGGGCAGACGAAGGAAACGCGAGCAGAATGGTTTAAAAATGGGGGAAATGTCTTACGTATTTAAAAACAAATAGAGATTTCAACGTTAAAAGACGCCTTCAATTAGGCGTCTATAAAAATACTTTTCCGATATATTTTTCGGAATTTTATTTTTGAATCGTGTTCAGAATTAAATTTCCTTTCCAGGGGTGGCAAGCTCGTGGTGGGGCAGACGAAGGAAACGCGAGCAGAATGGTTTAAAAATGGGGGAAATGTCTTACGTATTTAAAAACAAATAGAGATTTCAACGTTAAAAGACGCCTTCAATTGACCGTCTATAAAAATATTTTCCCGAAATATTTTTCGGAATTTTATTTTTGAATCGTGTTCAGAATTAAATTTCCTTTCCAGGGACGGCAAGCTCGTGGTGGGGCAGACGAAGGAAACGCGAGCAGAATGGTTTAAAAATGGAAGAAATGTCTTACGTATTTAAAAACAAATAGAGATTTCAACGTTAAAAGACGCCTTCAATTAGGCGTCTATAAAAATATTTTTCCGATATATTTTTCGGAATTTTATTTTTGAATCGTGTTCAGAATTAAATTTCCTTTCCAGGGGTGGCAAGCTCGTGGTGGGGCAGACGAAGGAAACGCGAGCAGAATGGTTTAAAAATGGGGGAAATGTCTTACGTATTTAAAAACAAATAGAGATTTCAACGTTAAAAGACGCCTTCAATTGACCGTCTATAAAAATATTTTCCCGAAATATTTTTCGGAATTTTATTTTTGAATCGTGTTCAGAATTAAATTTCCTTTCCAGGGACGGCAAGCTCGTGGTGGAGCAGACGAAGGAAACGCAAGCAGAATGGTTTAAAAATGGAAGAAATGTCTTACGTATTTAAAAATAAATAGAGATTTTAACGTTTATAGACGCCTTCAATTGAGCGTCTATAAAAATACTTTCCCGAAATATTTTTCGGAATTTTATTTTTGAATCGTGTTCTGAATTAAATTTCCTTTCCAGGGGTGGCAAGCTCGTGGTGGGGCAGACGAAGGAAACGCGAGCAGAATGGTTTAAAAATGGAAGAAATGTCTTACGTATTTAAAAACAAATAGAGATTTCAACGTTAAAAGACGCCTTCAATTAGGCGTCTATAAAAATACTTTCCCGAAATATTTTTCGGAATTTTATTTTTGAATCGTGTTCAGAATTAAATTTCCTTTCCAGGGGTGGCAAGCTCGTGGTGGGGCAGACGAAGGAAACGCAAGCAGAATAGTTTAAAAATGGGGGAAATGTCTTGCGTATTTAAAAATAAATAGAGATTTTAACGTTTATAGACGCCTTCAATTGACCGTCTATAAAAATACTTTCCCGAAATATTTTTCGGAATTTTATTTTTGAATCGTGTTCAGAATTAAGTTTCCTTTCCAGGGGTGGCAAGCTCGTGGTGGGGCAGACGAAGGAAACGCAAGCAGAATAGTTTAAAAATGGGGGAAATGTCTTGCGTATTTAAAAATAAATAGAGATTTTAACGTTTATAGACGCCTTCAATTGACCGTCTATAAAAATACTTTCCCGAAATATTTTTGGGAATTTTATTTTTGAATCGTGTTCAGAATTAAATTTCCTTTCCAGGGGTGGCAAGCTCGTGGTGGGGCAGACGAAGGAAACGCGAGCAGAATAGTTTAAAAATGGAAGAAATGTCTTACGTATTTAAAAATAAATAGAGATTTTAACGTTGATCAACGCCTTCAATTAGGCGTCTATAAAAATATTTTCCCGATATATTTTTCGGAATTTTATTTTTGAACCGTGTTCAGAATTAAATTTCCTTTCCAGGGATGGCAAGCTCGTGGTGGGGCAGACGAAGGAAACGCGAGCAGAATGGTTTAAAAATGGAAGAAATGTCTTGAGTATTTAAAAATAAATAGAGATTTTAACGTTTATAGACGCCTTCAATTAGGCGTCTATAAAAATATTTTCCCGAAATATTTTTCGGAATTTTATTTTTGAATCGTGTTCAGAATTAAATTTCCTTTCCAGGGGTGGCAAGCTCGTGGTGGGGCAGACGAAGGAAACTGGGGCAGAATGATTTGAAATTGGGGGAAATATCTTACGTATTTAAAATTAAATAATGATTTTGACGTTTTGAGAAGCCTTCAATTAAGCGTTTATAAAAGATAGTTGAAAAATTAGAAATTACAGAAAATAATGGAAAATACCTGTACAAAAATAAATTCCTTGTGTTACATTTGTTTATTAAGTTCTGTATTGTTGTAAGGTTTTCCCACTACACCTTTGAGGCAACCTTATACGGTCGTTCGGTTTTTTGTTAATGCAGGACCTGTCGCCAGTAGCCATATTACACCTGCTTATACAGCACATCTTGAGTAGTGCAAAAAAATTGTACAGAATAGTTAATGCTTTATCAATATTGAACTTTTCAGAATTTGACAAAATGATGTGTAAATCGAAGAGATCCTAATTTGAAAACTTAAATTTCTCTAGAAAGCGATTATAGGCTATACATTTCGAATGGGTATTTTTTTAAGTTTTAATAGATTACTGCATCTACAATGATTTGATTTAGAAATCACTAGGTTTGTTTGTCGTATCCAGACTTACACCTGGTGGTTGAAGATTTGGATTAAGTGGACACGAAAGCAATGAAGCCAATCTTCGTGTCCACTTTCAGGCATGCCTTTAAGTGTCCTGCCAAAGACACACCCGCATGCTCTTGAACGGTGTCGAACCCGGTGCTCTTTCGATTGCCTTTCCAAGTTCTCACCACTCGGCTATGCAGCCGACCTCACCACTCGGCTATGTAGTAGGTATCAGTTAATGAAGAATAATTTGTATTCTCTGAGCACAACATAAACTTCTAAACATTTTTTCAGCAAATCGAGTAGGATGCTGCGGATTCTTTTGCTATATTCAGTCTTTAGCTTTTACGTAGAAAAACAAGTATCTGCGATCCTGTATTACCTTTGTCATTTCGCAGAACGAAATACATCGAACTTTTTTGTCATTAAATTCTCAAACTACATTGGCTCCTTCTAGATCTAGACAATAACAAATGTCATGGCCGTTTTCCTTCCCTTCACCAAAATGTGCAATGGCACTTACGAATTTGTAATTACATTCAACGCCATTTGCATCCTCAAGAGTAAAAGTTTCATTTGCTGTGACACATCTTTTGGATTTGATTACACCAGTATTTCTACCTAAAGACAGAACCAAAACTTTGGGGAAACTAAATATTTGTTTACTCGTAGTGCAGTTCACACTTGTACATTTACAACATGGTGACATTTCGTTGTCAACGAGCAAGTTCTTTAGATATAAGGATAAAAGATTATTTTCTAAAATCCAGTGGTACATTGGTAGAAATAATACTTTTTCGTTATTTCTATGAAGCTCACTTTTCGAACCGCATTCAATACACTGGTGATACGTGACGTATTCCAGTGCCAATGTTATATCAGACCGCTCTAATAACAATGGCAATGACGATTCGCTAAAAAATTCGGCAGGGTCATGTTGCAAATCCAGTGGAAATTTACTTCTTATATCATTCAACGTGTTTTTAAGTAGTTTTTCTTCTACGTTTCTGTTAACAATAAGATTATGCATTATAAGTTACCTACATTTACTAAGCCAGGAGGAAGATTGCTATTAGGAGTTCCAGATAGCGTTTGCGTTTGTATAGCGTTTGATAGCGTTTGTAACGATGTAATATATCATCCAATGTCGATAGGTTGTGAAAAAATCAACATCCAAATTTCTTTGGTTAAGCTTTTCATCGCTTTTGTTGCAAAGAATATCCGCTGTCATGTAAACGGCCACTCCACAAGTGTTGTTGACTGGTTGCATCAAGATGTGTTTAGTGTCTACGGCTCAATCGTCCTTACATAGCCCGTAATCAACCAAGATATTTAATAAACAATCTACGCCGTCACGAAAGAACTTTGAAACATCACTGGACATGCCATTGTTTAATGAATCATAGCAATGTAACAACTCCTTTTGGATGGAAAAATGTAACAAGCGAAAATGACCATTGCACAAGAAAGGCAGAAGAACGACGGGTCGCAGTTTGTCCTCGTTTTCTATCATGGCCGTTTTGAAAAATTTTATTGACTTTGCGGGTTAGCAAAATGTAAGCGTCTACCAGACGTTTGCTTAGCCAACCAACGGCCGATGGATTTGTATAGTGCTTTTCCAATTCGCTCTTGATTTTCCTACAGGGGTTATTACACGCCGTAAGTAAATCTAGCCAAGACACTTCGTGGTTTTTGTCTATTACGAGAGCGGTATCAGATAAACAGTTACGATTTATTGCCAAATCGTGCCACACCTTTGTTGAAAATTCCTTCATGTACCCGAAATCTTTTTTTATAGCAGTCCAAAAGTCATTTATCCGTTTGTCATCAAACAAACAAATAATGCTTTCCATTATTTCGTCCAGTTCATGCAGGGTTGTACATGCAAATAACAACGAAATCCAATGCATTGCAGTCAATCTGTGTTGTTTATGTTTGTAATGTTTTTTTGCCATAACTTTAGCTGCACGCATGGCATGACTTAAACAATTGTGAACGAACGTTTTTTCTAAGTCGTACGTTATTGTCTCGCCTGTAACTACTCTCCAGCATCTGTTGTAATAATCTAACCTTGTTTCATTGCACATAGCACTTAATACAGCATTCCACATAGCCATTGAACCGTCAATCATCATCAATGCCGGCTTTTTTACTTTCCCGCAAATTTTTACAATGTCCATTAAAAATTTTCTCAGAAAACTCCGTATACTCTCAGAATTATGAGTTGTTGCGATGTTTGTTGCCACCGGGAGCGCTGGACCCCCGGTGTATGGGCTTCTCACTAAAAGCGAATAAATTTGAAAGTCTTTTTCACCTTCTTGTTTTCTGACTATACTTCCAGATGCGTCGAAATAAACTACATCATTGGGGCATAAATCCCGATAAAGTTTCACTTGTGCATTTGAATACATTGTAACGCCTGGTGGATGTGTAGTTATTTGTCTTATAAAAGTTCGATTTTTCTTTTCAAACTCGTATCTCAGGCGATTGATGTTATACATCCAATTTTTTGAGTATCTATTGCAAAGCTTACCTTCACTTTTTATATTTCTCAAAACAGACCAGGCAGGAGCAAAGTTATACACTCCGTAAAATAGTTTATCTTCAGTTAAGTCATCTACCAACTTTCGGCCAACTTCGCTAGGATGTTTACATTGTAATTGTTCCATAAGTAATTTACGTTGTTCTCCTGCGACCGGCCTTCGTTTAACGCAATGCGATTCATGGCTACGCTTCCCCTTCACACTTACGACTATTTCAACTTTATCAACGTACGAAAATATACGAATGGTCCCCTTTACTGAGCATTCACAACAACGCGAGTGCTTGCAATACATGTTAGCATGGCCATTGTAAAATTTTGTATCGCCGCTACTTAGAGACTCAACTGCTGCTGGTTCTACCAAATAATGATTTCTGAAACAAAAAACACATCTGTCATAAATTTTTCTAACTTTTTTGCATATAATATCGCGATATAAACCAAATCAAAATCTATGCGCAGTGCGACTGGAAGTCATTTCTTTCCATTCATCTAACGTGAGGAATAACGACTTACTATCTATGTTAACCAATTCACAACGTCGTTCACGCTTTTGCGATACTGGCTCTTTAAAATCCCCTAACTCCTTCAATGTTTCATCAGAAATCCAAGGTTTCTGATTTTGGGAGCATCCAAAAATGCTACCTTCATTATCATTTACTCCGTTTGGGTCATTATTTTTGTTTTTTACATCAATAAATATTTTTTGGCGATCAACTTTTAGGCCTACATCATCTTCAGCTTTGTCATCAGGTTTTAGATTATCTGTTTCATTTAAGGTTTCATCAACTGTGACTTTTACATCAATAAATTTTTTTTTATTATTATTAACTTTTGCTTTTAGATCATCAATTTCGATTATTTTGTCAGTTTCGGTTTTTAGGTGATTAGTTTCGGTCTTTACCAAATTGTTGTCGCAGTTAGATAGAAGTAAGTTTGATCTATTATTATCAGACAAATGTAAATCATCAGAATTAGTTGGAGAGGCAGATTTACTAACGTTACAAAGCAAATCAGATTTCTGCTGGAAAACTGAAGGTAAGACATTTAAATGTTGAATGGGTTTGTTGCTTACACCAACAAGTTTATGACAAAACACGGAATTTGTAGAATGCAACACTATCTGTTCACCTTCGCATACACGATGACTATTAGCACAATTCCATTGTTTTTCTGTTATAGCTAATGCCGGACTATTTGGTGAGAATATGCAGCGAGGGTGAAACCATTTCAAGCAAGTTCCACAGCACACATATAGGGATCCGTCATTAGGCTTGTTACATATGCAGTAGAGAAGATTGTCTTCATGATTTTGTAAAGAAATGTCACTTCGATAGGCAACAGAAACAGTTGTTTCGTTTTGATCTGGGTTATTCTGTTGACCAACATCGCAAAACTTTTGCGCACCTAGCGTTGAGGAGATATGTTGAGATGTCACGCCTTTCGCTATATTTTTTTGTTTAGAAGAAACATATAGTAGTTTTACCGATTCCCTAAAGAAGAATCACGATGCCATCTAGATTTAATTGTTCTCACTTCAGAGCGAAAAAAGGAAGCAGGCCAATGATTTTCCTTTAGCATTGCTGCGACACATGAACCAGGAAGGTAGTCATCGCGAGGGAAGTCGTCCATATGCTTGCTGATGGAATTTGCTAATTCAATATCTAACTGAGAGGGCACAGTTTGTGATATCGAAGCGGAATTTGTTTTAAAATGATCTATTAAGTTTTTATTTTTTCGACAAAACGTCAACAAATATTTCTCTCGTTTAGAAGCAGCACACTTTGCACAAAAACTCGAAGACGTTAAAAACTCTACACGGTTTGATTTGTTTCTCAAGGAATGCAAATTATTTTCGCTAAATACCTACCAATTTCATTTTGCCGTTTGACTTACTAAGTCATCAGAAGCACCTCTAAAGTTCATTGTCAACATTTTGCTGTTACGTTTCGGAAAGGTGCTTTCTTGGCAAACTTCATCAAAATGAAATAACGTTTCAAGTGGAGAAAACCGATTTTGCGAAACAAAGCTTCGAGTAGGATTACAACTGGCACCACGCGTCCCTGTAGCAGACCTCACACCAGGACCGGCACCACTCATGTTTTTAGCAGACCTCACAACAACAGGACCAGCACCACTCGAGCCTGTATTAGACTTCATAGCACCAGAACAGGCACCACTCATACCGGAAGCAGACATCACAGCACCAGAACAGGCACCACTCGACCCTGTACGAGACCTCACAACAACAGGACCGGCACTACTCGTCCTTTTAGCAGACCTCACAACAACAGGACCAGCACCACTTGTTTATTATGTCTCGAGCTTTATTGCGAACGTTGTTGGTACGAAGCACTTCAGTAACAGAATGAATGCGTGTCACAAAATGGCGGTAACGGATTAGCTCAAGTGGTCGTAGAATAGAAAAAGGCGAAGTGACTGATCTCAAGACAGATACTGCGTTGCGCAATGATATGACGTCATCAACATCCCCCTTTCAATGAAAGGCGTTATGAATAGGATTGCAGTTTTACTACAGTATGAAGGAGAGATCATTTGGGGGTTAGGTTACATAATACAAAACGTATGGTAACACATATGATTACGATATGGCATATGATTACGATATACACACAATGCAAAACGTATTGTAACATATGTGATTACGATATGGTAAGTTAATTATATTTACAGCGAAAGGGTAAATGTTCAAGAGGTGGAGATGCAAGCATACTGCTAAAAGTTATCAGTGATATCTGGGATAATGCAGTTAAAATATATCACATACAACTTCAAACACAAATGCCAAATGTCATCAGGTTGTAGGTTAAGAAAATTACGTAGTATGGTAATCATTCAACCACACAGGGGCTCTACGCATCCGTCTTGGTCGTTCTGAAGAGCTACTTCTGGGGTAGCTTTCAGAGGGTTCGTCATGGTTGTCAAGTGGTGTTATACTGTGTGGTATATCTAAGAACAGGTCGCTTTTGTCGATACGAAGGTGGACCCTGTTCCTTTTATACCTTGTGCCAGAAGCGGACTCGATTATGTAGGTGCGCGAAGAAGGTATTGCGGTCACTCTCCCTCGTTCCCAGCTTGTACTGGGTGGGCTTTGAAAATAAATTCGTTGTCCAATTGAAAATGGACTCATATCACGAGCGTTTTTATCATAATTTCTTTTTGTGGCGTTTCTGCGATGAAGCCTTTTTTCGGCGTGCATGGTGTTGCTAGGTTTGGTGATTAGAGGTATCACTGATCTAAGTTTTCTGCCAAAGAGGATCTCTGCTGGGCTGATGTTTACGTCTTGGCGCGGCGTGTTCCTGATCTCAAGCAGGGCTTGGTATTGGTCGGTTTGGTTGAGAAATGTGCGCTTAAGCATGGTTTTTACACATTTAACCGCTGACTCTGCTTTTCCGTTTTCTCGTTGATGGCCTGGGCTGGAAGTTGTATGGGTGACCTGCCATTTTTTGCAAAATGCGTTAAAGCCATCAGACATAAACTGTGGACCGCAGTCTGATACCACACATTTGGGAATGCCGTATCGCGCAAAATGCTTTTTTAAGCAGCTTATAACTTGTCTGGTGGTGGTTGACGTCATCACGTCGATTTCAATGAAATTAGAGTAGTAGTCGACCGTTATTAAATAACTCTTTCCTTGAAACTCGCACAGATCAATACCAATTTTTTCCCATGGCGCCGTTCCTTCGTTGTGTTGTTTGAGTGTCTCTTTCTGGTTGCTTGGTTTTGTTTGTTCATTCTATTTGAATAAGGTGAATGGATGCCTAGGTAGCTTGTATTTAAAAACCGGAAAATTTAAGTAGTTTTAATCTTGCCTAATACTTCTTGCTGCTTCAATTACCTTGCAAAGAAAAATGGATGAAGTTAAATGCATGCTGAAGCAATTGTCTGAAGAAATCAAGGAAATTCAAAAGGAGCAAAAGACAATAAAAGGGAAGTACCAGACTGAAATTCATAAACCAAAAGCTGACTCTAATGGTACATCCTGTTTTGCAGATTTACAAAAAAATCCTGATGTTGAACGACTTGACAAAAGAATTGACCATCTGGTCAATAAATTCAACATGATGTCTTCTGCCATGAAAAAAATTGAAAACAAAATGGATGACCAAGAACAGTATACCAGACGTGACTGCTTGATTCTTCATGGATGCTCAGCCATGCCTAAAGAATCAATCAGTCGCTCTCCTCCTTCTTTTTTTACTAATTTTGTAATTCAAACCATAAATGAGAAGTTAGATTTAAACATCACAGATTGGGACATAAGTACTTGCCACCCTTTATCTAACAGAACTGAAAATGTACCAATAATTGTGAAATTTACTAGGAGGTCAACTCGAGATCTGATCTTCAACTCAAAACGCAAACTTAAAGGAAGCGGGATGGCCATAACCGAGTCCCTCACCAAAAGAAGGCTAGCATTGCTGAATCAGGCCAAGGAGAAATTGGGAAAAAGTAATGTTTTCTCATTCAATGGAAAAATTTATGCATATGTCCACGACAAAAAGCATTGGATTCAGACTGAAGATGACATATCAAAGTTAAGCAATTAATATTAATTATTTAAATGATTTCTTCCATACATTAAGCTCCATTATCTGTTGAGAATTGAAATGTTAAAACCTATTTTAGATACAGTAAGCTTACTGATAAGTACTGCTTTTTGATATAGCATTTCTTAAAGTCAGCTTGCAATATGCTGACATAACTTTAAAACCTCCAGTCAACCTCAACTTTATTATATTACCTTAATTACCTTGTTAAACTACTTTAAACTATTGATAATATACTTTTGATTATTGTTCAAATTTTAGCATATTTTTCTGCTTGTTTGTATACTCAGCAGTAGGCTGTATTTAAATATCATGTTCGGTTGATTTCTTCACAGCTACACAGGTAAGTCCATATTATCTATGCCTACATGTAACATCTGTGAGAAAGTTGTTCGCAGCAACCAGAAGTCCATCTCCTGCAGTGTATGTAATTTGTCTAATCATTTTAAATGTACAAACTTAACTCAGACTGATAGATCTTATTTCTGTACAAACTGTTTACATAACTCTTTACCGTTTTTCAACTGTAGTGATATTATATTTACCCAACTTTTTTCAATCAAAACAGCACAACTTCTCAACCAAGAGCCTACATTGCTTAATGAACTTTTTTCATCACTTGAAAATGAAGTTGTAAATACTGAAGAACTTGAACCTTGTTTTCAAGCTAATGATGTGTATGTGTATTCTAACAAAGTACATTTTTTCGTAACAAATATGCAAATAAACAAATCCCTAATAACTATGCACCTTAACATTAGATCTTTATCAAACCCAAAGAATTTCTCAAAATTGCAGGCACTTGTAACGTCAATGACAGTTAAACCACATATTATATCTATTAATGAAACATGGCTTAAAGTAAACCAAACTGGTGAATTTACCTCCCTAGATGGGTATGTTTTTCTCGCAAATAGTAGATGTAAACAAAGGGGTGGAGGAGTGGCTCTGTATATAAAAGATAGCATTATGTTCTCTGTAAGAAATGACCTGACTATTATGAAAGAAAAAATTTTTGAATCCCTTTTTGTTGATATATTTGTAAACAAGAAAAAGTTAACTTGTGGTACTATATATAGATCTCCTCAATCACTTTCTGCTGCCAACTCTGAGTTTCTACAAACACTCCTTCCTACAATAAAAACAATATCAAAATCAAATGCACAATGTTTCATAATGGGAGATTTTAATTACAATTTATTGGACCATAATAATTGTCACACCAGCAACTATGCTGATGCTATGTTTGAACACAGCTTCCATCCATTGATAACTAAACCAACTAGAATTACTTCAGCCAGTACCACATGTATTGATCACATATGGACAAATGTCTGTAATGCCAAAACAAATGCTGGTATAATAGTTGACTGCATCGCTGACCATCTGCCTGTAATACAATGCTCTCAATTAGGTTCAATAGAAGAACTTTCATTAAACAAAGAGAAAAGATGCTACAGCAACATTAACATGTGTCATTTTGTAGAAAAATTATCTAAGCTCAACATTAATAACATCATGAATGAAACCAACACTGATGTAGCTTATAACATGCTTTTCAATAATTACGTTGAAGTATTTAAAAGCAGTTTTCCAGTGAAATCTGTAAGAAATGTAACAACAAAATGCTGGTATGATCATGAACTCAGTGATCTTTACAGAATGAAACAACTGGCATACAAAAAATATCTTAGAAAATCTTCTGAAAAAAACAAATCTTACTACAATGCTCTAAGAAACTTTTATACCAGGTCACTAAAGCTGAAAAAACAAAACTATTTTAAAACTTTACTGTTAAAGCACAAAAATAACCTGAAAAAAACCTGGAATATTTTAAATCAATTATTAGGTAAAACCAGATGCAATGAACAGTCCCATCTTGTTAAAGGTGATGAAGTACTTATACAGAATATTGATAAGGCTAACTACTTCAATGAATATTTCTCTTCAATAGCATCAAATCTGGTGGATAAAATTCCTAATACAAGTACCAAATTTTCAGATTATCTTTCAAATCCTATCAGTGAATCCATTTTTTTGCGCCCCACTTCTGCTGATGAAGTCAAACAAATTCTTTCTTCTTTTCAATCCAAACTTAGTTGTGGAATAGATGAAATACCAACAAAGATATTAAAAGTTGTACCACAAAACATAATTATAGCACTGACCCACATCTTCAATTTATCCTTAACTAACGGTGAATTTATAACAGCATTTAAAACATCTAAAATAATACCCATATTCAAAAAAGGCAAAACTGAAGACTGTAGTAATTACCGCCCCATCAGTCTATTATCTTCCTTTTCTAAAATACTTGAAAAAATAATGTACAACAGAGTGTATAATTTTCTTGACAACCATAACTTTTTCTACCCCCAACAATTTGGGTTCAGACAAAATCATTCAACTAACCTCGCAGTTTTGCATCTTGTCAGTAAAATTTCAAATGCATTTGAAAAAAAAGAAACCACCCTTGGTATATTTTTAGACCTGTCTAAAGCATTTGACACAATTGATCACAAAATTTTGTTAAACAAGCTTTACTATTATGGTATCAGGGGGGCAGCCCATGACTGGCTCAGTAGTTACCTACTAAACCGATTTCAAGTAGTAGAAATATCTCAATCAATGTCTACTAAACGCAAAATATGTTTCGGGGTCCCCCAGGGTTCAATTCTAGGACCTTTACTGTTTTTGATATATATAAATGATTTCTGTAACAGCTTACAACACTCTGAATCTGTAATGTTTGCTGATGACTCCAATTTGTTTTTATGTGGTAACAGTATCCCCGAGCTTTATGAACTGGCCAATATGGAAATGTTAAATGTAACAGACTGGCTAGCAGCAAATAGGCTGTCGTTAAATGTAAATAAAACTAAGCACATTTTATTCAACAATAATAATAATACAAAGTGTTTTAACTTCACCCATACATTATCTGTGTACAATCAACCCATTGAACGTCTTAACACTGTTAGTTTCCTAGGCATTTTACTGAATGAAAATTTGTCATGGAAATCTCATATGATTCACTTGCTACAAAAACTGCGACGAAATTTCGGAATAATCTGCAAGATTAAACCTTACTTAAACACTGCGAATTTGATTTCTCTCTATCATTCTCTCATTGAAAGCAATCTAAGATATTGCATTAGTGCTTGGAAGCATGGTCATGTTACCATTGTAAACAAACTGCAAAAAATTTGCAACAAATTCATAAAAATGATCACTAAGCATGAACCACAATACAATGTCGACAGTTTTTTCACAATTGATAACCTTTATACCATCGAAACTGGCAAATTCATGTTTAAACTAAAACATAATCAACTGCCTAAAAACTTTAACTCACTATTTCAACTTAATAGCAACTTGCATCACATATCAACTAGAAGTAGCAATCGATTTTTTCTCCCCTATTACTCGAAAAAGTTAACCCAACAATCCATCCAATTTAGTGGAGTTAAAGTCTGGAACGATCTCCCTAAACACATTACTGAAATCGAAACCTTTTCATTATTCAGCAGCAAGCTGAAAACCCATCTGCAAACAAAAACTCAAACCGATTAGCATACGTCCATTGTGTAATAGATACCACTTTTGTACATTTAATCTTTCAAGTACTACTGTCAATGTCGTACATCTGCCATCAACACCTTAAACTGTTCAGTTTCAATAGGCTGCAATTAGATGCTAATATGTTACCAATGCAATATGCCTTTAATTAGCCGAACGTATAATATACTTGTTCACAGAACCTTATAACTTTCTGTTACTTTGTTGTGTAGATTTATTTGGCAAGAGTACTTCAACAATGAAGCTGTAGGCCTATCACTCTCCAGAAGTTTGGTTGGAAATTCATTTCAAGAAACTCCATCCCGCTCCGATACCGAAGTCACCCGCATGCCATCTAGACCATTTTCATAATTATCATCTTCACTACATTTTTCATCATTCATGATCATCAGTGTAATATCATGCTCAAATAATAAGTTAATTAATCTAAATTCCTGTACCCATCAGTTATCAATTCCTATTCAATATCACACCACTGTCGTTGCTGCGAACACTCCATTTTACTTAAAACGATGTACTGTACATAGTATTTTGTATATGTAATATGTTTAATATGTAAATAATATGTTTAATATGTAATAATATGCCGTATGTTCATTGTTTATTCTTGAATGCTCGTGTTGTTGATTTTTCTTTTTTATATTGGTTGTAAGGTTCAGTCGTCCCCGCATGGTTTCATCAACTGGCACACCTCCAGTTGCTTTAGGTATGTGGAGCCAACTGGTTCTTCCAACTAATTCATCTACTTTAAACTGTTAGGTTTGGTGGCCGTGCTTAATTTACGTTCGTGTACGTAACCTTTAAATTTGCATCGCATGCACGTTTTAAACTTTGTAGTTTTGCCACCTTTTCCTTTTGTTGGTTTTGTTCCCGTTCATTATTTGTAACTTTATCATTGCTGTTGTTTTCCGACAAAGAAAAATAAATTGAATTGAATTGAATTGAATTTGTTGACAGATTATACAATTGTCTGTCATTTGTTTTAGTTCTTTTTTGTAATCCTATCCAAAACACGGTCTCGCGTGCTCGCCGCATCATGCTGTCATAACCTAAATGCGCAAGGTGTAAATTGTCTTTGATCTCGCGGCGCAAATTTTTTGGGATAAATATGCGCTCTCCCTTTAGTATTAAGTTCTTTTCTTGCGTCAGGCACTCTCGAAGCGAAAAATAAGGTTTGATGTTTTCTGGGAGATCATTTTTGGTAGCTGGCCAACCTTCTGTTATGATCCTCGAACAGTGTTTTTGCTTCGTCATCGCTTTGCATGGCCTGTTTTACTGCAATTAGACGTTCGTCTGGTATGTCCTCTAGGACGTTTAAGTTCATTATGTGATTCGGTTGATTCTCTGAGTCGTTAAGTTCAGGGAAGGCTCTACTTAGGGTGTCGGCAATGACAAGGCTGGCTCCAGGCATGTATTTGAAATCAACATCGTATCTATTCATGCGCATCAGCAGGCTCTGTATCCGTTTGGGGGCCTGGCTTAGTGGTTTTTTAAGTATAGTTTCGATGGGTTTGTGGTCGTTGTGTATTGTGATTTGTCGGCCATAGGTGTATTGGTCAAATCGCTCCAGACCAAATACGACTGCTAATGTCTCTTTCTCTATTTGTGCCCAATTTCGCTCAGATTTTGTGAGGGCGCGAGATGCATATTCGACAGGTTGATCGTCCTGCAAGAGAACAGCACCAAGTCCATCCTTGCTGCTGTCCACCTGTAGAATCACTGGCTTTTGCGCGTCAAAATAGGCCAGTATTGGGGGTTGCTCGATTTTCTTTTTAACCTTTTGTATTGCCTGCTCACACTCCTCACTCCATTCCCACTCTACGTTTTTTCGGGTCAGTCTTCGTACGGGCTCGAGGTCGTTTGCCAGATTTAGCATGAACCTCGATAGATACTGAATCATGCCGCAGAATCGTTTTACGCCAGATATATCTGTGGGTGAAGGCATGTTTCTTATTGCTTCTATCTTTGATAGATCGGCTTGGATCCCGTTTTTCGTTACCTTGTGGCCCATAAACGTGATTTCCGTTTTCTTAATGATCGCCTTTTGATCATTGAGCAAAATTGGTATATTTTTGCAGCGCTGTCGCAAAGCTCTCAGGTTATCGTCATGGTTATTGATGGCCTGGTTTTCATTTGACCCACAACCAACAACAATGATGTCATCTGCGACAGCGAAGACACCGTTTAGGTTTTGCAACGCCTCTATTAATCTTTTTTGAAAAATTTCGCTGCTTACTTTGAGACCGAATGGAAGTCTAATCCACCGATAGCGACCATGCGGCGTGATCATTGTTGTTAGCTTGCTCGCTTCTTCATCTAGTTCGATATGCCAATAGGCGTGTTTTACATCGACCTTTGAGAATATTTTGGCATTTGTTAAGGAAGGTAAGATATCGTCAAGCGTTGGCAATTTATAGTGTTCTCTTTTTAATGCTGTGTTTAGTGGCTGGGGATCGATGCAGATACGTAAATCCCCATTTGGTTTTTTTACTATTGCCATTTGACTAACCCAGTCCGTTGGTTCATCGACGGGGGATAGTACGCCTTGCTCTACCAGCGATTCGAGTTCGAGTTTGACTTTCTCTTTGAGCGCGACTGGCACATTGCGACAGGGTAGGGTTCTAGGTTTTACCCTTGGGTCTACTGTTAAAGACGCACAACCGATGTAACCCAGATTTGTGTTACTTATATTGGCGATAAAAGCATCATCATTAATCGAAATCAAATTCAAGTTTTTAACTGTGGATAATCCTAGAAGACAGTTCAAGTTATTATCTACAACAGTGAATTTAACACAGTAGGTTTCCTTAGTTCTCGGATTGATAACATCGAGTAGGGCCGTACCTGCTGGTTTGACTGTAGTTCTATTCCACATCGTCAATGTTTGTGTAGTCGGAGTTATCTGACCTCTTTTTACAAAGCGCTTGCATATGGTGTTGACGTCAGCTCCGGTGTCCAGCTGGAAACGGACTTCCTGTTCATTTATATTGAGTAGTGCAGTTAGTCCTCGTTTCTCACTTCCTTGTATAGCACACAAATATGCGTCTTCTTCTTCTGAGTGCACGCTTGGCTCCATGTTGTGGACCTGGTGTAGGCGGCTTCGACATTTTACTGAAAAATGATTTCTTTTCCCGCAAGTGGAACACGTTTTTCCATACGCTGGGCACATGCTTCTGTTGCGGGGATGGTTTTGGCCACAAAAGTCACATTGAGCGCTTTTCTCGTAGCGTGAAAAGCGTCTCTGTGTTGCCTTGTTGGAATGGTGTTGTACAACCTTGTGTATGGACTCAGCAGGCTTTGCTTGCAATTTTTGCAATTGTTTGTGCGATGCTTCACTGGCTCGGCAGATTTGTATTGTTTTGTCAAGCGTGAGTGTCGCTTCGCATGAAAGCTTCTCTTGCAGCGCTGTCGGAACAGACAGTATGATT
This sequence comes from Aplidium turbinatum, assembly GCF_918807975.1. Taxonomy (NCBI): domain Eukaryota; kingdom Metazoa; phylum Chordata; class Ascidiacea; order Aplousobranchia; family Polyclinidae; genus Aplidium; species Aplidium turbinatum. The sequence goes on along the minus strand of NC_137475.1, from coordinate 6,585,795 downwards.
TTGTCTCGCAAAGCCCTGTTTCTGTCTGGAAATTTGCAGTGTTCGGCTTTTGCTTTCAATTCTGTCAGGAATGCGTCAAAGGGTTCTTTATATTCTACTTTGTAAAACCTCAATGTGGAGATAACATCGTTCTGTTTTGGGCTGCAATATTTTTCAAGTTTTTCCAGCAATATTTTCGGATCGTCTTTGCTCTCTTCTGCGGTATATTCAAAATGTCTCATTTCCTGGATCATGCTCCAGCCTGCGCATTCTTTAACGATTGCTGTCTGCACCTTGTTGTCATCATTGTATGCTTTGGTCGTCAGCAAATAGATATCCACCATTTCACGCCATTGGTGATAGGACTCGGCAAGGTTGCTGTCCAGTGGATCAAGTGGTGGGGGCAGTCTATGTTGGCGATCTGACATCTTGTCTGTCTATGACGCTGGTTCAATTTAACCTTAGTGCCACTTCTATCTGTATGTCTTCGATTTGCTGACGCTACGGCTGAGTTCAAGAATCTTGCGCTGCCACCATGTTTATTATGTCTCGAGCTTTATTGCGAACGTTGTTGGTACGAAGCACTTCAGTAACAGAATGAATGCGTGTCACAAAATGGCGGTATCGGATTAGCTCAAGTGGTCGTAGAATAGAAAAAGGCGAAGTGACTGATCTCAAGACAGATACTGCGTTGCGCAATGATATGACGTCATCAACACCACTCGTACATGTGTCAGATTTCATAGCACCAGAACAGGCACCACTCGTCCCGTTAAAGACGTTATGGACGCCTAATTGAAGGCGTCTATAAACGTTAAAATCTCTATTTATTTTTAAATACGTAAGACATTTACCCCATTTTTAAACCACTCTGCTTGCGTTTCCTTCGTCTGCCCCACCACGAGCTTGCCATCCCTGGAAAGGAAATTTAATTCTGAACACAATTCAAAAATAAAATTCCGAAAAATATTTCGGGAAAATATTTTTATAGACGCCTAATTGAAGGCGTCTATAAACGTTAAAATCTCTATTTGTTTTTAAATACGTAAGACATTTACCCCATTTTTAAACCATTCTGCTCGCGTTTCCTTCGTCTGCCCCACCACGAGCTTGCCATTCCTGGAAAGGAAATTTAATTCTGAACACGATTCAAAAATAAAATTCCGAAAAATATTTCGGAAAAGTATTTTTATAGACGGTCAATTGAAGGCGTCTTTTAACGTTGAAATCTCTATTTGTTTTTAAACACGTAAGACATTTCTTCCATTTTTAAACTATTCTGCTCGCGTTTCCTTCGTCTGCCCCACCACGAGCTTGCCACCCCTGGAAAGGAAATTTAATTCAGAACACGATTCAAAAATAAAATTCCGAAAAATATATCGGGAAAATATTTTTATAGACGCCTAATTGAAGGCGTTTATCAACGTTAAAATCTCTATTTATTTTTAAATACGTAAGACATTTCTTCCATTTTTAAACTATTCTGCTCGCGTTTCCTTCGTCTGCCCCACCACGAGCTTGCCACCAGTGGCGTAACTACCCATTGGATCTTGTGGATAAATCCAGGGGCGGCACGTTGCTAAAGGGCGGCAAAATGTGATAACGTTTAAAAGTTTAAAGAAAACGAACAAAGACAGTCACGTTAATTTATTCTCGGAGAGACTCAGACTTAAACGACCTAAGTTAACACTGATCTAAGTGAAGCCAAAAAATTAAACAAGTTAGGCTATGCCTATAAACTAATTTGCAACTTTTTTAGATTGTGCCTCACCATGTAGTATTTGTGACGGTTTAATGATATTCATGTTGTTGAAGTAATGATAGAATATCGGTTGTAACTTGTAAGCTATAGCATTACTCAGTCAATTTAGCTTTGGTAGGATAGTTAAGTTCAGATTAGTTTTAAGTTTATTTCACTTGATTGATTGATTGAATCTTTATCCTCGGACTGGAAAAGCTTCTTGCAGAACTTAATCCTGGCAGTTTCACATACTTGTAGAGGCTTTAAATCACTGACGCAGGCCCGGTCACCGAGATTGACAGAGTGAAGTTTCCGATTGTTGAAGTCATGTTGCCGGGGAACTATTCCATCCATTAGATGCCGCTGAATGGAGAGCAGTCCTTAACGTGCGTTGCTCAAGCGCACACCCCGAGAGTCGAACCAGCGCCGCTTGATCTTGAAGCTTCTTTGTTCCAGAAGTGACGCGCTAACCAATTGAGCTTTCTTTTTTCGTATGAGAGGTTGTTTTTTTGGACTACATTTCATTGGGGTCAAATGAAATGTTTATTTCACTTTCGGGAGGAGACAAGAATAGACCGTGAGGTCATCGAGTCAACTGTCATCTTTACTATCTGTCTGTGGTAGATAGAGGGGATTCCTCCATCTTCATCTGTGAAGATGGGTTAGGTTAGTAAAAAGTTTAAAGTTTCAGGTCTGAAATAGATCACTTAGCTTAACTCAGCAAATTTGCAATGATGGTTATTGTTTTTAACTAATGTGCTGCAGATTCCAGAACAAGATTTAAGTTGCAATTTTTTTAAGTTAATTTTTGCCTATGACGAGAGTAAAAGAAAGTGAAGATTTTTTTAGAAAGAAAAAGAAAGCTGGAGAAGGGGAACTAAAAAGTAAAAAGAATGAAGGAGTCATTTTGAAGTTCGTAAAAATTGCCTCTGCTAAAAAAACAGAAGAGATTAGCACAGTAAATCTCTACGGTACCTCAAATTGAGACGGAAGAAGAAGTGTAGGCTACCTCGAGCAAAACAATAACAAAGTGGTCATTGAAAGCCTGTGAATGAAACACTGTCAGATAAAGATAAAACAGATGCTATCTATTATTCTCATAACGATGTGACTACTTGGCCAGAAACATTAACCCATAACATGAGAGTTGAGATAATCAAACTAGGGCCAGAAAGGTTTCAGAATAAAAAAGGGCCATTCAAGCCAGCGATTAGAGTAATTAAAGGAGACAAAGAATCGTTCAGCTGTCTGAGTAAGAAGTGGTTTTATTTTGAACTTTCAATAAAATTAAACAAAACTACTTTAATTCTTCTGTTGTGTGGAATTTTAATTAGCTTTTACGACGGTGTCGGGGGGGGGGGGGGGTAGGGGCGGCGTTTCGCGCAAAAATCCAAGGGCGGCATACTGCGTTGCTACGCCACTGCTTGCCACCCCTGGAAAGGAAATTTAATTCTGAACACGATTCAAAAATAAAATTCCGAAAAATATTTCGGAAAAGTATTTTTATAGACGCCTAATTGAAGGCGTCTTTTAACGTTGAAATCTCTATTTGTTTTTAAATGCGTAAGACATTTCTTCCATTTTTAAACCATTCTGCTCGCGTTTCCTTCGTCTGCCCCACCACGAGCTTGCCATCCCTGGAAAGGAAATTTAATTCTGAACACGATTCAAAAATAAAATTCCGAAAAATATTTCGGGAAAATATTTTTATAGACGGTCAATTGAAGGCGTCTATAAACGTTAAAATCTCTATTTATTTTTAAATACGCAAGACATATCTTCCATTTTTAAACTATTCTGCTCGCGTTTCCTTCGTCTGCCCCACCACGAGCGTGCCACCCCTGGAAAGGAAATTTAATTCTGAACACGATTCAAAAATAAAATTCCGAAAAATATTTCGGGAAAGTATTTTTATAGACGCCTAATTGAAGGCGTCTTTTAACGTTGAAATCTCTATTTGTTTTTAAATACGTAAGACATTTCTTCCATTTTTAAACCATTCTGCTCGTGTTTCCTTCGTCTGCCCCACCACGAGCTTGCCACCCCTGGAAAGGAAATTTAATTCAGAACACGATTCAAAAATAAAATTCCGAAAAATATATCGGGAAAATATTTTTGTAGACGGTCAATTGAAGGCGTCTATAAACGTTAAAATCTCTATTTATTTTTAAATACGCAAGACATTTCTTCCATTTTTAAACTAGTCTGCTCGCGTTTCCTTCGTCTGCCCCACCACGAGCTTGCCACCCCTGGAAAGAAAATTTAATTCTGAACACGATTCAAAAATAAAATTCCGAAAAATATTTCGGGAAAATATTTTTATAGACGCTCAATTGAAGGCGTCTATAAACGTTAAAATCTCTATTTGTTTTTAAATACGTAAGACATTTACCCCATTTTTAAACCATTCTGCTCGCGTTTCCTTCGTCTGCCCCACCACCAGCTTGCCATCCCTGGAAAGGAAATTTAATTCTGAACACGATTCAAAAATAAAATTCCGAAAAATATTTCGGAAAAGTATTTTTATAGACGCCTAATTGAAGGCGTCTTTTAACGTTGAAATCTCCATTTGTTTTTAAATACGTAAGACATTTCCCCCATTTTTAAACCATTCTGCTTGCGTTTCCTTCGTCTGCCCCACCACGAGCTTGCCACCCCTGGAAAGGAAATTTAATTCAGAACACGATTCAAAAATAAAATTCCGAAAAATATATCGGGAAAATATTTTTATAGACGCCTAATTGAAGGCGTTTATCAACGTTAAAATCTCTATTTATTTTTAAATACGCAAGACATTTCTTCCATTTTTAAACCATTCTGCTCGCGTTTCCTTCGTCTGCCCCACCACGAGCTTGCCATCCCTGGAAAGGAAATTTAATTCTGAACACGATTCAAAAATAAAATTCCGAAAAATATTTCGGGAAAGTATTTTTATAGTCGTTTTTGTGATGCTTACTTTTCTTGCCATATCACATATAGCAGTCTTAGTAGATACGATTTTTTGTCTAACTTTTCGCTATTGCAGTTGCTTTATCTTTGACAAGTCGAGTTTTTTATTTAAATTTCTGTGTTCACTGTTCATTTGGCTATGGAAAAAATTTAAGATTTGCTTTGATGTGGTAACGAAAAGTGATTTTATCAGCTTCCGAGTGTTGCTACTTTCATCGCATTGTTTATCGCGCAAATTTTTACGGATCATTTTTTTAGGCGGATCGCGCAGAATTATTCTGCCAGAATGACGGTGGTTGAAAATAGACCACCCTAGTGATGCAAGCCGCGCCGCGCCGCGCCGCGTACGCGGCCGCTTTTGACTTTTTCGCCGCGTGCCGCGCCGCGCCGCGTGGAAGGTTGAAATGACAAAGCCGCGCCGCGCCGCTTGCCGCGTAAACTTTCAAGAAATTAATTTTTCGTAAACGTAAACTTTCAAGAAATTAAACTTTCGTAAACGTAAACTTTCAACTTTTCAAGAATCAGCTATGAAACTTCAAATTTAAATTGGAAACACGGATCAGTTATTTTTCCCTTCGGAAACCCTAAGATGGAAAGCTATGCAAATGCAAATTGCAAATGGCTTGCAGTTGACAGGGTTTTAGGGCTTGCTTGTCAGGGAAGCTGTACGAATGTTTTTGGTTAGTAGCCTAGCTGATAAGCTCAGTTACCAGGCTATAGGCCTAGCGCAACTACCGCATTATTTACTATATCAGTTAGCCCAGTGAGTTCAGGCTATAAGTTTTACTCTTGTGTGTGTAGTTCATATAGCCACTGGCATTATAATTGCATTATTGCTTACAAAAAGTGTTCAAAAGTCCTGATACTGGATCCAGGAACATTCTATTTGTCTTAGTTTGTATTATGTCTTAGAACTTAGATGCATTGCTGATAAGAGAATATGATCTGGTTAGCCTGGCCAATTAGTGCACAACTGTATTGGTACTAGGTTACCAGTTATATGCCATGGATGCTTTTTCCTACAATTGACTTTCTAAACAATAACTCGTTAAAATATTTTTTTTTAATTTTGTAATTTGCGGTGTGCGGTGCGGTGCAGTGTCAAAGTTCCAGATAAATTGCGGTGTGCGGTGCGGTGCGCGGATAGATGAGTCAGTTGCGGTGCGGTGTGCGGATAAAAATTTTGGGTTCGCTGCATCTCTAGACCACCCTCATTCTGGCAGAATAATTTTTCCGCTTTCCGCCTAAAAAAGTCATCCGTGAATAAGTGCGAAGTATACAATGCGATCCGAGGTACTTTCGACAAATCTCAAATAAAACTATAATCCGCAACATATGCCATTTAAATTTTACATGCATCGGATTCAGTATTGAATTACCTTTCCAGGGGTGTGCACCAATAGGTGGGCATTTTGTAGGAACTCCCAGCAGAACGGTTCAAAGATTGAGGATATATTTACGATAGACATTAAAATATTACAATTTTTGCATAGTTGACACCTCTCCAATAAACCTCAAATAAAATTATAATCCGCAACATATGCCACTTAATATTTACATGCATCGGATTCAGTATTGAATTCCCTTTTCAGTGGTGTGCACCAATAAGTGGGCATTTGGTAGGAACTTCCAGCAGAACGGTCCGAAGATGGAGGATATATTTACGATAGACATTAAAATAATACGATTTTTGCATAATTGACACATCTCCAATAAACCTCAAATAAAACTATAATCCGCAACATATGCCACTTAAATTTTACATGCATCGGATTCAGTATTGAATTCCCTTTCCAGGGGTGTGCACCAATAGGTGGGCATTGTGTAGGAACTCCCAGCAGAACGGTTCAAAGATGGAGGATATATTTACGATAGACATTAAAATAATACGATTTTTTGCATAATTGACACCTCTCCAAACATTTTCGAATAAAACTATAATCCGCAACATATGCCACTTAAATTTTACATGCATCGGATTCAGTATTGAATTACTTTTTCAGGGGTGTGCACCAATAGGTGGGCATTTGGTAGGAACTCCCAGCAGAACGGTCCGAAGATGGAGGATATATTTACAATAGACATTAAAATAATACGATTTTTTGCATAATTGAAACTTCTCCAAACATCTTCGAATAAAACTATAATCCGCAACATATGCCACTTAAATTTTACTGGCATCGGATTCAGTATTGAATTCCCTTTCCAGTGGTGTGCACCAATAGGTGGGCATTGTGTAGGAACTCCCAGCAGAACGGTTCAAAGATGGAGGATATATTAACTATAATCAAGAGAATAATACTGTAGCGATCCATTATTTCATCGTATAAGTTTTCCTGCCGTTTACTAAAGTTTCTGTAATTTTCCATGCAACTGCTCCCAAAGAAAATAGAAAAAAGGGAACACAAAATAAAATGGTTTGTTCGTCCTTTGACGAGAGCTCGATCACATCAAACCAGCTCAATTAGACAAACAGCTCTATCAAGTCGGACCAGCTCACATCAAACCAGCTCAGTTAGACCAGTTCAGCTCTCAGAAAAACATTAAATTGATTGTTTAATTAAAATGTAATAACTCGTGATAATGTTTCACGATCCTATAATTTCATTATTCTGTAATGTTTAAATTCAATTTGTGTTATAGACCTACAATATTATACGAACACCTTCTGATAACTTAAAATTATAATTCGAATAACAATTGTGTGGAAATTAGTTCATGGAGTCAGATAGCCAAACTAGATAAATTAGATAGATAGAAATTTCACCAAGCAGTTAGACAGCCTTCATCTTAATTCAACTTATAAACAAACCATTCTCATACTTAAACTCATACTTAAATATAAACTATATCCTCATACTTAAATAATCTAAATAAAATATTACCACATTGGTTACCCCGCACGTAGGTAGGTTTTTAAAAATAAAAGTAAGTTTAACAAGATAACCAAAATATGGAGACTCTGGTAAGTACATTATGCTACAAAACTTTTATTTCTACGTCAATAATAAAAAAAACACGAGCTCATAATTATCTTTTAAAAACATGTCACCTTTTATCATTTCACGCGTCGATTTTCTAACAATTTTTCTGTAGCGTATTGTAGCCTACTTTTAAAGCACCCTGCCGGCAATTTATTGCTTGTTAAACGTAACTGATTGTTGTTGTTCGCTCAATGGAAGTAATGAAGCGAATTGTTCAACGGCAGACTACTCATTTCAGCAGCCGATGTCGACAATTTATTTCATGTTATGCCGAAGCGCCATTTGCCAATTTTAATGTTTTTAAACGTTGCTTAGATATGCTAATTACCAACAAGTTGCCTTTACAGGGAAATATAATCATGTAATTTTTTGTAGAATAATTGCAGTTTCAAATGTAACTTAAATACTTAGCTCATTTTAATATATTTTTTTTTTATTTTTGCCTTAACCTAAACATGCAACTAGCATGCGAGATTACGAGGTTCGAGCCTCAATCTCACCTTTTATACAGACGTACACGTGCAGGCACAGCTCTGCAAAGCGTTATGGTGTTGCTTCCAAGCAACCATCCGTGAGTTTGTGCGTCTTTTTACTCCGACAAGGAGCATCTCCAAATAGGAGAAATTATTGTGAAGACTTTGCTTCACAACTTTGCCACCCTTACGTTTTCAGCTGAAGCAATCAGTTCGTATAACTCTGTGGCGCAAAGACAGGGGAAACTGTGCGAAGCCGCCCATCCAGGATGTAGTTTTCGTTTGCCCCAATTTTTTTTTTAATATTACTAGGAGCTAACATGATTTAAGAAACGTTGTTTCTGTTTTTTGTTTGCATTGCACTACTGTCTATGCACAGTTTTTGTTTTTTTTACCCTGTAATGGAACTTTTTGTGTAAGCTTGCTTGGCATTTAGCAATTTCTTTTGTCTCTTGAGAAGGCAAAATCGCTGTCACGTGTTCTGGTGCTGAGATCGACAAAACAGCAATATCCATCACACTTAACTTTTACTCAGCAAAACCATCCATTGATGACATCACTCGCATCGACTCAACTGACACTATATAATTTCTTCCATTTGTAATTTTGTATCGAAATATGGCTGATCAACGTTGGATAACCGTTTTGTAGCATATCGCTGAAAATCTTCAAGACAACCCGTAGGGTTGACATGGCAAATCTTAGTGTTCACGTTGCATGAACAGTTTTCGATGTTTTAGTTATGTTGCTGTATAACGTTTTTTCGTCAACAGTGCTATTATCGCCACCAATGATGTCACACGCTGTGAACAACAGTGATGGACCTTCGAACCCCGGAAATGTTACTAAACAACAACACAATAAATCAGTGACGTCATCTGCCGAACAGTCGACAGGCAGTTCATGTGATTAACGCTGCAAACCCTTGCGTTTACGTTGTATTTTAATATTGCAATTACGTAACGTTTTACTGTAGTGTTTGTGTATTTTTAACAGCGCCAAGCTGTTGTGCTGAGACGAATGGTCTTAAGGATTGTCCACTCCAGCATTCGTCCATTTGTTTATTTTGCAGTCTGTAGTTTCCGTAGAATTAGGTTATTTTTGTTTGTTCTAAATCCATGTGTTGGTTTAATCATCCTATGTAGTTCTTTACAGGAAAGTACAGCCTCTTCCAGCATCTCAGCCAATTGGCAATTCTTTTTCAAGTCTCTTGTAGGCTACAAGCTGGCCAACCTGCTTTTCAAAAGCTCTTGCCTATACACTGTAGGTTATATAGCTTCATTGCAGGAAAAATGCAAATATTTCATTAATACGAAATCGTTGCCTTTTTCTCCACTGTCTGCATCTTTTCCAATGCAGATCCAGTAAAATTTAAATGGCATATGTTGCGGATTATAGTTTTATTTGAGGTTTATTGGAGAGGTGTCAATTATGCAAAAATTGCATTATTCTCTTGATTATCGTCAATATATCCTCCATCTTCGGACCGTTCTGCTTGGAGTTCCTACCAAATGCTCACCTATTGGTGCACACCCCTGGAAAGGGAATTCAATACTGAATCCGATGCATGTAAAATTTAAGTGGCATATGTTGCGGATTATAGTTTTATTTGAGGTTTATTAGAGAGGTGTCAATTAATGCAAAAAATCGTATTATTTTAATGTCTATCGGAAATATATCCTCCATCTTCGGACCGTTCTGCTGGGAGTTCCTACCAAATGCCCACCTATTGGTGCACACCCCTGGAGAAGTAATTCAATACTGAATCCGATGCATGTAAAATTTAAATGGCATATGTTGCGGATTATAGTTTTATTTGAGGTTTATTGGAGAGGTGTCAATTATGCAAAAATTTCATTATTCTCTTGATTATCGTCAATATATCCTCCATGTTTGAACCGTTCTGCTGGGAGTTCCTACCAAATGCCCACCTATTGGTGCACACCCCTGGAAAGGGAATTCAATACTGAATCCGATGCATGTAAAATTTAAGTGGCATATGTTGCGGATTATAGTTTTATTTGAGGTTTATTGGAGGGCTCTCAATTATGCAAAAATTGCATTATTCTCTTGATTATAGTTAATATATCCTCCATGTTTGAACCGTTCTGCTGGGAGTTCCTACACAATGCCCACCTATTGGTGCACACCCCTGGAAAGGGAATTCATTACTGAATCCGATGCATGTAAAATTTAAGTGGAATATGTTGCGGATTATAGTTTTATTTGAGGTTTATTGGAGGGCTCTCAATTATGCAAAAATTGTATTATTCTCTTGATTATCGTCAATATATCCTCCATCTTCGGACCGTTCTGCTGGGAGTTCCTACCAAATGCCCACCTATTGGTGCACACCCCTGGAGAAGTAATTCAATACTGAATCCGATGCATGTAAAATTTAAGTGGCATATGTTGCGGATTATAATTTTATTTGAGATTTGTCGAAAGTACCTCGGGTCGCATTGTATACCTCGCACTTATTCATGGATGACTTTTTTAGGCGGAAAGCGGAAAAATTATTCTGCCAGAATGATGGTGGTGAAAATAGACCAGCACTGAAGCTGCTGTTGGGAGTTTCCACATTTTTTTCAAAAAAAAAAAAAAAAAATGGATTGGTAGCTCCATATTTACTACAGGAAAAACAAAATAACACAATATACATTATATAATAATCACAATAACGTAGTTCAGCGGTTCTCAACCGAGGGTTCGCGGACTCCAAGGGGTCCGCAAAGTGTGTTTAGGGGGTCCCTGAAAGTTTTCAAATTTGCAGCACGATTGATAAATTGTGCAGTGATTCTCGACGTCGCATTTGTGCGTCTCGACGCCCAGGTAGCTTGCGTTGTTTGAAATTTTCAAAGGCCGTCGCACCATAACTTATTCTAATGACTTTTCTTTTTTTTATATAGCTATGTAGCCTATTATTGTATGTTCAACTTAATTCTTTCGAGACAGCAGATTGTTGAGTAACGCTTAATTTAGAAATTATCGTTAATCAGCATCCTGTTTGCACTTGGCTTACACTTTTTCTATGAATGTGATTACAACCAAATGTTGACTACAAATGAAAAAAGGGAGAAATTGCAGTGCAGAGCGATTATTCTCTATTTTGAAGCTGATCAAGAATGTACGGCGGTTTACGTTGAAGTATGATCACATACAGGATCACATACAGGTCCCATTAGGCATAAAATCATAAAAAATCATAAAACTTTGCTTGATTTGGAAAAAATCATAAAATAGCATAAAATTTAGACACTATCATAAAAAATCATAAAATTTAGTTGTGATGGAGAACTGAGCATGTAAAAATAAAAAAAATTGTGGTTGTGTAGCCTAATGTGTAATAGTTGTGAAATTCCAACCATGATGACAGCACAATTATTTAGGCTATGTACCGATTGTGACGCCCATAGGCGTAGCCAGGGGGGGGGGGGCGAACGGGGCCATGGCCCCCCAAATTTTCAAAGTTTGGATTCCGAAGTTGAGCCCTTTGTTGAAAATATAATAAAATTTGTAGAAATTTATAACGTTTTCCAAGACATCTGGCTATTAACACCCCAAGGACTTTTTTTAGACACACAGAAAGACACCAATAAATTTTGTAAATCCTAAATCGCGCAAAATTTACGCGATTTACGTTTCTTTTAACTAATTTGTGGAAGCTATTTCAGAATGGCTTACTCTGTTGGGTTTTTGTGTAGCTGAGTTTTTGGTGTTCTCTAATTTTAGCCGCAGATTTTGCCCGTTCGTGTGTAAGAGCTACCTTTAATAAGTTAATAGCTGTTTATCTGCTAATAAATTTCATACAAATATTACCCTAAAAGTGTTTCCAGAAAGCGCTATAATCCATTATTTAAGTGTAATTTTGCAAAAATTTTCCGGGGGAGCACGCCCCCGGACCCCCCTATAATACGCGTGCCTTAGGCACGCTCAACCCCCACCAGTTTCATTGCTTCCCCTTGCTCAAGCCCCCAGGATACGCCACTGCACATCAGGTGGCGATGTCTTAAATCCAACACTTTGTCGTTCTCTTCAATTCATCAAATATTTGGCCCCCCCCAAATTTTTTCCTGGCTACGCCACTGGTGACGCCATCTGTGGAATGCGTTGATTTAGGGCAGGGGTTCTTAACCGGGGGTAAATTTACCCCTGGGGAAAAATTTCACCTACCGAGGGGGTAAATTTACTGAATCATAAATTAAAGTAAATTTCATATTTTCAATTATTAAAAAACTGGTAGTATTGCACTCGATTTTGATTCAAATTTATGCTTAGGCCTAATGTAAGTTTTCGTCTTTTTCTTTTATCTCCACGCAAGTAGACAACCAGTTTCATTTCAGCAGCGCATGTGTGCTACATTTTTAGAAAAAATGGATAAATTAATTTCTTTCAACAAAATAATTATATCTTGGAATCATACAGGTTTACTTTGCACAGACGGTGTCCCTTCTATGCTCGGTGCTAAGTCTGGCTTTACAACTCCGGTGAAAAAACGCGCACCGAACATCATTTCTACTCACCGTGCCCTTCATCGACATGTACTGGCAAGTAAAAACCTTCCAGAATATTTGAAAGCAGTATTGAAGCATGTGGTTGAATGTGTGAATTTTATCAGGACACGTGCTCTTAATCATCGTCTTTTCAAAGTGGTTTGTGATCAGATGGCATCAAAACACTCTGTTCTCCTTTATCACACCGAAGTTCGGTGGCTCTCTATAGGGGTCTTGTTTTGTCTCGAGTTTTCGAACTATAATGGTGAAATTGAGACTTTTCTTCGAGAACGCAAATCTCCGTTGAGCTTTTTGCGACAACAAATTTATTAGTGCATTGGCTTAGGGAACGTTCAAATATTACGTAACGCTTTTTTTCCGAATTTTTGACTCCCCCCTCTCCCATGTAACGCCAACGTAACGCTTTTTTCAATCCCCCCTCCCCCATGTAACGCTTTTTCACTACGAATTCAGCACAAAAAACTACCATTCCGTACTGTAAAGCGTTACGTAACGTTTTGCTTGAACCCCCTCCCCCCTCCGATGTGACGCTAACGTAACGCTTTGCATAAATCCCCCCCCTCCCCCTCGAAGGCGTTACGTAATATTTGAACGTTCCCTTACTTGACAGACATTTTTCAAGTTTGAACCAGCTCAATATGCAAATGCAAGGAAAAAGTGTTAGCATTAGACAAAATTAGATCTGAGGAGTAGGCTAGACTAGAGGAGTTCAAAAAGGAATTTACGCAAATTTTGCAACATTTGATGATTGGGAAGTCAGTAGAAGTCGCATCGAGATTTCTGACCTCAAAGTCGAAATATGCCAACACCTTGCCGCCTCAAAAAAGAACTTTGACGGTTACTACGAAGATGAAAGTTTTAACAGTACTGCTCTTTGGATAACTTATCCCTTCGAAGCCAAGTTAGAAAGTATTGCTGACGATGATCTTTGCAAAAATGAATTGATTGATCTTCAATGTTCAACAACGCTTTATTGCAAACTCTTATCGTGCAATGATAACTTTTCCAAGTTTTGGTTTGGATTAGTCGAAGAGTTTCCTACGCTGACTATGCGTGTATTTGAAGTTATTATACTTTTTTCAACTACTTATCTGTGTGAAGCAGGGTGCTTTTCATTGTTCACTATTAAAACAAAACATCGATCTCGCTTAGTTCCCAAAGACGACATGCGAGTAGCTCTTTCAACGACTGTTCCAAGAATCTCCAAAATTGTTCGTGGAAAGCAAGCACAAAAGTCATTTGAGTAGACATTATTTTTCACAGGATCCCGTCAAGAACAATCGTGTCTTCGGCAAATAAACAGCTTGTTTCTGATATTTGCCAAGGTAAATCCAGACAAAAAAGGATGTTTTGCATTTCTTCGCATGGTTGACTGCACTCGATGACATCACAAGGGGCCATCAAAACGGTGGGGGTAAATTTTACTTTTTTCATTCGGCAAGGGGTAAACGAGACAAAAAAGGTTAAGAACCCCTGATTTAGGGTAACATGTGGTTGGGTATTCAAGTCCAGCATTGCTTGTGTAGCTAGAATTACAAAAGGACCGTAGCTAATAGCTAGCTAGATACTTTCATTGCACGTTTTAAACGTCATTAGACATAGACAAGTAGACGTGACAAGATTTCAAGACATTGCAGTTATTGTGAGAGATTGGTGAAAGGATAATTTGACAGCAATGTTTTGGGAAAAAGCGTAGAGGCATTTGCAAGCAATCATTGTTACTCAGGCCTCGAAATTCAAGGCGGACATATCCTTAAATCTTGAGTGGGACTTGTGACATTAGCCTACTTCTTGCAGGTTTTGCCTAAGCAAAAAAACTTCAAGTCAAACATTGTATTCACCCAGAGATACAAAAGGATTTCAGAAGCATTAAAGTGCCCCTGACAGGTTGGATCCAAGTATAGTAACTTTTTAAACCATTTCCTAGCGCAGAATTACACTTAGCGAACTTTTTAATCTTAACCTCGTAACTCGACTGGTTAGGGCGTAATTTAATCAAACGACTGCTCCGCAGCGCCACCACAGGCGAAACTCCATATTTCACTGCTCTGGGACGACTTTGGTGGTATTACGTCATTGTAAGTCGGCGTTCTTAGCGACGGATGAAACATACGTTTCCTAGATGTAATTGCTGGATCACAGTTTAGTCGGAGTTGGTACAAGCGGTTGCTTTTTTCAAAGATCTGTTGTTTTTTACAGTTTAATAAAACTGTACTGGATACGTTCCTACAAAACCTAAAATATACTTGAAGTGAAAAATGAAGAAATTGTACGAATCATCATTCATATTTAATTCATCATCACTATTCAAAAATAAATAAAAGTTCTCTCTCTCTCTCATGATGTGCCCTCAGTACGTACATAGCAGAGTCTATACATGTAAAAGCCTAGTTTACCTGTACAAGGGTACGTTTTTGTAAACGTTGTTGTTTAGAAGTGCTGAAATCATCATCAGCAACTGGTTGCATCTTTGCTTTTATAGATGGTAGCCTATGGCAGATTTCTTCAAAATGTAAAGTTTGCTCAAGCCCATTTTTACTTGAGTGGTATTAACAAAATCATCTTCAGTGAAGTGAAGAGAACATATACGACTAGTTTTGTATGGCCCATCCTACTTTTGAACACTTGAAGAAAACTTCGACCATTTTCTTCTCAGCACCTTGTTTTGTGGGAAAGCGTGAAAAGCACACGGTCTTTGTCACTGACACTGTCACATATTATTTATTTACGTCAGACAAAGCTGTCCACATCGAAAACAAAACAACGAAATACTGTAATACACAAACTGAAAATGCACAAAGATCACAGAGAGCCACCTTGGATGCCGTCGGTTTAAAAGCTCACTAAATAGGCTATCTACTCTTACAAATTTACATACAATGAGCGTTGGAAGAATTGAAAGCATTCAGAACGACAAAAACAATCAGATGACATCATGTCTGATATAAAGCGATTTGAGGAGTGTATGCAATCGGTTAATAAACGAAAACATGTTTTTTCCTCAATAAAGCATCAAACGTAGTTACATTATTCATTACTTGATATTCACGGGCACTGACCTAACGAGGCAAGTTGTGCAATATTCTGAAAGAGTCATTGTAAGCAACACGTAATTGTTTTATACTAGAAGATCTAAACTTGTTCCACAACTGGGATAAGTAAAACGACATACAATAAGAACGAAATAAACTGTTTTTTACAGCGGGTGAGCATTTAGAAAAATTGAGATTTTGCATTATTTGCAGCACAATACTGAGAACGTACTTGCCTTGAAATATAATTTTCATCTGAGAACTATCAATAAATACATCCAGGTATTTTACAGAGTCTGTGAACACAATTTCAGATTTACCTAGATGTAGCAGAGGAGCACGTAAAAGATAAAAGTTTTTTGGGGAGAATAACATACCAAATGACTTTTTAGAATTGAAAGTAATTTCATGTTCAACAGCATACTTGTGGCAAACATCTAACAAATTTTGTAAGCCACACAAACTAGGCGAGATGCAGCAAATGTCATCAGGAAACATAATATGATTTAGACAAAAGTTGCCAACATAGCAACCAACTTTTGTTTTATTGAGATAAGAAAGCTGATCAATATATACGGCAAAAAGATAGGGGCTGAACAGTGAACACCCCACCTTGTCAGACTCCGTTGGACACAGTAAATGATTGGCACAGGTGACCTTCCCACCTCACTTGCATGGTTTTTTTACTATAAAGGCACAAAGGTCACCAGTATTCCAATAAGCGAACAAAATAGATAGGCAGTAGGCACGTTATGTGTGATAAGCGTTTTAAACAATAAATGATGATTGACTTTGTCGAAGGCTTTTGAAGCATCCAAAAAGACAGAATATACAGGAGTGTCATGACTGATATAAGAGGACACTGGTTGTTTTAATAAAAAACACTCATGTCAGTACTATGACCAGACTTAAACCCAAATTGATTGTCACTGGTATTCAAGAAAGGCAATAGATGATTCAAATAAAACATTCAAACAGTTTTGAGATTACTGTAGCTAGAGCAATAAGTCTATAGTTACCTGAATCTTGAATGTCGCCATTCAAATTCTTTACAATCGGGACTAAGACAGTGTTCAAGCAAGAATTTGGTACAGTGCCATGACTAAGACACATATTAAAAAGTACACTAATATAAAAACGAATAATCAGCATAAACAATATGTTCAACTGAAATTTTGTCAGCACCAGCAGCGCGGTTTAATTGCAGTTTGACAAGCAAGGAACCAATTGTGTCCATGTTGCAACAAAAGTTGTAATATTTATCCCTAGAAGAAATACATGAGTTAACAAATTCTTTTTCAGTGTTGGTTTTGCTAGAATTTAGCAAGGAGCTGTAATGATGTTTTCACATCTCAGCAATTGCTTCAGGACCTTTTGCTCCACCAACATTTACAGGAAGAGAACTCTTTTTGCAAGTAGACTTTTTTACTTTCTGCCAAAATGACTTATGTGAGCTGTCCAAGTTGAGTGCTGAGGCAAGCACATTTGCTCTATGTTGTTTAGAGGCATGATTACAACGGTGAAAGGCTTTTTTAAACTCCTTTCGTTTGCTCTGCATCAACTCATATAGGTAACCATTTCACTGTTTCCCATTTTTTACCTACATGATGTAACTTTCTCTGGCAGTAGCATGAGCTTGCTTAACATGATTATTCCAACCAGGAACAGAAAATATGTTACATTTCTTCTTTACATCAACAAAGATTTTATCAGAAGCTGCTTTGAGAGCATCAGTTATAATATTATAGAAAGAGTCTATTGAGGCAACATGAGAAGCATCTGAACAATGAGAATTATTGCATTTAATACTTTCAGTTGGCAAGGAAATTTTGGATAGATATTTTTAAATACAGCAATAGGCTATACATGAACAGCAATTTTTAGGCATTGCTTCAACCATAAATTAAAGGTAGCCTACTGTTTGTGAGATACTGTTGTTACACTGCAAATGGCTATAGCCAGATTAGGACAAATAAAAAAGTATCAAAATTGTAGCCCTATGAAACTGCAATTTCAATTGAATTGAGATGCTGTTTGATAAAAATAAACTCAACCTATTTGATCAAAACCTGGTAGTACTAGTAAGTTCACTTTTCTATTTCGGTAATTCTTAATTTGCACATGCTTTAGACCAACAGAGCCCAACACATTCTCGTTTTGCAGTAGCCGTACTATACCTAACCAAGTCACCAGTCACCACAGATTGTATCCTTACAGCTTACGGTGACGTCACAGCGATGTTGCCGTTTTTATTTTCGCAATAGAATGAGTGTCAGATTCGCCGATGTCAACGAAAGTTTGCAAGCGTGTAACTTAGTAGCCTGTTGATATTTTTTACAATTTTCTGGTCAGGGAAGTTTGTTAGTGTCACCTTTTTGGTATCTTAGGTAAATTTCGCAAATTTATTTATCTGTCAGAGGCACTTTAAAGTAGGGTTACCATATTTGAAAAAGCAAAATTCCGGACAGTGCATGATTATTTTCATGAGACCATATATATGCGCTACCAGGCGCGGATCTATGGGGGGGGGGCAAGGGGCCCGGGAAAATTTTGTGAAATTTTGTTGTCAACAAATTTTGTGAAAAATTGTGAAATAATTTTGTGAAAAATTGTTGAATGGTTTGATATACTTCTAAACAGCTGATATTAGTCCCACAGCAGACTTAACTTATCCCGGGGGGGAGGGGAATTATTTTTTGTTATTATTAAGGTTGAAATTATCCATCGATTATACATTTTAATAGCAACATTTGTTGGAGCTGGCTCAGCTGAAACCAACGCTGAGCCAAATGACGTCAGTTGAAACAATCTGAAACCTGAATTGTTTTATAGTTTTTAGTCTTCATCATAATTTCAATCAATTACCGTAAGCTATATGTCTGCAAACATACAAATATCCAATTGGTCATGGACACTGCATACAGGGTTGTAAACCAGATTTCAAGTTTACTTTGCATGCTTAGCAATTTTTATTCCAGCAAAATTTATTGATGAACATGGCTGTTTTAATGTCTATTTTTATAGAGTATCGTATATGTCGAAGTATCGTTGTTCACAGTGGTGTAGCCAGGGGGGGGTTACAACCCCCCCTTTGGCACGCGTGTAACGTCACGATATTGAGAATGATGCTTTCAGTCTCTAAAACAAAGTTTGCCTAATTTTAAGCGAAACTGCATTAAAAGAGCGAGTTTTGCCAATACCAAACATTCAAACATCTCAGCCAGGAATTAGCAACAAGAAAACATAGAGACTTAGCTTTATTACCGAAAAAATGCCGAAGAAAACATGATCTTATCTTTTTGCTATACCACCGGACAGCACCATTTTACAGGAATATTTATACCCATTTTTTTGTTGAAAATGCTCTCAGAATGCACCAAATTCAAAGTAATTTTTCAAAATTTTCTGGGGGAGGCCCCCCAGACCCCCGCCGCTGGGTGTTGCCTTTTGCGAACACGCCGTCGGGCTTCGCCCGCCGGCCGTCAAAACCCCCAAAATTTCTGGCTACGCCACTTATTGTTCATATCTGTTTTATCTTTTTCTTTTTTTTTAATTCATTTTCAAATTTTCTGGCCTCCCCCCCAAAAAAACTCCTAGATCCGCGCCTGTGCGCTACCGAAATGCTAAAACTGCAAAAGTTGTACGATACTTATGCTAAAGCGCCAGCTACCGAAATGAAAAGTATTGTCTTCTGTCACGAGCAGAATCTCACACCAGGCAGGGTAAGCACTCTCTAAATATAGCTACGGACCGTCACTGAAATAAATTTCAAGTTCAAAGTGAAAAATAATAATGAGAATTAGGTTGTGCCGAAAAAGGAAGAACAGCAATTACATGCTTAAAACAAATTAAAGACACGCTTGTAAGTCAAGTCACTACAAATTTACTCTTCCGACGATGCATATTTTTCTGAAGATCTAATTCTCTTCAATAGGGCCTTGTGTGATTTCAAAAATGGGAAAAATTCACTACAGCACATATCTTTGAAATTATATTGAAGAGTCAATATGCCTTTCATAGTCGCAACGCTCGACTTGTTTCTTTCTTAAGTCCACTGACTTTGCATCAATGAAAAGACTCTCTCTACATTGGCATTGTGGGATGTAACAGCAAAGAAAAAGTGTACAATCCTTAAAATTTCTGAGTGGCATGTGATGTTCGTAGACTGATCGAAATATTTGCACCATTTCTTATGCGTTTGCAATTTAATAAATTCTTCGTCCTGTAGGTAACTTTCCACAAACAGCTTCAAGTTACACATTTGGTCAAAGTACTTTGCATCGTCCACATCAACCCCTTTACCAATCAGATCTCCAAGGCAAGGCTCTACATCCTTCCAACTTGGCATCTCGTTCAAGGTCATCCATTTGAAACAAGCAAACTCTTCCATTGGTTTCATCCATTTGCACAGGTACTCCAAGCATCTCTCATAGAGGTTTGCAACTTCGGAAAGAAAATTGTTACATTCATCTTCATATCCCTCTTCTCTTTTTTCAACTAAAAGCCTTTTAACTTTCAAGGACATAAAGTTTTCATTCTTCCTTTCCACAAACACCTTATGAACCAGCTCCAAATTTTCTAGCACTTCTGCAACGGAATTGTTTTCTCTCTCAACTACTTGAATACATCCATGAAACACGGACATTAGTGAGTGCATATGCCAAAGGTATAACTCGCTCATTTCATTTTCAAAGAACCGTTTAATAACTATTGGTGGATGATCCCCCAAAACGCCCATCACAAAATTCCGGACATTTGAGAATTTTTTTAAATTCCTCCCGGACGCAAAATTTAACCCTAAATTCCGGACATGTCCGGAATTTTCCGGACGGTATGGCAACCCTACTTTAAAGCATCTTTTGACTGAAGCTTATATTTCATTTGTATCGTTTGCTTCTGGTGACTTTGAACAGTTTTTAGTCCTATTCCAATATGAAGAGCCACTGATTCACATTCTTTACTCAGCAATGTGCTATTTGATCACGGAGCCCTTTGCTTAGTAAATTTATCATAAAAAAGAACATATCCTCCACAGAGTCAGAAAATCTTATGCTTGATGTCACAAACAAAGAACTTCAGAAGCCGTTGAACTTGATTGATGCTGGAACACGAGAAAAAATATTAGTCAGTGATATTGCAGTCCTTACTGAAGCTGACAAGAAGAAATTTAAATCTGACTGTCTAAGTGTCTATACTTTTTTGTGGTTGCTACAATTAAGTTACCTTTTAGTTTACATCATTTGCCATTACATTCATCTGTTATCAAGCAGGCACAATTTTTGCGGATGAGTTTTACAAAAAGACTGATCTTGAATGCAACAAATACACCAATTCCCAATCTTCTTACTGGACTCAAGCACTAATCAAAAGTGGTATACATAACGGTAACACCCCTACCAAAAGTGTCTTCCTACAAGAGAATTGAGCATTATTGGACAAATGTTTTCGAAATGTTTTCTCACGTAAAGTAGCCTACTGCGTCAGCTCTTAAAGATATTGACGGCGTCAGCGCTAATTTCTAGCGTTATTTTAGCCAGGGTCTCACAAAACGGAAGTATTTCAACCAGGTGCATGATAACAATAGCTATAAATAAAAAGCAGGTTTTATGTTTTGAGACTGTATTGCAATTAGCTGTTTTAGCTATAGTTACTTCTTTGTAGAAACACAAGCATTTCACAACGTTTGTCTGACAATCTGCTGCGTTTGGGACGCATAGCCTAATGTCCTTCCCAAGCGAAATGCGTTCCACAACGAATGAATGGTAGGCTATTGGTGTGTTGTCAGGGGCGCCGAAACGATTTTTGACTGGGGGAGCAAGACTATAAAAAAGGGCACTTTTGTTTACTAAAGGGTCAATTTTTTTCAAGTTTTAAGTTAAGATATAGCGATAATGCTAATCCTTCAGCTCACTACGTAGGCTATTGAGTAATGATAGCCTACAAGTGTCCGGTACACAAAGAAGGGCATCATGCTATGTTATAATGATGTAACCTACTGTTCAGCCTCAAAGCAGCCGGCGGCCATGGCCGCTAAGTAGTGCTTGAATGACCGCCGGTGCTACTTCCTCAGTCGGCCAAGTTTTGCCGCCGGTCTAGCCAATTATTTAATTTCGCAATAGAATGATCGTGGATTAAATGTCGAAAATATGTAGTATCAAAGAGTGACGCAGAATTAGGTCAGCGCGTCATAATCGCCACTGTTGCATTGTGCGGGAATATTTGTTATTGATGGAATATATCCATCTGCGATCACCAGCGCTGTAAGTCTTGTTTGTAATTCCCGACGCTTATTTTAACAAAATCTTAATCCGAAGTGCTAATTTACCTCGGCTGGCAATATTGTCGTTTTTATGTCGATTCGATGTTGCCGGACATTGAATCGTTGTTAAAAGGGAAAACTAGGTTAGTTGACATCCGAGGGGAAAATATTTTTTGATCATAAGTTAGGCTAGAGCAGAGTTTCCCAAACTGTGGTCCGCAACGACTGCACAGGCGGTCCGTGGCGATATAACTAGAAATTAGAAAGTCATACATATACGTTGTACAGTACGTACCCTGTCAAAGATAATTGCCGCAGTTCTTTACAACTTAAATGATTTCGAAAGCTTTTGCTATCCAGTAGGCCTATCGTAAATCTTACTTGTTTAGTTGTTGCACCTTCGTTGCAGTTTAAAAGTTGTTTACGAAAAATTCTCGTATTCAACATTCTCATTTAACTTGTTGGTGTGGGGTGGTATGGGCATGTTTTTGAGAAGGAATGAAGATGATGTTTTGAGAAGAGCGCTGGAGTTGCAAGTGGAGGGTCGTAGAAAACAAGGAGACCCAAGAAAACGTGGAAAAGGCAAGTTGAGGAAGAAAGCAGCAAGGTGGGCTTGACAAGAGAGGACGCGTTAGACAGATTGATGTGGAGGTAGGGTGTGAAGGCGATTGCGGCACTTGGAGGTGAATCCGGCCACCTTCCGTAACGGGGACATCACCGGATTAAAACTGGACTACTTGTAGAACGCGTATTGGAATTGCGAGAGGAGCTTTCAGTTTTCCTGCAAGCGCACAATGCTGATTTGGCTTCACTAGTAGGCTAGCCGATGAGATTTGGCTTGGGAAACTTGCATAGCCTACCCCCTACATGGCAGGCATTTTTAACCTTCTAAACCAATTGAACTTGTCACTTCAGGGAAGAAATGTGAACATTTTACTTACTCAAAACAAAATAACAGCATTCATAAAGTAACTCAACATATTGAAAACAAGGATAAATGATAATGTTGTGGATATGTTTCCTGTTCTGTGTGACTACATTAGTCTACCAACAAATCCTTAATTAATACAGATTTGATTTTCTTTGACGTTACACAACATTTGGAATTGCTTTCTGCACATTTCAAGAAGTAGCCTACTTTTAAAAAGAGATATATGAGAATTTTGACTGGATTTTAAACCCTTTTGTTGTTACAAAGACTGATCTGTCAGGACGCGAAAAAGAAGAATTAGCCGAATTATCATCTGATCGAAATTTAATGCTTAGTTTCAATCAAACAACCATTGCATCTTTCTGGTTGAGTGTTGTGGAGGAATACCCATTGCTATCTCAAAAGGCCACTAAAATTTTATTGCCTTTTTCCACGACCTACATGTGTGAGACAGCATTTTCAGCTCTTACCAACATGAAGACAAAATACAGGTCCAGACTTTCCGTGGACCCTGACTTACGAGTTTGCCCTTCACAAATAACTCCGAGAATTGATCACTTATACAAATAAGAAGCAATCCCATCGGTCCCTTTGATGTTGTCAGTTTTTTAAATAAACAAAATTCGGTTTTATTCATTTTAGCCCTTGTATTGGGGGTCCGCGAATAAACAGATCACAAATAGTGGTCCGTGGCCCAAAAAAGTTTGGGAAACCCTGAGTTAGGCTATTTTGCAAAAATTATGCTTCTTTTAGTAATGTCCTTCACATCATTGCAATACTTATTTTATTACCTTGCCGTTATCGTCAACACAATATGTCGAACGTTGTTTTTCGTTGCTAAAAAGAATTCTAGGGGAGTGGCGAACTTCTTTAAAATAAGCCACATTGAAGACACTCGTGCGAGTGTCGTTAGATGGTCCTGCAGTACTGGATTACAATCCCGATAAAGCAGTTACTGCGTGGTGCAACGATTCTATTGTAGGACGTCGCCCAGGCCCAAACTTCAACAACGCTAAGTGATCATTTTAGCGTTGTTGCAAGTTTAATTTTATTTACTTGTGCTATCGTTATTTTTATTTTGGCCTCCAAGCACGCAGATTTGGCCGCCGAGAAGGAGCTCCCGGTAGGCCACGATGGCTGCCGAAAAAAAACGAGTTTTAAGGCCTGTAGGCTACTGTGTTGCAGTTGCAAAATTTTGTGCCGTAAATATTATTTTGAGGCAAAAATGAAAGATACAAAATAGGCTAAAAGCGAATAGCAGAAATTGTTATATTGCAAAATGTGCAGTAGCTTACATAACTTTAAAAAGGCACCATTGCCTCCCCTGCCCCTCCATCTGCAGAAAAATTGAGGGCAGGGGAGCATCCGCCCCCCCCTGCCCCTCCGCTTCCGCCGCCCTTGTGTGTTGTAGGCTATTTCAAAAACAAGCCTTCAAAACGTTTACTCGGAAAGGTAGCCTATCACTGTTCCAAGCGTGCTGTGATGGCTTAGCATATATTGCCTACGGTAAATCTTATTTTAACGAGGTCCACTGCACCAACATCGCTCTTTTCAGGGGCATAGAGCTCTTGAAATAGTTTCTTCAACCTCCGCGATGACATTCATTGATTTTTCGCTTTGTCTTTCTGATCCCTCGTTGTCGATACTGCACACGATATGAGTGATCACCATTTGGCGAACTTCTTCCGCTTGTATTCCAGGGAGTCATTCCAACCAACGCGAAAGCGGGTAATTCGGAAAACGAAAAATGACGCATAGCGATTGACACTTAAAGTCGGCGCTATCACTTCAGTCAACAAAAAAATAAACTGACCGCGCTAGCCTCAGCGTTAACAAAAAGTTGACGCCGTCATTGTACAACACTGATCGTGCTTAAATCATTTGTATGAAAAAACCTAACTTTTTAGCCATATCGAAGTTACGTTTTAGACTAGGCGTGCAACATACGACTCGCGGGCGCTCGGTCGCGGTAGCCTAGCCATTTTTCAGGATTTTGGAACATTTCTAGGCAATGACACATCAAAAGGAAGAAAATTAGGCGGTTAAAGATATTTTTTATTGTTTTATGTTGGGTGTTTGCTTTATTCCTTGATTTTCATTTTTTAAAGATGTTTTTACATTTAGTAGACTTTAGTCCAGAGCTACTCAACTGGCGGACCGCGGTCCGAATCCGGACCTTCTGGGTGTTGAAGGTGGACTTCGGGCTTCTGGAAGAATAACATCATTGCAACATTTTAGGGCCTCTTTAAACAGATTTCCAATAAGGAAAAGCAATTTTTTGTGATTATCCAAGGAGCCGGGGGGCTTCGCCCCCAGACCCCCAACGCTTTGCCGTCTTCTCTGATGTGCGATCCACACAGCTACACTACAAAGAAACACAATACATTTTTCCTTTTTTATTTCTTTGTTTGTGTCAGACAGAAATCCAAATCGTGTTACATACTACCTGAAAAGTGTTTCGGTGCTCGTAGGCTACTGGTTGTTTAATTTTCGTGGTTGCATATGAAATATTCACCGGACCGCAAAAATATTTAACTTCTCAAAATGGATCTTTTCTCACATTAGTTGAGTAGCCCTGCTTTAGACATTAGTTTAATTTCCACATTTTTCAGATCTCAGTCATTATTTGATCAGGCTCAACCTTTTTCAATAGATTGAGAAAGCTTTTTGAATCAATGATTAGGCCCGGTCATCGAACTGAATAGAGTATAATTTTCTCTTGTTGTTGAAGTGTTAATTGTTGCCTGTGAAATAGGCTACTAGGCCGATGAGACAACATTTTAGGCCCGGTACCAATAAAATCTTTGGGCCTCAAATAAAGACATGTTCTACGAAAAACGCACCGTGGGCTCTCCAAAAAATACGTTATGGTTTGTTCATGTTGCTTGGCCCCTAAAAAGTTCCTGGCCTCTAAAAATATCTTGGGCACGACTCTAAAAGTACCTCCTGGGCCCCTTTTGTCAGCGCTACTGGTAAAATACATTATCCACTAGATGCAGCCTGGAGGTGTCCTTGTTGTGCGTTGCTCAAGCGCACACCCAGAGAGTTTGCATCATCTTTCTTCGTTCACAACGTCGGTCACTCAACCGACTGAACTACTTGAGTGAACCTTAATCGAAAATTATACCGTGGAATAGAAAAAAAGATCGTCAGCAAAGCTCACTAATTGACCACTTCTGAGCTGTTATTTGTTGCAAGACTCTCACAAATATAAGTCCGAAAGGCTACTGACGTCTTCATGGAGCAATAGAAGTATGTGCAGTGTCAAATAAAATCATTTAGCAATCTACTTGGCTGTGTTAATTGCAAAAAGTGTCTCATATTGACAAACATAACTGCGGAGAAAGCACTGAGTGTCGAATTGCCAGAGGCAACAGTATCAAAACCAGACATTTTGAGCGAGTTGCAGGCAAGTGCGAGTTGTCGAGCGAGTTTGATTTTGAAGTATCGTCTGGCTTCTTGGAAAGTCAGTGCTGCCATCATTAAAACTTTCACAGCAGTGGACCACTAAGTGCTAATAGGCCACATCAGTGCAAAAAAACAAATATGAAAACATGCATTTGAAAGGTTATTTATCGAAAGTTAGTCCTATGCTGTAAAGTGCTATGCAAAAGCCGTTTCTTTGAGTTTTGTGGGTGACTTCACTGAGATTTGTCATCAAAGGCATGTGGATGTTGTCATGCCTAATCATAGTTTCAGTTTACATGTTTATTGAGAGACGACATCGTTTACAAAAATCATAAACCAGCAGCTTCACTAATAGATTTTAGAATGTGTTTTAAGACTGTAGTTAAAACTTTAAAGTTTAATAAGCTATAGGAATGCCAGTAGCTATAGTTTATGCCAAACATCATTGCAAGAACAGACGAGAACTGAAATTCGTAGTCAGCTATTAGTTTATAAAGTTTTTCTGAAATCATGCAGCAATTAACTAACTT
The DNA here is from genome assembly GCF_918807975.1 of Aplidium turbinatum. NCBI lineage: Eukaryota > Metazoa > Chordata > Ascidiacea > Aplousobranchia > Polyclinidae > Aplidium > Aplidium turbinatum. Next base: position 6,558,995 of record NC_137475.1, on the reverse strand, counting down.
CTCATTCCATTTTAACATCAATGTACGGAACAAATTGTCATAGGCTATGACAGATGCAAAAGTTACCAATGCAATCATGTTATCATACGCCATAGCTCATACGCCATCATGTTAATTGTTTAAAACTTCGCAATGCCAGTTAGTCATCATAATCTTACTCGTCTGCAATAAAAGAGAAGCATTTATTTATTTTCATTTTTTTAGTAAAGCAAGTGATTTTTTGTCTAGTTTAGGCCTACCATAAGCTACTGTAGCATACTGTACATTATGATTTGTATGCAGTGTTCGGCCTGTGCGTTAATTAAGTCTTTATAAACTAAATTGAATTAATTAATAAATATAAACAAACTGAATAGCACTGTTTAGTCGCTCCTTAGGCCTATATATTTGGTGCCACAAAGTAAAACAAGACTGAAAGAATACAAATGCTCGTCGTCATTTTCTCTGAAGTTCTAAAGTCTATTAGTAATTTTAACCGCAAAACTATGTTTTGTTTGCGTATATTATTTCAGAAATAGGATTGATGGAGTAGAGGGCCCAAATGTTATGAAGTTTGGGGTGTGGAGATTTGGACATAACAGAAAAAAGAAAAGAATTATTTTATTTTCTGAAGAGTAAAAGAAAATAACAAAACAATAAGGTGAGATATTGGGTTATTTTGTGCAAGTATTGCATTTAATTTAGGCGTGAATACAAATGATGTTATTAATAGACTAATAATGACTGTAAATCAACGCTGCTCAATATAGAAATATTATGAGCAGATGACAGTAGATTCACCACCACAGTAGATGTGATAATCAACAATTGGTCACAAGCTAGGGTAGCTCGGACAATTTTTTGAAAACAGCCCATATTTTTTCTAAATTACACAGCAAGTTCGTAAATGTTATTTTGTTGTAAACCTTAAAGCTTTGCCAAAAAAGGGTAGGAGTATCGTTTGTTTCAGCAAACCGGAAATGCTTATAAAAAGCATAATTTTTACGGTCCTCAAATGTCCGAAGTCACCCCGGTACCGCGGTAATTTCGGACATGCCGGGGTCATCTCGGACAGCAATTTTATGCAGACGTTTTGAGTTGATTTGACAGTTAATACAGAATATTTGTTTTTCTTTTATATGTCCGAACCATTATGCCTTTAAATTCCAATAAATTATTCAAAAGATCTGAAAATAAGATTTTGTTTAAGTTTGATTTTTTTCTACAGGGATACTTCGGCCATTGTGTCCGAAGTATCCCCGACCACGTGACTACAGGTAAATGAAGAAAATATGGCTACCTGATTAACTGCTGGTCAAAATCATCACTTGCTTATCTGAGTATTGCTTTCTAACTACAACCTCAATCAATAAAAAGTTTGTTTTGGTTAACTGCAACGGAATTATGACCTTACACGTACAATTTTGAAATCTTGATATCACTGATAAAATTACTTTGTCGGCCTCAACTTTCTAAGAAAGCCAGACATACTTGCAAACTTTATCCTGATTTGTAATGGAGCCACAAAGCTTTGGTAAACGTGATCAATACTCTACTGTGACGTCAAATGCCTTATCCGAGGTATCCTCGCGTCCGAACTATCCCCGGTCTCCCCTATATGGTTTTGCTTGCTTTGCAATTAGTCTATTGTGTCTTTTAGCAGATAGGCTTATTTCAATACAATTACCGCCGGTTGAAAGTAAATTAAAACTGTCAAGGGAGCAGAATGTGGAATCTAAAGTATAAAGCAGAAACAACAATCATTAGGTTACTTGCCTACTGCAAGTTCATTACTGCCTTGGTGGCATGATGGTGTAAGCCCGTAAAGCGCTTTCAACAGTGCTGAAGGAAATGGTCGAAACCTACCCCAATATCTAGGCCATGTTACCATCATGGTTTAAAAGACGGAAAAAGCGAAACGCCTCGACCCTCGCAATGGTCGATATTATTGTACATTTTTGACCACCTGAAGATGGTTGCTCGTAGCTAACTAGGCAACCTCGTAGTTGCCGGATTGTAGTTGTCTGAGGAGTAAATGTCTCTGCAATTACTGACCTTCGTCTGATGCTTCCTGGTAATAGAGTTTGGGTTATCATTGGTGATCGGTATGTTACACAAGAGGATAGTTCACAAATTTAACTTGACAGGGAATATTTCGTCCCTTGCCCTGGTAGTAAGTCTCTGCTCAACCCCTTCTTTAGAGCACAAGTTTTAGTGTTACTTTGTCAGTTAGTAAACGTACTACTTTGCTCACTCCCGACTCGAGTAAAAGTGGCAAACTGCAGTTCGCCATGTTTTTATTCTAAATCACTCAAACATAACAAGCATTGTTTTTTCCAGGTTCGTTTCTGCGACCCAATCGCGTGCGCGCGTTAGCGCGAAGCGCGAATAACCGAAAACAAATTTCTAATAATTGAAGGTAAGTTTAGTAAAGATGTTAAAGCCATTACAACTTATTCTATTGCATCCAGGAAAACTTGTTACTGTCGATAACAGGCTTGGTTGTTGATACTTCTTAACATTGTAAACAAGGCAATTTGTGTGAAAGGTTAAAAAACCAAATAAAAATTATTTTGAACTTGTAGATGTAGACATGGATGTAGATCATTAAAAGTTCTAAATTCACATTTAAGCCATGGCGGCTTATTTAGCATTGCTGCTAATAATTTTTACAAACAATAATTAATAAGTCTTATAATAAGGTTTAAAATACGTTTATTGTCTTCACCGTCTAGTTTAATATTGTAATTGATGGATTACTTGTACTAATTGCTTTTATGGTGTTACTTTGAATTCGATGTTTTGAAACCCATGCCCTCATATTTGAATCTTTTGAAAACGGATCCAAGTTTGTGTTGGGTATTAAAGTCTTCAAATGAGAGGAAACCAGCGAGGCTAGTTTTGGTGTTTACTCTTGAGTATGCTTTTTTTTTTTTTAACAAAAAAAAGTATGCTTTTAAAGTGTCTTTACAAAACACAGTCATTTCTTCTCGATAAACCTTGAACCGAAGTGATTTGCATTTAGAGCGTAGGCCTACATAACATGCGTCTTTGTAGCGTGGTAGTGGTTCAGGCACTCTCAATGATTAGCTACATAAACAGTACGGTATTATGATGTGTTAAAGATATAAGGGTATGTTAAAACAACAATTTCATTTAGTGTAACTACACACATATTTTGGTAGATATAAATTATTGCATTTTGTTCAGTAAGCATTTTGTCCTGAAACAAACTGTACATCGCAATGACGTGGAAATGATGTGTTATGTTACTTGTTATATTTTTATAGGAAGAACATTTTTGAGGTTAAATTTTAGGGCAAATTAAACGAAAAATCAAAAAATTTATAACATCATATTCCCGTTGTATATTTTGTCCAATTTTCGAATATGTGTTATAGCCTAACATAATTTAGGTAGTCAGGCAGCACATACCACTCTATAGCCAAATTACCTTTTGCTGCCTACGACAGTCTTGAATAGAAAAAGACATTTGTATTAGGTACCTGTAGAATAATCCCACTCAGGTGTTGCTTTAGCATAATTAAACTAAAGCGATGGTAATTGTCACAACAAACTATCGTGAAAGGAAGTTAATCCATGGCGCTTGACCATAACTCTGTCGCTCCAAAATTGTTTAATCTTGCCAAAATATTCATAAAAAAGAGAATACAGTCAAGATACATAATAATGTTTTTTTTAAATAACTTTAAGGGGATGTGGGGATTTGTAAAGTCATTGGCCCCCGATCGGACTAAAAAGGCAAACGCCATACTCGAGTTTCACCCTTGTTTGGGATCGTCAATATGAGAGATACTAAAATTTTGAAGCAGTTGAATTGCAAAGTTGTAACAATATAAGCAAGATGAAGTGCTGCGGTATCAATATTCGTTTGTGAACTTAAATTGTTGATTTGAACAATGAAACAAAAATCGTAATTTTAGATATTTTAAACTCTTTTATTTGCCATAGTCTGGCATTTTGTTCTTGTCCATATTCAAGACATCATGAGTAAACTTTCGTACTGAAATTAAATAGCAGAAACACATTAAATCAGAGCTGTGGAGTCGGTCGAAAAATATACTTGGACTTTCGATTTATAACAGGCAGACTCCGACTCCGGCTTCAGTGTTGCCAGGTTTTGAGGGTTGCCAGATTTGTTTCAATTGTTGCCCTATTTTATTTATTTAAAGTTTAATTTCACTTGAGTTGTGATCGAAATTGAAACGACAATTTTTGCAAAAACTGACAAAAACAAGCACTTCTATTTTCTGGTAAAGTATTAGGGTGCAACACGGAGAACAAAAAACAAAATAAGTTAAAAAAATAATTGCAAACAAAAATTCTATTGTTTATCTTTTGTATCAAAGCGGACTCTGCACTTTTCTTAAAGATTCCGATTCCGGACAGGCTAAAATCTCTCCAACTCTATGGCTCCGACTCTATAGCCCTGCACTAAATAACTAGTAGTTAGAAACTGAATTATAATAGTCTCTACCTAATAATTGTTCTTTATTTTCTTCACAGAATGCTAGATTATCATGTGTGGACTTATCTTCTTCTGGCATTGATAACTCCATATATTGAAGGTGAGTTTTAGAGGAAATTCTTCTTTGTATTTGGTTGTTTTGTATCATGATGCTATTGCTATTGTATCATGATGCTATTGTATCAAAACAAATGCGCTATTGTATCATGATCACAGGTGTGCATAAAAACCTTATCGATATCTTCAAAACTTCATAATTTCTGACGGCGTTCAGTGTTTCTTCGCTGGTTTGAGTGATTTTCGTATTTTTTTTGTTACATTCTGTTCCTTGCAAGTATTGAAACATCACAGTTTAATCAATTTATTGGAATGAATTTATTTTGTTAGTATTGCTAGTATTATCACTACAATTTTACAGAATGGCACATTAAACGAAGTATTTTTGCATTTCCAATAGAAGTCTTATTCATGTCGTTATTTTTACTTTTGTTCTTTGAAGTGCAGTAATTTAAATTGAATTGAGATCACTCAATGGTCTAAATTAGAGTCTTGGCCTGTCGGCTTTGACGTTATTGTATTTACTGTAAATCCATAACGCATCCAATCCTTTCCCCCGGCTTGGTGTGACAGTTCAAAAACACCAAAACTGAAGCGAATGGATTCATTGCTAAACCAGTTTTAATTTTTAGACCAAACTGATTTATGGAAACACACCCCAATGACAAGCATATGACCTTTGTCCGTTTCTCCATCAAGCGATGGAGATTGATTTTTATCTCATGAAAGCTTGTCTTACTTAATGTCGTTACTTGATCGATTTTGATGAATGATTGTTTAACGGGTTTAAATAACGCTTTGCTGATGCATATACAGTTTGAAAAATCTTTTGACGTTGACCAATGATATTTTCGTACGTGGACCCAAGCCCGGTACAACTATTTGTAAATGAACCAACAGTACTCTCCCCAGATTAAAGGTCAATAGCGGAATTGTTCTCTGCCAGATACAACCCGAATAATACTTTTAAACACAGCAAAAGGTAATTTTATTACACGATTGTTTCCACCCAACATATTTTTTATATTACCTTTTCTGACAAATCTTCGTACTTGCATCTTTATCTTAAACGAATTTAACTCTTGAAATTTTGCATGTACCAGGGCAGGAAGGCTCTTGCTCCGGTGTAACTTGCAACAACAAAGGAACTTGTACTCCGAACTCGGAGTACAGTCGAGGCTATTGGTGTGACTGCTCTGAAGGCTGGGCTGGACAGGATTGTCTGCACCGTAAGTTTGATGTACTCATAATAATAGCGTTTTTTGCAGAGCCTCATCCATAGTAAAAACCATGCTTCTAGGCGTTGTACACGACAATAGTAAATAGTACACGCTAAGTACTTATTGTGACGTGTGCAATACAGTAGAAGGTTTTCAGACGAATCATAATTTTATTTAAATTTTCTGCTTCCTTTGAATGAATAGATAACAGGTATAATATAATAGCCTATATACTGTAATATAACTGCAGACAGAACGTCACTGTTTCGAAGGTCTTATCAGTGCAGTAAACGTACACTAGACGTGAACGCCTTATTACCATATAAGTAGGCTACGTCAGCGTGGTGATTTTCCCTTTGTGGTACGCAACCACATTCGGATAATATATATATAGGATTATATAGTAAATATAGTATAGTATATTAGGTATATAATATACCTATAATATATAGTATATTAGTATAGGATTATATAGTATATATAATAGATGACAGGTAATAGATAACAGGTGTAATAATAAATAGATATAGCAAAAACATTTTTGCAGCGGCACATCCATGGTGGAAACTGTGCAGTAAAGTACTAAACTATGTTCGTAGGCGTTGTACATGATCGTATTGAGAAAATAATTTACTTAGTCTAAGTGTAAATTTGAATATTTTTGAACGAGTTTTGAATCCTTATAAATTCTCAGCTCCCTATAAAACCAGAAAAAAATACAGCATTATGCGTCAACAACTGGGAGGTTACAGTTGCCGATTACAGACCGAATAACAACTGCATGTTCGACTCCAGCCACCCGCACTTGCTGTTGTTTCTCTGGGCAAGAAACTTAACGATAATTGCCTCTACCTAATGATCGATTTCGAGTAATGGGTAGTACCAAATTTAAGTCATAAGTAGAGTAGACAACCGGAAACTGACATTGCCGTCGGCTGCAGCGTGGGTCAGGTGTATGTCGGAAGGCGTACACCGATGCATAGCGCTCAAGTCCGCTTTCCCGCAATGCAGGATAAAGATAAACAAACAAACAAACAAACAAACAAACAAACAATAATGTAATCTTAATTAATACGTTTTATAAATGAAAGAAAGTAAAGATAACAAAATAGGTTTGAAAACTCACCTGAGAGCTGTGATACAGTAACTAATTGAGCACGAAAATCTTTACTCTTAGATTAAAAAAAAAACTCTTCTTGGTGGTTTTGCCAACTATCAAAAGCACGGACACAGCATGTGACCAAGATTGACAGTGAATTGTTTGCTTGTATCTTTTAAAGGTTATTGGTTGTATACGACCTTATTCATTATACTCACTCTGCTAAGCATCTCTATAATTTTATTAACTACAAAGTGTATCTCTTTTCAGCTGAACCGACTGTTGAATGTGGTGAGGATAGAATTGATGTGGTGATAGACAAAGGGTTGGTTCAAGAATTGGAAATAGATGATGACGCACAATATGTCTATTTTGGAAGATCGTCAGCATCTACTCAATGTCGTGCCACAGAACAAGGAAATCTTTATAAATTATCCATCAGAGCACCATTTTCGTCTTGCGGGACCCAAGCAATTGTAAGTCATGAAAAAACATAAGTTTAGAACTATAGATGAAGATAGTGATTTGTAGGTTTGAAATATCTGTGACCTAAAACAAAATTAATTTCTATATTTTGGGATTCGTTTTATCAATTCAGATTTATAAAGCTTTGGTAGAGAGTTTGCTTTGTTGAACCATAGAGAAATAAAACATAGTAACTTTAGCGGGTTTAGCATACTTTATTTCACACAAAATATAACATAATTAAATAAAATAAACTCAAACGTTTTCGACACGTACGTGTGTCCTCATCAGGAATTAAATCTGCAATACATAAAATGAAAAATCGTAAGATAAATTTGACAAATTTGACAATGGCTTAGTACAAATTTGACAATTTGTCAAATTTATCTTACGATTTTTCATTTTATGTATTGCAGATTTAATTCCTGATGAGGACACACGTACGTGTCGAAAACGTTTGAGTTTATTCTATTTAATTATGTTATATTTTGTGTGAAATAAAGTATGCTAAACCCGCTAAAGTTACTATGTTTTATTTCTCTACAATTCAGATTTCAGAAGGAAATTTTATTTCTCATTGTGTATTGTTATAACTTGTTCTTTTGGAGAGCTAGCTTATCCCTGATCTGGTAGGCCTACATGGTAGTCCTGCACTCCGGCTATAACCACATGAGGTTTCAAAGCGAATGTCGGCAAGATGGCTTGTTGTTAAATTTAAGCCCACTCTTTGTTGTCTAGCAAGTGGGAAAAATTTTAATGCTTTTTTTGTCTCGGAAATTTAGTTTCATTTAGTTGTAGGCCACAAATGACACATATAAAAGGTAAAGGTGAGTCAAGTACTTGATCCATCGGCACTAACAAGAGTATAGGGTGGCCAGTTTCTTTCCCTCGGCCGCCTTTCTTTCAGCACTTACGTCCACCCAATTTATTACACCTTGGGTAGAGGTGAGCGGTGTTTTTCAACAATCCGCTTCAGCTGGGAGTCGAGCCGGGATTGTATGATTGGAAAGCGAGCGCTTTATCCGCTGCGCCATCCCACAGCTATTCGAATCAGATATACGTAACCCGCGCATAAACGTTAGGACAAAATTACTGAACTTTTCAGTTTGAGCTACAATGCAACAAATATAATGCTAATCGATTGCCCCTTCAGTGTTTTTAAAACACCATTCTTTGATCAGATTGGAAATGCAGCAACCTAGGCATAATCGAGCTTATTCCAATATTGTTTCAATCACCTTTGCTATAACTTTGTTGTGTCAAAACTGGTCAAATGCATGTTGGTTACATTGCGAAAAAAAGTTGTGACAAGTAGAGCATACTATTTTAAGCACGCAATACATTTACATAACCGTGTTTGTGAGATTGAGTTTTCCATTTAATTTTTAACACAGTGTTGGATTCCATCGTTATAGCCTACTTTGCAAAGTCAGGCTGGGAATGGTTCTTTTACAGTAGAGGGGAGCTCTTATCTATAGTATAATTGCGTCAACTGGGAAGTACCCATGCTTGGAGGTGGAAGCTCGTCTTGCGCCCCTAAAAGTTGCAATGAAACCGCTATTTCGAAACTAAAAAAGAACGAGTTGCCAAAACAAAAATTCCTGAGGATCATACGAGTCAGGTCTCCCGAGTTCCAATATATTGCCTGTCAAGGTAGCTTTACCCCTGTCATTCTTTCATACAATAATTTTTTCTGTGAGACCTCTATCGAATTTTTTTTCTGAGTTTTTATCTAGTTCAAATATTGCATGTGCAGAAACAAAAGCAAGTACAGTAGCCTGTATAAAAAATTTATTCTTTTGTGAATGAACTTATGAGTTTTTATAAAATACTAAAAATTGAAACGCAATAAGCCATTTATTATCACGAAATAAAAACGTGTACGCTCTAACGCCGTGAGCTATAGATGACTTGACGTTGTAGATGGTCTAAGAATCATTATATCTGATTTAGTAAACATTTAAAACAACATCTTGCCACATCGGTTACGGATAATGTTAAGAAAACACTTTCTTGAAACCGTAACCGAATAAATGGATGCATAGGTCGGCCGATGATTCAGAACTCTCCAGGGTGTTACGTTTTATTCAATGTCAAGTTTTCACATATGAACTCAATTTGCGTATTTGACATGTTGCGCAACTGTTCACTTTTGTAAACCAAAAACGACCAAACGGTGAAAGCCCCCTAGATTCTGATTTGAAATAAAATAGTTAATTGAACCAATTCCATGGAAGGTTTAAAATATGATAAAATTAGAAACCATAATTTTTGATTTGTCTTATTTAAGATGTTGTACTCTGTAGGATTTTGTTTGAATAAAGTTTAAAACATGCTATTCCCATGTCGAAGTAGATTTTTAACAGATATAGTAAAGATAACATAAATTGTGAGTTGTAATAACTATTGTGTAGCCGCGCCATATCAATATTTTAAATTATGCTTCTAACTGCTTTACTTGACGTTAGTTTACAAATTAATATCAATCAGCAGCATCTAAACTAGGTTATAGTTAGCTTTCAGAAACGTGGTAATAATTATTTCTGAAACGTTAGTAGGCTATTCGTCTTTTTAACGTCAACCGAAAGTATTTTCAAATCGTTTTGTCCACTTGTGTTGCTGCAGTATTTTCCTAATTGTCTCGTCATCTCCATTACAGAAAATACCTGCTGTCACTAGATGTATAAACATCTAAATTGTTCATTGTAAACCACAGTTAGGCGGCTTATGCCTAAGTATACAGGGGTTTTAAATTTCAAGGCGAACCTACTAATGTTAACAATATCAAGCATTTTAGTTTTTTTTTTTTCTTTCTCGCCATCACTTTGTATAGTGATGTAATCAAAAAAAAAACGCTTAGTAGACCAGCAATGTATAAAAACATTGAATTGGACTGATTAAACTTGTCTTTGATGAGCCATAATTGCTAACTTACTTCGATTTAAATTCAGATAGGCCTACGTAAGAATTTTTCAATAAAAATTACACAACTACTGGTAGGTTTGTATAATCCTTCTGAATAGTAAAAACTTAAAAAGTTTTTCCCACTGAAAACTGTATTTCTGCTTATTTTTATTTATGTGATGCAAACCGCACTTGCCAAGGTACAATCAAGTGCATGTCAATGGTGACTTTGAGAGCTTGAATGAAGTTTAAATTACACTACCAATGCTTGGCGCCAATGCCTCAGAATTAAGCTTCAGAGACAGATTTGTCAGCCCGAGGAATTATAATTGGATAAGGAAAGTTCCATCCCGTTTCTATTTTTGCCTAACCACTAAAGCCAAATCGATACATAGTAAAATACATAGGACAAAACACGAGCTTTAGGACACACTTGAAACCAAAATAAAATAGTAAATTAAACAATTTGACACGGTCGCAACACTCTTACCCAAAAGAAATCAGTGATAACAGCAAAGCTTTTTGAAAAGAAAGCTAAAGATAGTTACGAGAGACATAAAGGAAACTTTGCCGCACTAGTCACATTTCCATGGTAGCATCGTCTTTGGACGTGGAATGAGAAACTAAAAGATACGAAAAAATCTATCAATCGAGTGCTAATTTATTACAAACAATTTTTAAAACAAACAATTTTTCATTACAAACAATCTTTATTACGCACAGTCAGTTATTAACCGCCATGTTTTTATATTTGTGCAGCAACGGGCTGCTGGAGACGACTACACATTCAGCAACACTGTCGTTTGGAATCGCGAAGTCCATAACACCCAGAATCTGATTGATAGAGAGCTGATATTGCTGGACTTTGAATGTATATATGAAGACACGTACACCATCACCGCCCTATCAGGAATAACTCCAGAATTAAAGTAAGTTTTAATACTTAACTATATTGCTCAGCTTTGGTATTTACTTGATCGTTCACTAAACACCAAAAAAATACTATTTTTTTCTGGTATGATGTAATTTAAGCTAAAACACCACAAAAATTGTAAGCGATCATCTCCCAAACAGCAAATTAGTCGTTTTAAACATTTAATCATTCAATAGACGTTGAATTAATGTAAAAAAACGATTGTTTTGCTGTTTGGGTTGGGTTTTGTGTCAACGTTTCATTAGTCAGACACGACTGACTTCTTCAGATGCCAGATCAGGTGATGGTTGCCTGTCCAATAGGATGTAAGTGTAACTGGTAAAATAATCGTATGAATGCAAATTATCACTTTTAATTTGCAGTTCTTACGATAGTTTAGCACATTCACACACACCGGAAAAACGTGCCATGCTTTTGAAGCTTGTGTAAAGTTTATTACATTTATCTCGATGGACAACATTTTTCAAAACTTATTGTTCAATGGTCGAATAAGCTTCTAAACTAATGTTTTAAACCAAAATATGCTCGACATTAAATCATCTAAAACAAATCGACTTTGTTGTAAACAAGGTCAATGGCCGAGTGACTATCGCCCTCCGCTCTGATGCTAGTAGGTTTGGGTACCAAAACCTTCAAAAACAGTACCTATTGTATTCTTTGCATGACGTAGTGAGAATGAGTCGGGTAATAATGTGGTGACATCGTAAACCTGATACAAAAACTGACAAAGACTATTGTCTCTAAAAGAACTCAGCAGGCTGTTGTAGACCGACAATAAACAAACCAGATCGTTATTATTACGTTGTTGTAAAAATTGATTTGCAAAGTAACCCAATAGTTCTTTGAAAGATAAAGTCATTATAACTATCGGTATAAACATTATCAAAATGGAAAGACTTAAAGCGTCACAAATGTATTTATTCAGTTTGCGGCATGACGCTTTCCAGTGAGATATTTTGATTGATACAAAAAGGTTTGGCAGAAGTATTGCTTGAGTATAGCCTGTTGTTAAAACTTTTCGCTGGTAAAAACAACGTTTGTAGGCCTATAGTTTTAAATAGTTAGCCTAATTTGCCAAAGTAACAGGGATTCTTAAATCGCACTATGTTAGTATGCACGCACTATCACGTAGCGGTAATTGAATATGTTGTTACTGTTTTACATCAAACATTGTCACTATTCTTTGAAACCTCTAAGTCTACAGCCTCTTTCACCCTAAAAGGGGGATCATCAGAAGGTCGTTATTCAAATAGAATTCTATTTGAATAACGACCTTTTGATGATAATAGAATTATAGAATAACGACCTTTTATTCAAATAATAATAAAATAGAATAATAATAGAATAATAGAATAATTAAATAGAATAATATAATAGAATAACGACCTTCTATTCAAATAGAATTCAAATATAATTCTATTTGAATAACGACCTTCTGATGATCGCCCTTTTAGGGTGAAAGAGGCTGTAGAGGGTTTAGAGAGTAGTAACTATGTTTGATGTAATTTATTCTGCTTGGCTTTTTGCTTGGCATTGAGCACTTTTTGTAGTATTAATAGTATTTATTGTTACTGTTTTAAATGTTTAAATAAAACTTTTTGAAGTGGTGAACTTGAGTTTTCAAAGAAATGATTTGATGATTGCAAGCATTTGAACAGTTCAAAGTTTGCTTTCTTTTGTATGCAAATATGAGCGTTTAGTTTCTAACTTAAAAGCAGTGGAAACATTTTGATACTAGGCCTAATGTCTGTTGGTACTTTTCGGCAATTTTGAGCTGTTTGCTAAGTAACAGTCAGTAACTTTACAATAAAAAGTTTAGATGTTCATCGTGAGTCGTATCCTTTCTAGCTATGGTAATCATTCCCTTTGAAGATGGGCGAAACGTCAGCGAAACAACAAAAAACAGTTCGTATGTTTTCACTTTCATTTTTGCATTCATCAGATGAACGTTGTAACTATTGCTTAAAAAGCCCGTAGCTTTAACCACCCTCTAAGCAAGCAATTTTGGTAAACTTTATCAAATTGTCTCTGAAAGCTGAGTTTCATCACGTAATTGTCTTGAATTTTTATATAGCATCATTATATTGCGGTTAAAGAGTTGTTGAGCAGGTTAGTGACAAAAAGTCAGTTGTCAAGATATAGGCCTACCTCGTGCATAAATGTCTAACTTAGCGTTTTACTTCAAGATGAAACCTCAGCTTTCAAAATTTCTTTTATTTCATCTTTTGTTTTATTGACATTCGCCAGTAAAATAGTTAGACAAAAACTTATAGGAGCAGAACCATTTTTTAGGAAAAATATTTTTAATGATAAACCTTTGATAGAGAGTTCGCTTTGTTGTACCACAGACATATTATTTATGGCTAAACAATTATATATAAGATGACAAAAGTCAGCAATGACATGGCGTTTAACATAATAGGTCTACAGTAAAGAGAAAACAAGTTAATTATAAATCGGGAACGTTTTCGGCCATACACATGTCAGCCCTTACATTTTGTGACCTATCATAGCTACTTCCATTCTTTTCTTGGAGTGACAATATGTTACCATGGTTTAATGTTGCATCCTGCAAAGCTTTTTTCAAATTCCTCTGTCAAAATATTCTGAGTAGGCTACGCCTTATCTAATGTCATTTGTAAGCCAATGAGTTGCTGAACTTTCACTTTTAATTGCAGAAGAAAAACAATAGTATAATGCTGTAATTTTATAGATCTACTTATAGCAAGAACATGAAAACTACAGTGTCTTGTCAAACTAAAATATTCTTGTTTACTAGAAAAATATCGCGGGTTTGTGATATTCTTTTATCTTTACTTTATTGATTCCAAGTTTGAATGAACACTATCTTTACTTTTTAGTAAAAAAACATTTTCTTCTCCTGGGGGCTTCATTCCTACTTTAAGTGGAGTTGCCAGAGCAGATTGCAGTCCTTCACACCACTCTGACAGCAGCATCCTCTTCTTGCACTCCAACTGTTTTAAGGTTTGCTGCCACACCGTCTTCTTCCTATTTTCTTGTTGGCCTTTCCCGCTTTTGTTTCCAAATTTTTAATCATCTTATTTGTATTTCGATGTAATCTTCATTTCTCCGTACAACGTGTCTCAACTACCTAAGACCTCTCTCCTTCAGGTTTTTCAGTTCTCTTGCATTCGTTTCTTGATAATTATTTCTCCGTACAACGTGTCCCAACCACCTCCACCTTGCATTCGTTTCTTGATAATTTCATTTCTTACTCTGTCCTGCTTTACTAACCCAGAAACCATCGAAGCATTTTCATTTCAGCCATTTGCATTTTCTTTTCTCGTGTCTATTTCAAAGCTATTGTCTTCATCCCATAGCCTACAACAATACAACATTGCTGGTCTTACCATCGTTATATAGAGTTTTTCCTTCAGATTTTCTGACAAGTTTCTGTCACACATGATTCGTTCTTTTCTTCGATGCTATCCATCCTGCCTGGCATCTCCTTGTCACCTCTTTGTCACTTGTCCCCTTCTCAAGGACTGTAGATCCAAGATACTTGAACTCTTAACTTGTTTTACGACCTCTCCTTTTAATTTCATATCTGCCTCATTTTCTTCATCATTATCTTTTGTTGACATCTAGAGCTTGATATATATTTTTTTTCTTTGCCTGCTGGTTTCCAAACCTCAATCCTGCATTGCTGCTCTCCAAGTCTCGAGCGAGCGTTGCTTCCCTTCTCATCCTTGCAGATAGGACAACGTCGTCTGCAAACAAGATATTTCAGGTTGTCTTTTTTGGGAGGTCTTCCTGTTATTCAATCCATGATAACATAAATCAGAAACGAGCTCAGTGCTAATCCTTGATGTAGCCAGACCATTACCTCAAAATTACGTAAAACGAAGTTATGGTAAACGAAAATACACATATTTGTTTTGAGACAACTTGAATAGAATCCGTGATATTGTTTGTGTATCGCGGTTCCTTACAAACTTTACAATCGTGATCGTTTAAAATTTGTAAAAAATTTGATTACTGTTTCTCATGTAAGATGACTTGGCAACAACCGAAGAATTAGCAGTGCTCAAACACCGCTAAAAAGCCCAGAGGCTAGATCGAATGCTGCTTTGTGTTTATACCAATCTGATTACTCTTTTCAGTAACCATGCTCAGTTTTGAGCTTCTGAAATCAGAAGAACAAAATATATTGTGTTAAGTATTGAGCCAAACACTCCAATTAAATGTCAAAAAATGTACTGAGAAGATTTTTTCTAGAGTTTTGCTGTTTTTCAAGTAGGCCACCGCAAGTGATGAAATTGCAATTTTATCTATGATCGTCATAGATATGTCTTTGATAAGAAACTGGAATGTCAGGTTTCTCGAAGGTATGTTGATGATCGAAGCACTAAAATTGATCGCTGTTGTGTTTACCATTCAACGGTATTGCCGAATTTTTGCGTAATTCTGTTAGACGTTGCAAGAGTTAACAGAATTACTTTCAAATGTGCAATTTATGTTTTATACTGTACGTAGGCCTGCAAAAACTGTTCATGCATGAAGAAACGAAGCTTAAAAACTATTTCCGTTTTTTTTTTTTTTTTGTAGAACATATCAACATTGATTCCCTTGGCTCAATACGACCCCGTTTCATTAAGTGAAGAGTAGTCCTCTCTAGCAAATATTCGACTCTTTGTTTGAACATCTACAGATGTTGAATAAGTGTAAAAATACAAATAATATAACGCAAAAGGTTTTTACGTAACCCAGCCATTCAACCAGTCTTTTTTCACTGATTCAAGGTTTGTAAAATGTAAAAATGGACTGATTTGTTGACTGGGAAAAAGCTCTGCACGTTCATATGAAACCGCTTACAGATTTTCCTCTTCCAATGTTCTTTATAGTGTGGTTACGCCTACCTACATTTTGTAATCTATAATAAGATCAGTTTCTATATATGTCTAAGTGTATTGATTTAGCTTCTTTCTCTCTTGGTATCTTGATCAAATGCTTTACCATTCAATTGATATTCCAACATTATTATCATTATTCATGTTACATAAAATGTTTGATTTTTCATAAGACATTATTCATTACCTTGAAAAATCAATTAGTTATTGCCAAAGCACTTTTGAAATACTGTAAGGTACCTTGTTTTGAAATTTGTCTTTAGTATGGCAATCTGTCGTAATCCAATACATATTACAATAATAATAATAATATTGACACTGTCTACTTTGTAAAGCGCTGAGAAGCAATACATTCTGCGATGGATACAGCGCTATATAAAATCAAAAATTATTAATATTATTATTACATATTGATATTAGTGGTGGATTATAGTTTTGTAGCTTTTACAATTTTAGCAAAATGTTTTCTTATACTGTAGGCCATTATGCAGTTAGTCTCATTAATTCTTTGTTTTCAGATAAGAAGCTAAGTTGAAGAACTACTTAAGTCGTTATTTTAAAATTTTGAATTTAAAATTGTGCTGTTTCAATTTCAAACTATCTTCCCTTGAAAAACTTTATCTTGCAAGCGGATTGAATGAGTCAGACTAACTCGTATAATATCGTACAATAAATCGTTTCCCATCAATTTGCAAACCTAACCTCTTTGCTTCTCACAAACGTTTTTGATTTGAGTAGTTTTGAGCTCACTCATTTAAATGTCAACTTGCACAAAATTTACCTGTAATTCTACTCAATGTATTTTTAATTGTCAGAGCAAAAATACAGAAAGGAAATCTTTTATTTATAACAATGCCACGATATGTTACTGAGTTTCTAATATGTAATTGTGTTAAAAAAGAGATTAAAGAGCGTATATTGCTTATTACAAAAACTCTCTAGGTGTAATTTACTTCATAAAAGTATTTTCTGCTTCTTATTAGTTACTGTACAGAACGGTAACCCCCCAGTAACGGAGAGAAGTGAGATTTAGAAAAAGAATAAAAATGTCAGGTTATAAATACAAACGAATCATGTTCCTGTTTAAAACTTTGCAAAATCATGTAAATACAAACCAGCCTTACTAAATTACGTTTAACTAAATACACACAAATAAACTATGTTGCAACCAATTCTCCCACCACTGCAGGTGATGCATTACTGTTAAATCTTCAGTAAGAAAGGAAATGAAACATTTACGATTGCTGATTTGAACAATATTGAAACCATGTCCACAGTAATTAATTTTCCAGCTGTAGAATTGTCCAAAGCTAGAAATGACAACCTTCTTATTTGGTCATTTGTTAATACAAAGTTTTATAGAAGTTAATTGCTTCTAAACCCCCATTAGCAGCACAGCCTGCTAAACCAGTTTCTCCAACCAAGTTGTGTCACATCCGATGTTGAAAGTGCAGTCATAAATATTTTAACTCACTTGCTTATTTTCCCCTGACTATATTTCTCTAAATTTTACCCACCATTACTAATCCACATTCCAACCACCCAAGAATCCAAATTTTTGATTAGTGCACATCATACCATATGGTAAATGCTTGATAAATATTCTAGTTTAATGTGCTGCAAACGAAACCAATCAATCAATGAACATTACATTGTTTAGTAATGCTTTATTTTCATACTAGAAACAAAAACAAGAAAATCTTTTTGTTTTAATGTCTAAATACTAGTTACCATAATCTCAAACTTACTGTTATTTGTTTAGGTATAACATGTTTTTGGCAGAAATAGTTATTCATTGTTGTTAACTACATTATAACATATTATTTTCGAACAAACATTTTTCTTTTTGTTGCTATAAGTTATCAGAGTTCTTTAAATAAATATAGGTTAATTGTATTATTTAATCATCAACTAATCAAGTTTTTATTTGGTTATGAATCTTTATCATCGTACTGACAAAGCCTCTGATAGGTTATACCTGGTAATTTCGCATACTTGTAGAGGCTTTGAACCACTGACGCAGGCCCGGTCGCAACTTTTGAAAAGGTACCATAAAAAAATCCCCTTTCAGCAATGGTTTGACCAATCAGAGCGGTGCTGATCAGTGGAGCATGATAATCTTGAATTAAACTACAGTACAATTAAAATTAAGTGAGACTTTCGTATGCACCAACTAGAGATGCAGCGAACCCAAAATTTTTATCCGCACACCGCACCGCACACCGCAATTTATCTGGAACTTTGACACTGCACCGCACCGCACACCGCAAATTACAAAATTAAAAAAAAATATTTTAACGAGTTATTGTTTAGAAAGTCAATTGTAGGAAAAAGCATCCATGGCATATAACTGGTAACCTAGTACCAATACAGTTGTGCACTAATTGGCCAGGCTAACCAGATCATATTCTCTTATCAGCAATGCATCTAAGTTCTAAGACATAATACAAACTAAGACAAATAGAATGTTCCTGGATCCAGTATCAGGACTTTTGAACACTTTTTGTAAGCAATAATGCAATTATAATGCCAGTGGCTATATGAACTACACACACAAGAGTAAAACTTATAGCCTGAACTCACTGGGCTAACTGATATAGTAAATAATGCGGTAGTTGCGCTAGGCCTATAGCCTGGTAACTGAGCTTATCAGCTAGGCTACTAACCAAAAACATTCGTACAGCTTCCCTGACAAGCAAGCCCTAAAACCCTGTCAACTGCAAGCCATTTGCAATTGCATAGCTTTCCATCTTAGGGTTTCCGAAGGGAAAAATAACTGATCCGTGTTTCCAATTTAAATTTGAAGTTTCATAGCTGATTCTTGAAAAGTTGAAAGTTTACGTTTACGAAAGTTTAATTTCTTGAAAGTTTACGTTTACGAAAAATTAATTTCTTGAAAGTTTACGCGGCAAGCGGCGCGGCGCGGCTTTGTCATTTCAACCTTCCACGCGGCGCGGCGCGGCACGCGGCGAAAAAGTCAAAAGCGGCCGCGTACGCGGCGCGGCGCGGCTTGCATCACTAGCACCAACACCAATGGGCTATTTAAACCATGATTAAACTGTGATTAACCAGGCAAGTTAAGTAACAGAGTTAATACAGCTCTGGAGTAGGTTTAAAGCTTGATTAACTTTCCAGCAAAGGTTTCTAGTACTGGTATTGTATTAGTTCTTGATAATTGCAACATCAGGCTACACCTTTTGAACTATGGAAGGTGTGATAGGATTAGAATGACCAAAATGTAATTGTAAAGGTTCTTCACTTTTCATGGACAGCAACTGATTTATAATTGTATATAAAATAGTTGAGGTTATGGGTTGCTTACCAAAATTTGGCTACTGTAGCCAGGGGTGCCGGAACAATTTTTGACCGGGGGGTGTAGGATTATGAAAAAAGGGCATTTTTGTTGCTGAAAGGCCAATTCTTTTAAAAGTTTTAAGATATAGCGATAATGCTCATCTATCAGCTCACTTATTGAGTAATGAACAAGTGTCCGGTATACAAAGAAAGGCATCATGCTTTGTTATAATGATGTAACCTACTGTGTTGCAGAATTTTGTGCCATGAATATTATTTTGAGGCAAAAATGAAAGATTATAATTAGGCTAAAAGCGAATAGCAGAAATTGTTATATTGCAATATGTGCAGTAGCTTACCGGCGCCCCTGATTGTAGCATATGCGCTGTTACTGATGGCTTGTTGTGGCTTTATACCGGTAATACATTGTCCCAGGCCTATAAAAAATTGTTTAACAAGCTGTTTTCGAATAAGGACCTTCTGCTGATCCTTCTTTTAGGATGAAACAGGCTGTAGAGGTTTTAGAGAGTATGATACCGTAATAACTATATTTGATATATTATATACATGTGACTGTCCATATTTTAGCATTCAATGATATGTTATACTCATACTACATTGTCCATTCCTAACCCTTTTGCTTGTCATCAATGTTTACCTAATCACAGTGACCATGCACACCTATCACTTTGTATTTTCATTACATGTATGGAATTCATGAATACCAGTGTGTACAATTAGATACAAAATAGTAATAACAACATGGTTGATGCAGTGAATGTAGTGGATTGTGCTGAACTTGATGCTGAAGACCTCACAAAGCGAAGTTTGGAAGCAAAGGTTTCGGTGCTTGCGAATTCCTCTCCGAACTAAACAGGACAACACCCTTCCCATTATAGTCGCAACTGCTTGTTTGCATAATTTTGCTGTTCGCCGTGGTGGGTTTTGAAGAATCTTCATCTCACGCCAACTCCTGCATAAGGAGCAAACAGCAACCCATGCCCACAGTTGGTGGAAACGCAATGAGATGGCAAATTATCAGTCAATACTTCTCAAGTAATCCGGTCTTGGAACTCATACACCAATCTTATCACCAGGAGGACATGGGTTGTCAATATTTTTAAACTAAAGTAATATTTTTAACGTAATCGATTGATTTTCACCCAGTGCTGTCAATGAGCCGGTTGCTGTTTTCTTTCATTGTACACCTGATGAGGGATGTGTGAGTAAATACTCAGCCAGCAAATCATTTTTTTACATTGATTCAACATTTACAGACGTTGAATCAATGTAAATAGTGGTTGATTTGCTGGCAGGGTAGTATCCTGAGGTACTAGTTTTTTCTGTCTGTTTTAATGAAGTTATGAAACCATGGCTACAGCTACCTGGTGTGTTTATTTCTAAATTGTTCTGTATGGATAACAATTACGAACAGTGAAAAGTTACAACCATTCAATTGTACATATACAAAATGTTATCACTAGGGCGATTTTTTGTAACCAAAATGACTTCAATTTTGCGAAAAAGTCACCAAAAAGTAACTTTATTCGAAAACAAGAAAGCGAAAGAAATGGCAGAAATTCCACATAAAAAAGCATCTAAATTGGTTTCAATTTGTACTCAAATCAGAATTACACATTCAAATTACACAATGTAATGTTTTACATTCTCTGGGAAGAAGTTTCTGTCAATCGAACACTTTATACAACTTAGCTGTTGCAGGGAAAACAGCAGGAAAAAACAAACACTCTAGCTGTTGCAGGGAAAACAATTGGTTAAATATAGTTAACACAATTTGTTTGATCGCATCCGGTAATACACGTGATCGTTTTCGGTAATACACGTGATACGAACAAGCATGGGTTCGTGCATATCTAAAATCCATACCATAGTAGAAGATATATTAAAAGTCTTGGCATTACATAAAATGTAAATTCATCTCTCCAGTAGCAATAAAAGATATATGATACAAATAGGGGAATTAGGCAAAAAAGTATGCAAAATAAAGTGACCTAACAAATGAAAAGTAATCTAAAAACACAAAAAGTGACTTTTGGTAACTTTATAATCTTAAACATTGACCCCACACAACCATGAAATTTTGGTAATACATTTCCTTTGTTAATTGGTACAACTATAGAAAAGTAACTTTGGTTACAAAAAATTGCCCTAGTGATCACACAAATACTTAAACAGAGTAGCAAAGCTCAAATTTGTTATTTTTTACATTGCTCGATTTGTGCCTGTATCAGTTGTTCAGCTAATTCAAATTTTCTTTTTCGGTGTCATTACTCTTTTGGGGTGGACCACCGCCAGTGGTGAAGCGTTCTTGGCGGGCCAAAGAGACCCTTTTTTTTGCTTGGGCCTTCATGTTTGTCCATAACCTTCGAAGCGTACCCTCTTCTCTAACTGCGAAGGTTGAGGCACCATTAAAATCTTTGGTGAGTTCCCGCCACATCATTTTTGTTGTGTGTAGTCACACCATCAGTCTTCTTGCATTCAATAATATTGCGATATGTTGCAATGCAAGTGAGAAACAGATCTTTTTCGTGTGGAGAAAACTTTTGCGATCGTTGTTTTGACGCTTTATAAATGAATTAAATTTAACAGTCAAGAAAAAAATTTGAAATATTTGTTCTACACTGAAATACAAAACAGTAAAATAATGTAGTCAAATCATTTCAGAAAAATTTACATTAGCCCAATGTTTATGAAAATAAATTTCTAGTTGGCAGTTGTGTCTTGATGAAAAGCATTCCATTACCTCCACCTTAACATCTAGCCGCCTGAGTGGTGAGAGCGTCTGCTTGATAACTGTATGGTTCCTTCGCTGCTTCCAGTCATCTGTTGTGTTGCATGTGTAATCGCAGTGTACTGTATGTTGTCGCAATGGGCGTAAAATAAAACATGTTGTTTTTAACAAAGCCTGAGCACTACTGTAAACTGGTCTGGACAGTTTAGCACCCTGTAGTCTTGTAGTGGCATTGCCAGGAGTTTAAACAGCAAGGAGTCAATCCATGCAGATGGACCCCCTCCAGTGTGTTGACTTAGGCAACCCCAGTAACAGGTGGAGGCCTCCCTCAGAGAATTTTGAAAAAATTACATTAAATTTAGTTCATTCTGAGTATTTCGAGCACAAAATGGTCAAAAACAAGATAAACCTCTTTCAAAATGCGACGGTTTCTATCAGGGCCATTGAGAGAACCTTTCGGGCCCGGTACCAAGCAAAAATCCGGGCCCCCAAAGCTTTGAAAAGCAAAGCGACCTTGTACAACCGTGACACTTGAAATGCCCTTTCACAACTTCTTAAAAAGCATGAGAAATGGTTTGTTGATATTAGACTGTCATAACACCTAAGATTCACTTTCAAATTTCTGATGAACAACCTTGTAGCCTAACTGCATCTGCTAAATTCAGCTGATTTCAGGCTGCTTCTGCAATGTAGTGAAAGTTACGGCACACCAACTTCAGTAGTTAAAACCAGGGAGCACTTTAAAAAGGTGTTTTATTGGCACCTGACAAAAGGGCTGCTTAGTAGGCTACCTGGCTCACATATTACACCAGATATCATTTCGAGCAAATTTGTGAATACCGGTCCAGCTTACGTTTCTACCAAATAATTTATCAGCAAATATAACGCTTTTTGTCATTGCTATGAACAAACAATGTATGTAGGTACCTTTTTCTACCACTGAACCCCATTCTATAAAAACATAAGTACGGTACCATAATTTGATGATAGAGCCTAGTGATGGTTTATGTACGAACAGGCATGTTGTAGTTCAAATACTTCGTCATGAGCCATTTCATGTTGAGGGAGGTTGAGGTATTACATTTAAACAGCAAAATAGTCATCATGAGTCCAACAAGTCCTCACAGAAAAATTTGTAACCAACAGGGTTTTTAATGAATGCAGTTTCAAGCTAGGTTATGTTCATTGAAACATGTGACTGAGAGACAAAATAGTAAAAAGGAATCTGCAATTACATTTTGTATGTATGCAAAGCACAAATCCCTTACTAAGATTATTGCAGTTATAAAGTCCATGGTGGTATTGTCCTATCCTATATCATGAGGCATCTTGGCCTAATAAGTGTTCTGTTCACATTCGACTCATTTAGCGATGGTAAAAATATATCATCTGGGTAATTTTTGAAATGTCGAATTTAGCCTAAGTGTGAAGTCTAGTTGTTGGTATACCGATTTGCTTCATACTTTCAACTGACATTCAAAAACGGCTGAGCACTGGGACTGACTGACTAATCAGCATTGCTGCATTACTAAGCCTTGAGTTGTGAAAAATGCAATCTCACGCTCCACTGACTGTTGAGAACAACATATCACGCTTCACTGATCAGTACCGCTCCGATTGGTCAAACTATGTTGAATCTCGGTATAGGGGATTTTTTTATGGTACCTTTTCAAAAGTTGCGGCCCGGTCACCGAGATTGACAGAGTGAAGTTTCCAAAAGTTGTTGAAGTCTTGCTGCCTGGGAAGTATTCCACCCACTTGGTACAGTTTTTCTTTGTCCATAGTTATATCAAAGCTTTAAAGTGATTACAAATGTGTCACACAAAGATCAGATTATTCTCAACTAACAAATCAGTTTGATGCATTTCAACTTCAAAATTTCGTCTCCGGAATCATCCACAAGGTTTAAGTATTATGTTTTTATTATTAGTGTCTTGCGTTTTGTGACGGAACAAGGTCAGTTTGAAGTTCGAATGAGATTATTTGACGACAACAGCTACATTGATGCCCACGAATACACAGAAGCCCCTACCATTGTGATCGGAACTTATGTATATGTTCAGGTTAGCAGATAGGTTTCTGTGCTTTAAACTAGTTGTTTTGCTTAAAGGTTTGTTTTATGCAGTGGGATAAATACAATTTTGCGCTCTAGTTTTGCGTAATGTATTATCATATTACGTTTAAAACAATCACAGTACTAGAGAAGAAGTCTGGTCAATGAATTTCTTTGTTTCCTTTACCAAACTCATTTAGGTGCAACTAAACCATGTGGATGACCCAAATCTTGTTGTGACTATGGACCGTTGCTTTGCTTCCCAGTCACCAGACCCAGCAGATCCTATTTCAACCAAGCACATATTGATTGCAGATAGGTAAGCCACTGATCAACTTCAAAAAGTACAAGCTGTATTACTTTGTACTCTTTAGTGTGAAAGGATTGGAAAATGTATGGCTTCGCTATGCAATTTATTTGTTCATACATTAAAATAAAATTCCTAACCCTAAAATCCAATTAGAATATTTATGCAACGTGGTTGTAGCAAAAGTAAAGACGAGAAAACGGCAGCAACTGTTTGAGTGCTGCTAGTTTGTAGGTATTCTTATTTCTCCGCATTTTCTATTCTGTCATTGTTAACATATTGTTAACATTTTTTCTGATTAATACCGAGCTAATGATGGTAATAGTCAAAATAACTCCTTTGTTAAGATAATTTCTATTGTTTTTAGACCTGAAATCTTCCTTTGTTTACAAATTACTTTGTTGATGTTTGTGTAACGTTGTTACAGATGTGCAAACCCTAACGACACTACAGTCCAAATTCGACTGAACGGAGAAGCTGCTGCGAGTCAATTCAAGTTTCAAATGTTCAAGTGGAGGTGGAGCGCCGATGATGTTTATCTTCATTGTGAAGTTGACATTTGTAACATGACAAGTGAAACTTGTACCGGGGAAGGGGTGAGGATTTTTGTTTTTAAATTCTTCTGTTTGGTTATAATCTGCAGTATTGGCTAAGTAATCGTAAGCGAATTCACTTTTAACGTAATCGTAATTGAATGCATTGCCAAAGCATTTATTAGCATTGACTATTGTACATCAGAATAAAATAAGTCAGTAATTTAATATCAAAAAGTCAAATTTAGCCTACATACAAATTCACTTCTAATTCGCTATTTTCGCTTTCCCTATTTTCTGGATTGAAACAAAGCTTTGATTTTTCTACATTTGCACGGCCACGCTTGATCATGCCATTACAGTGAGTAAAGTTGGAGTGTTTAAACCAAATGCTATCTAAGTGTTATTAGAATTGCTTTTGCAAGTTATTTTGCTTGTTTGTCTTAAAGTTTCTCCGGCTCTGCGCTATGCTGACAAGACCGAGCAAAATTGAAACAAGGCGTCGGGTTAAAGTTTGTTGAAAAGTGCAAAATAGATTTTACGACTAGGTTCATCCGACACCAAAATGGATTTTGTGATAGACCGTTGTATAGTGAGACTGGTTTGCTTATATTTAATGGAGGTAACTTGTTAACTATTTCATGATTTTACTGCTGTTTCGTGTTGCGTATCTCATTCTTTGTATTAATGTTTAATTTGTTTTAGTGTTTTAGTTAGTTATGGCTTCTATATTTGTTTGACAACTTCTGTTGTGATGTTCAAAGCACACATTATCAAAATTTATCTATACTATCATATTATTGGAAATAATGTTTTGGTTTTAATGACTTGTTTTGAAGATTAAAGGTTAAAAATGTATGACTTTGCTACTTTATGACTTTGTTACTTCTTTCCTTAAACATTTACAGTTTGTTGATTCGCTAACTTATAATAGACGTTCAGGTTAGATCGTCAAACATTTTGCCTGAAATGGCTGGTTTTAGTAAAATTTTAGTTTTTTTATTGGGGTATTTTAAGCGGCATTTCAATATTTAGATAATTTTTCGCCTACGCGTGTTGGCTTAATAAATAGCTCTTATGCTAAATTACCAAAGACTTAACATGCCATACAGTAGGCTATACTTTACCGTTCATCCTGTAGTGTAAAGGCACTCCAAGTTTCTTGCTTGGTTTTACCCCGTTTATTTATTTAAATAAAATTTGAAAAATATACTAACCCAATAACATAAAAAACATTGATATAAATTTAGAAGTTGCAAACTTTTTAGCTTAGGTTAGATCTAGACGTGCTGTTTTGATTTAACCCTGATAGCAAATGTGAAAATCTGCTAATAATGCCAAATTAAACCCCAAATTGGTAGTTCTGAAAATACATGTCTGGCGTCAGCAAATGTAGGTTATGGTGTTGTAGCAGCTGCCTTTACTTTGCTACGACAGATGTGATAATTTTTGTGTGTTATCCAGAAATCGACCGATTTATTCTTTTGGAATTTTTTTTTATAGTTTTGAAAGGGGCTGTGTGGCCTATTGATTACTATCTCTTTGTCACAATAACGCCTTGTGAACATACTCAGGCTCGTGACTCGGCTTCGGACAACAGTTCATCGAAACGAATAATCGGATTATCGCAGTTAGAATATATCACAGCTTCAATCGTCATGTTTGCATATTTCGATATATTTCACTTCGACGCAGCGTCTTTCGACAATTTCGTTTCGGTTTGAATTGATTGTTTTCTGAAATTTTTTGGTTTTAATTTAACCAAACAATTTCATTTTCAAATCCCAAAACCGTTTTACCAAGTGATAAACTGTCGTTACAACATTCAAGCGTTCCTATGATGTTGGCTTGAAAAATAAGATTTTGTCTGTTTTCGGTTATATCACAAATTAAAGACAAAATGCTTTTTTTGTAAGTTACTTCTTTCTGCATTTAAAGCGAACATAATGCTTTTTGAAAAAAAAAATTGATAAGTATGCCATAATGAATAAATTGCATCCTTGCAATGCTTGTGTTTTCAATTGAGTAGGTTTTTGAAAAGTTGAGGAAACAAAATTTTGTAGATTGCTTCACTTGAAAAATGAGCATCGACGTGACACATAAAAGGCCTGCCCTTCAATTAATAGCTACCTGGTATTTTATTGCATTCCTTCTTGAAAACAAAGTGTGCTTTTAGCCAACCTTTAGAATGTTATAAGTTAATTTTGTTTATGAGTTGAATAAATAAAACATATACCTAGTTTGTTTCTTTTCCCTGTTTTCACAAAGATAACAAAATTCTTAAACCCAAATTTATAAACCCTTGCAGACTGTTGTAAAATACAGCTTTGATAAAGAGGCAACTTTGTTTAATCATAAGCAAATAATTTGAAGTATTTGCCAAACAGACAGATATATCTTGAATACAAAAAAAAATGTAAACTTGGCTCATTCTATGAAACTGTGATTCTTCATTATGATTATACTTGCAATTATTAACGGTGCTTCGGGGCACGACTTTTATATCTGGTTAAACCTGTTTTGAGTTGACCGGGTTATCCGTATTCCATTTAGCAAATTGGGCGTCTTTTGATATTGATTCAACGTCTGCGGACGTAAAATCAATGGAAAAAGGAATTAATTTGCCGGTTAGGTCACTCATTACTTGGACTAATAATGACTTCAAATTACAAAGAACTACTTATTCATTGGATATGATAATGTAGCCAGGGCCGTGTAAGCTGCCCCCCGTGTTATCCCGGAGGAGAGGAGCCCACGAGTGATTAGGGCCCCTTCACTTTAGTCTGTCTCGTGTTTTTTGACTGTTTAAAAAATAATAAATTACAAAGGCTCGATAATCAATACCTTAAATCATGCAAGGCTTACTGCTTACCGTAAGGCTTACTGTATTTACTGCTTCCAAACCCCCGTCTGGGGGCTGACTTCTACCTAAGGGCCCAACTACTCATATTTAGTTCATGCAGCGTTTTCGGCTTGTCATTTTACAATTTTTTCCATTTTTGTAAAAAAATTTCGCTTCGCTCGCTCAACCACATTTTGTTCATTTCGGCGATATTGGGCAAACATGGTTGAAGATTTAAGGGAGTGAAAAGATCTTTGTGTCACATAAAAACTAACAAAATGATGCAATATTCCACAGTAAATACCGCTCACTCAAATAGCCGAGTAAATAACTAAATTGATAAACTTCAATGTAAATCGAAATAGGTTATGAAGTGAAAATGCTGTCAGTGAAGGTGGGGACACTTCAGGTAAATTTTTAAAGTTCTATCCTCCTGAAATGCTATACCACACTAGGCTACACACAGTTTCAAGAAATAAAATAATGAAGTCTTTCTCTGGTTGTAAAATAATTTTTTTTGAAATGGTAGGCTAACTTAAATTTTAAACCAAACCTTCTCACTTCAAAACTCCCCACACCCTTTTTCCATTTTTGTTTTGCTTTCTCGGACATTAAGTTTTGCCTTGTTCATTTATATATGTTATAAATTTTAATTTGTTAAAACTCTGGTCCTTCCAGGCGCGGATTTATGGGGGGGCCCTCCCCCGAAATTTTGTGAAAAATTGTATGTTTCCGCATCAAATGGTTTGATATGCTTCTAAACAGCTGATATTAGTCCCTCTGCATTACAATTGATGAAAATGGTTGTTTTAATGTCTATTTTCTAGCATATCGTATATGTCGTACAGTCGTAGTATCATTGTTCATATCTGTTTAGCTTTTTCTTTCTTTTTAATTGATTTTCAAATTTTTTGGCCCCCCCCGAAAAAAACTCTTAGATTCGCGCCTGGGTCCTTCCCCAACTTTTTTCTAGATCCTCTACTTTTCTACTGCATTGTCGGCATGGCCTATTCACTATTAGAAAATCTTAAAAGTTGCCTACTCTTTGCTAAAATGATGAATGTAAATTTTTCTTCACATTGGAAAAGTTTGCGGTCCTAAACGCTTTTTGGTCCTATTTTTAAAAACAATCACTAAACATAAGGGCCCACTAGTATATTTTTGAGGGCGGGCCCCGAGATGGTGCTCACGCGGCCCTGAATGTAGCTGTCCATGAAAGTGGTTTGACTAGTTTTTCATTACAAAAACGCAAAGCAATGTTGAATAGATGAAATAATGTGAAAAATACGTCATCTTTGTTTACATTTAGCTCTTGCGTAGTCTTGAATTGCAATCTTTTTGTTTGTTGGGGTTTGTTAGAATTCAGGGTTTCCCAAACCTTTTTGAGCCAAGGACCACTATTTGTGATTTTTTTTGGGCCACGGACCACTAATTTTTCGTAAACAACTTTTTAACCGTAACGAAGGTGCAACAAGTAAGATTTACGTTACTGGATAGCAAAACCTTTCGAAATCATTTAAGTTGTAAAGAACTGCAGCAATTATCTTTGACAGGGAAAGTACTGTACTTGTACAACGTATATGTGTGACTTTTTACTTTCTTGTCACATCGCCACGGACTACTTGTGCAGTCGTCGCAGACCACCAATGGTCCATGGACCACAGTTTGGGAAACCCTGTGTTAGATTATGCGGTTTTGTGTTGTTTTTATATACTTTGCAGGAAATTATTTCTCAAGCTTGGTGGAGAAAAATACTTCTCAAATAATTGACATTTGCTTATATCTATTGCCAAGTTTATTCAAAAATCTTTTGCCGTATATTCGTAACGAAATATGATTTAGTGATAATAGCATTTCACCGACAAAGCTTGGTAGCGATGTTTGTCGAATGTTGATGATATACCTGACGGTTGAAATTTGACTGAAGTATAAATGTATTCAATTAGATAGTTTTAATCTGATGGAATAAGTCAGTAGAAACATTTCATAAGACACCACAATTACAAATTTCAATAAAAACGGAAGAAACTTCTTTATAGCCTAAATATGCCAAAAAGTAATAAACAAAACTGGCAGGTCCGCAATAAAATAACATTTAATTGTGTGTGTTCGTGCGGTTATGTGTGTGTGTGTGCGTGTGTGTGCGTACGATATAAGTTTCAACTCATCAACTCTGCATCATTTGTTAATTTTTCCAGATCGATTGCAGAGGATTAGGAGGTTTTAGAAAAAAAAGAGAAGTCCAAACTCAAGAAGGAGTATACGACCCAAACTTTGTCCCTCACACAGGCCACATCATCTCTCAAGGTCCTATCCACGTGACGTCAAAAAGCAATGACCTGTCTGAAAGTAATTTGTTTGGTGAAGATAGCTCAGGTAATTTTGGAAATTACAGTTTGTGAGTAGCCTACGTCATTTCAATGCGTCATTTAATTCGTCAGTTGTGTGATGTAAGCATCTGTCCACAGCTTAAAAGGACGCCACTTTCACTCATATTACAGACACCCGCAGTGTCTTGGTACGATATTCGATGACATGCTTGAAATTGAACCTGAGGCTGACTTTCTTTCTTTTCACTTCTATCTTCCACTTTTGTTCGAAATATTGCTTAGAAAAACTTTTTCGGGCGAGAACTTTTCCAGGGGGCCAAAGAACGCAGAAAACACTAAACACTTTGTATACCTTGAAGTTGTATTGTTTCTTTCGAGATCTTTTGTTTGGAAGGTCTGAACCTCTGTTATCTGCTCAATTTTTTTGAGTTTAATTAAAACTGACTGAGCGTGAGAACGTTTTTAATTTTTACATCAATGTTTTAAAGTTTTCAAAAATATGTACGGTGAGAGTATTTGTAATCTATAGGTTGCTGCAGCAGATGCAGTGCTTTGACCGGTAGAGATTTTAACACAGGACACTTTTCGTTATGTTCTTATCAACCAGGTTACTGAAGTCATTGTGGCCCTTCTAGCACTCAGCCAGAGAGTTGATTCTTGCTTTAAACTTTTTTTGGTAATTAAAGAAAAAAGATTAATGGCAGCGGTGGGAAACGAACCTACGTCGTCGAAATAACTACTTCCCTAACCGTTAAACCGCTAGGGCGGCTAGGCTATGCTTCCCCGGCAAAACGTTTACTTAACTTACTGTCTATCGTGTATGAGTCACATGATTGCAATCAGCTGATTTAAATCTTGCTTTCTGATTGGTTAATAAACCTCATCTGCAGCTGCGACCTGCAGATAACAAATAAGTGTACCATAGCCTGCTGTGATAAGCAAGGTCTTCAATTTATTGTTATTTTTTTTATGAAGTTTTTAAATTAATACACCTTAATAATTCACACGACGCCTTGCAACAAAAGCACCATTTGTTTCAGTGGACTCTACCATGATAGTTCTTGGAGTGGTGCTGGGAATAGTTCTCGTCGCTCTTGGAGTACTAGGAGGAGTTTATGCCAGAAGAAGACAAAGCTTAATGAA
Organism: Aplidium turbinatum; assembly: GCF_918807975.1. NCBI lineage: Eukaryota > Metazoa > Chordata > Ascidiacea > Aplousobranchia > Polyclinidae > Aplidium > Aplidium turbinatum. The sequence goes on along the minus strand of NC_137475.1, from coordinate 6,527,723 downwards.
GCACGTGGCTAAACAAGAAGCTGCCGCAGCCAAAAACAAACAATTAACATCTTTGCATTTCACTACAGAAGCTTTCTAACACTAAAATTAGGTGCCAAATGTCCATTTATAAGAATAATTTATTTTGTTGTGTAAAATCGTTCTTTCAGAACGATTACTTTGGAAGGCTCACGTTGATTAAGAAAAATTACCTTAGTTGTTGCTCACTAAGTCGGCTAGTCAAAAAAAATACATGACATATTTTCGAATTTCAAACATTAATTTTGAGAATGCTCAGAACTACAAGATGCTGTGCACCCAGTTTTTGCGCTTGCTGCTTGCCCTGCTTAAACTTGTTTAAATATAGGTCTCTTGATTATTACAAATCTGGTTGTTCGAACATACTCAGTGTTGTCTCTCTTTTAATGTTGTGTTTCATGCTAGATTTTATGATAAATTTACACCCTAGTGTTTCAGTTAAAGAATATTGCTTTGTTTTGGTACCTAAAAATTTGACAAGATCAGTTTAACTGCTGGACAATTTTCGTATCTGTCTACAGTGTGAAATCGTAGTAAAAAGTCATTCATGTGTGCCTTCATGTTCTGCGTATTGTGTAAGCTATATATGCTACACTGAGATTACTGGCAATGAAGCAATGAAATAAATTTTTACCAGATTCTTGGTGCACTTCAGTTATTGCATAATTTTTTTTTAGTAGTCAACGTCGCAAAGTCAGTGCTGGATTAACCAAGTGCGGGACCTGTAGCAGATTGATTTGATGTACAGATAATAATGACCAGGAAGTAATTGAATATTTTATAGATTTGATCTACTGTACATTCTACAACAACAAAAATAACAAAAGTCTAGTGTAATGTTTTATTTGCAAGAAGAAATATAACACTTCAACAATATCATTCAAAGGTCTTTTCGACGCATTTTGATCTCTGCAAATTTGACAATTATTTCAGATGAGTTCAGTGACTTCAGAATGTCATTTTCAATATTCAAAAGAGTTACATAGTGTAGCCGCTCTTGCCCCATCGTGTTTCGCAGATAGTTTTTAATCAACTTCAATTTTAAAAATGATTTCTCTCTAGTATAATTAGTTACCATCATACATAGATAAATGCGCAACAAATTGTCAATGTTAGGAAACGTAATGTCAATATTGTTTTCTAAACCAAAGTGAAATAGTTGAGTTCTGGAGAGGAGCAATCAATAGCAATGTGTTTTACGAATTCTGAAAGCTGAGGTAGTTCATCTTTCAATCCGTCTTTCAAATCTTGGAAGTCTGTCAGCACTTTCTTGGATCTACGCAGGTGTTAGTTCATGCAGACTTTGCAAAAAAACTAAACCGTGTGTTCAATTGGGTGTAGGCTATGCCTTGCGACGTTGCTCCAGCGCAGATGGTAGGCTGTCCAATACTGCAAGGAAAACTTCCATCCGGAATCTGTCTTTAGGTGATTGATTATTATCCATTGCATCTGGAATTGAACGGCCGCTGCCTACCTTCTCATCGCGCCTTCGATTTCGGACAATTTTTCTTGTGCTTGCTGGTCGGTAAATCGGTAATCCGGCCCTTGAGTCAGCTTCTGCGCCTCTGACTCAAATTAACGAATTGTTCTCTGAAAGTCTGTAGAGATCCTGCCAAAGAGGCACACAACGCTGAAGCAATGTTGAGATTTTGCTGCTTTGCTTGAAGAGAGGTTTGAGTTGCCTGGAAGCAATCGAGTAAGCTATTCCAAAAAACCGTTGGGACTAGTAATTTATTCCTACAATTATTATAATGTTCTCCTATGGACCTATGCCATTCCAGTTTGCAAGTCAAAAGTTACTTGCCATGTTCGACATTTTTTTGCAAAAAAATGTGATGCTCGCCAAGCGCGGAGCCGTAGCAACTGCTATTATAATTAATCCGGCGCTGCGCAAAGCCATTAATATTAAGAATTTTGGTTATTTTGTGTCATGAACAGATTGTTCGTCAAAACAATTAATGGTTTAGCATAAGTTTCAAAGCAGCATTAGAATTTCTTTGGCAATGCTTGCATAAGCAGAAAGTAGGCTACGTTGCAATAGGTAGGCAGAAACTATCTCTTATGAGAAGTTAGCCCAGTACTAAATTAAGAGATAGGCCACTCCAATCATTTAAGGGAGTGAAGCTGCAGGACAGAAGAAAATGGACCCATCATTAAAACTAATTCAAAAATGGAAGACCTAATCATCAAACATAACCAAAACTCCATAATTTATGGTCCGAACATCGGTTTATCGAGCCAGTCAATTACCGGCGTAGTCTTAAAAAAATACTTTCACTTATACTTTTTCGACGGCAAGCACAAGTTTACGATTCAAATCATACATCTTCTCTGAACACGAAACACAATCAGTTTAAATGCATTTAGAGCGTAATTGTTTTTTTAGTTTATCTACAATCAAGCATCTGAAATCAAGGTCCATGAGACTGGAAAAAGTGGGTACATTAAGTCGGTATTCTGATCATTTAGACTACATTCACAACAGATTGCATGCTCTAGTAGTAAGACACCCATGTGGAGTCTCTCCTGCCTCTGAAAGAATCTGCTATTTCTTCGATATGACAAGCTTTTGGCAATGACACACGTACCCAGCAAAGAAAGCGCTCGTTTAAACAATGTCTAAAAGATTCAAATTGGTGTTAGATTTTAAATTCATGGTAGAAATTCATTAAGGGTGGAGCTTTAGCATAGGGTTCGTCTTGTTTTACCATTGTTGCTTGGCTTTGGCCCTTAGCCTACGATAAAAACCAAAGTTTTTCTTCCCCGTAAGTCTCTCTACGATACGTCTTCTGTTACCCGTATATTACGAGGGTTAAACGCAAGCGAATGCATCTCTGTTTGATGGCATTTCTCCATGCCACGGTCCAGAGGATCGACCGAGACAAGGTTTGCCGACCGCAGATCTTTCCGGATGTTGTCTAGCCAACGCTTTTTTGGACGTTCTGAGGGTTATTCCCGTAGACGTCAGATGACAGCATTTTTTTCTATAAGAATACTTAAAAAATGCAATTAGCATTCAATTACAGATAAGTTTCGCTTGTGTCTTTTCACTTTGGAGAATTGACGACAATTGTATGCAAGGTAAGTTTATTTTCGTAATAATGTGCGAGCTGTGATACACCAACGAATAACCTATCGATGTACGTTAAATTTAAAGCACAAGGATAAGGATTACAAGCTTGACTAATAAGGGTGCATGCTTGCTCTTGCGAAATATATGAGTAGCTTATATAACGCTTCAATCCTTGTACAAAGTGTTGGCGTTCATAAACGGTTATCAGCTGTTTTCCTGCGACTAATATTACTGCAATGGGCATGCAGGCACTAAACAAAGTTTAGTGCTAACATTTTGCAGCTAAAAGTAGTATTGCACTATTTATAGCAATCATTGCATAAAGTTGCGATCATATTTGCACAGTTAACACAGCAACAAGTAAAATACTTTTACTTCTACCGTGAGTCACACATAATTACGAAAATAATAAAAACGAAAGGCAATATCAGAGTCAATTCAAAGCAGAAACGTCATCAACATCATCATGGTCATAATCAGTATTAGTAGCGGCTAGAATTAAATTCCATAAAAAAACACGACGATGGAAAATTGGTCTTACGTCATATTCTTATCGTTTTACTCTTTCTAAGGTAAATCAGAGGGTTAAAATTGCTCTAACGTTGAAAAAAAACTTATTTTAAAAGTAAAAAAATCGTATGGTTGCAAAATACTAACCAAGCGTCAACGTTTAAAATACGTTTCAAGTTTTAACACAATGTTGAACCTAACCCAGTCACGTGACCGTTGCTAACAATTTGACTTTTGGCAATCACAGGCTTTGATTTTCTGGTACATCTTTGTTATCTGTTTACCCCCAGCGCACTGTAGAGTGACAGACATTTCTTTCACATCTGTTGGGGCACAGCATGCACACTGCTTTATCATTTTTGATTCTGAGAAAGAAAAGCTGAAATAGAATAAAAAATAATTAAAATTGCAATAGGCATGTAGGCTAATAACTGTTTCAAACTACTTGATAGCTTATAGTCTAGTGGACGTGGACCACCAGTGGTTCAAGTCGACCGTAGACCACCAGTTGAAAAATTTACACAATACTTTTTTGCTACTGTCGTCATAAAACATCTATTGTGACTCATAATGATGTCACAAAGCCCCATTCGGCAGCTTATGCTTCCTTCTTAACTGCAGTTTTGGTGATGCACCCACTCTATATTAGACGCCGCAAATCGGTTGATACGCACTGATTCGATAAACAAAAAAGTCAAAATCAAGCGTTGTCAGTTCAATTCTCTGGGTTTGCAGTCGAGCAGCTCTTCCTTCATTGACACCTAGCGGATGAAATAACTGACAATCTACATTACTTTAACAACTGTAAAAATTCACATCGTCAACGTCCGGGATCGGTCCAGTGTCAGTGATTCAAAGCTTGTTCAAACAGGCAAACTGTCAGAAATAAACTTCTGAAAAGTTTCTTATTTAAAAAGTTGAAAAATTAATAGGCTGGAGTCAGGAGTGGGTCCAGAAAGTGGTCGTAGGAAGGGGCGATTTTAATAAAACACAATGATGTGTAGGTCTGCATTAATTCGACCTTGCAAATATAACATGAATAGAAGTTACTTTTCTGTGTTTTAGCGCGATTGTCCCAATTGCGCCCCCCCCCCCTGGATCCACCACTGGCTGAAGTACAAAGAATAACCTGCTCAATAGGCTTCAAAGTAATAACTTCTCGGTTAGAAAAGTTTTTTACAGAACGATAAGGATTTAAATTAAAAAATAAAACCGTTGAAAATATTCTATTGCAATGTTACAAAATACCATCTAAATTCTGAGTCAACAAAAGAAGTCATTTGTAAATCAACTTTGAAGCGATGTAAAAGTAAATGACAACTTAACTAGCTGGGACTGCTTCAGTTAAACTTTATTTTTGTAAACGAAATTCACCTTCATAAAACCTGTCAGAACCAAAAGAATGATTTATATTTGCCTTCTGTAACGTCAAACTTTGGTAAGAAGATGCTATGTTTTAATGGAGTGAAACTAAGGAATCAAATAGGCTACCAAAAGAAATACAAGAAAAGTCTTATAATGCTTTTAAATTTAAATATAAATGTTTATTAAAGAATTTGTACAATCATCAAAAGTGAGAAAAACTAACTGGTAAAGGTGATCAGGTACTATGACACTTCCTCAAATGGGCGATCAACCTAACACAGAAAGCAATCATTAAGAAAATAAATCAATAGTTTTTTTTCAAGTCTAAACCTTAAACCATTTGACCAGGTTAACACTCACAATAGTATTTCAAAAATTTTCTTAGTATAATTTATGTTGTGGAACCGGTTCTGTCATATTGCACCGTCATAAGCATTTCTTAATCATACTTGTAAAATTCATCTCAATTATTCTACTTTTTACTGCTGCTTGTACGGACAGTTTAAGAAAGTTAACGTATCAAATTGTTGCAATATTTTCTGTATTTGGTATATTTAGCAATACTATGAAGAAAAAAAAGAAATGAAAAAGAATAAAGCAAGGATATGAAGGTTTTGGACATTTAGTGACTTTTATTTTTTTATTTATTTAACATGTAAATTTGCGTTTTTTTTGGGCTAGTTGTGCTGATAGTAATCTTCTGTAATTTTTTCGTTTCGATCCAGTTGTGCTGATGAATCCTATAGGAAGAAAACCGGTTCCACAACATAAATTATACTAAGAAAATTTTTGAAATACTATTGTGAGTGTTAACCTGGTCAAATGGTTTAAGGTTTAGACTTGAAAAAAAACTATTGATTTATTTTCAGAATTTGTACAATGATCACTCCTGAAACATATCATCTGCTTATTTCTCTGCACAGTTCTTTTTTTTATGTTGCATTGGTGCCCTGTGTTATTCCACTGTTAATGTATTATGTAAAGTGCTGGTATTGTGCTATATGTGTTAATGTTCTTAATTTTAGGTCTTTTCTTTAAATGTTTGGGTGGCAGCTGACTTTGATGAGCTTTTGGTCTTTCGCTGCCATCCTTGTTGTGCGAGTTATTTGTGTTTATTGTGTTTTTGTATGTTTTTTTTTTCTTTTTTTTTTTTCGCCAACAAAACAAAAACAAACTGAACTGAACTGAAGTTATGGCAAGAAAGTTTACTCGCGAAGTGTTTCTAAGTTGACACGTAATATTTTATAGGAGCTCAAAATATAAATTGCAAACCAATGCAAACCTTTCCGAAGATTCGCAATTTCCACCGCACTGTGTCAATGCGACTGTGCTCAGACTTGTGCAATTATCAAACATCACATATTCTGCCTTGACTTCCTTTGGCGCGCACGATCCACGTAGCGGGGCGTTGCACTGTCTGCAGCAGCCATCCTCTGTAGCTGTTTGTTACAAGAAATAATAATAATAAGGAAAGCACTTAATCAATTTTGAAAATTTTGGCATGAAGTACAGTAAAAACACTAGAACAACCTATCGACAGAAAAAACAGCTAATCTATTATGGTAGCTGGAAGCTCGATACAAACGGATTTGAAGTTGAAGTGATTTCAAACAAGATTGTGACAAAATGGATTGGCTGGTTTTGAATCTTTATCCTCGGACTGACAAAGCCTTGGTAGGTTAATCCCGGTAGTTTTGCATACTTGTACAGGTTTTGAACCACTGACGCAGGGTCGGTTACCGAGATTGGCAAAGTAAAGTTTTCGATAGTAGTTGAAGTTTTGTTGCATGAAAATTATTCGATCTACTAAGGGCCGCTAAATGGAAAGCAGTCCTGAAATGCGTTGCACAAGCGCACACCCCAAAAACTGAACCAGCGCTGAATGATTTTGAGTCGGGCGCTTAACCACTGAGCTTCTTCTTCGTCGTATGAGCTGTTCTTCCGGACTATATGTTTGGGCATGCTAACGGGGCGGAAAGGGCAAAGTTTTGCTTTGTTATATTTCCTTCAGCATGCATAATATTTATTGACAGGGCTTTAGTAAACCTTTGAAGAAAATGATACAATGCAGCTCACTTTGGAATCAGTGGCGCATTCTGTGTTTCGAAATTCTCGCGCATTTTATTGGTGGTCGTGACCACGACAAAACGAAATTACTTGTGTTGATTGGTTGGTTGAAACATTATCCTCGGAGTAGGAAAGCTTCTTTGAGGGCTTAATCCTGGCAATTTCGTACACTTGTAGAGGCTTTGAATCACTGACGCAGACCCGGTCGCGAAATTTTTTTCCCACGAACTTTCTGTCTCATTTGCATATTTCTGTAAGTGTAGCCATTACTGGTTACCGCGCGGCGCGTAACCGTTTTTACCGATTTTCGCCCTCACAGCAGCCGATTTTCAGCTCTCCAGGTCCAAATCTAAACATTGAACTTGAAAAAAAAAACGTAGCCTGGAGATACACCTAGTCTAGTCAAGTTTAAAAAGGTTGAGAAAAGAAATTGATTCTGGTCACTAGTCTAAAAGTAAGATTTTCCGAATTAATTAAGAATTAAACCTAACTCTAAAAATTAACTCTAACCCATTAACCCTAACCTTAATTTTTATGAAAAGCTTTTGTGCATCGCAAAATTGATGTAAAAAAAAATTGGGTTCGATGGGCGTCGAACCGATGTCCTCACGAATGTAAGGCAAAAGACGAAACCACTAAACCGAACACGCCAACGAAGAACGTTTGCATTCACACGGTATAAATACAAACTCTATGCGAAGTAACAGTAGGCTAAGTTCGTGGGAAAAAAAAGTTTCGCCTACCGAGATTGATAGAATGAACTTTTCGATTGTTCGGATACAAAACCAAACTAAATCGTTTCAAACAAGTCTTTTAAGTGTTTTTATTCAAAATGCGCCAGTTCTACTGCTCTCTATTACTGTGCAAGTAACTTGAAAGAGCAAAGTTTGATTCCCTGTAAGCTTTGTCTCACTATGTAAATTGATTCAGTTGGAATGAGATTGTAAAAGCATCAATTTGCGTTGGTCCGATGACTTACAATGTCTAAACCGATTGAAAGTAGCCTATAATGTCAATTTGAAATTTTGAAACCGTTTCAAGACTTACGAAAAATATGCTCGGGAGGACAGTCTTTTGGAATATCCGTGCAAATATGTTTTGTCCAGGCCAGTGTCACAATACCGGAGTATGAAATGCACGTGCCAGTATTGCAAGAACCGTTATTCACTTCATCACCGATCTGATCAACAAAACAGTTAAGATGCATGCTATGGTTAACGTTAGTGCTGTACTTGACATCAAGCATCAGTGGATGAAACGTAAAGGTTTTCAGGTTAGCCAGTTCCATTCTTTTGGCCACTTTTACTTCAGTAGCCTAAGTAGGCTACGTCTACCCAATTTATTGAAACCTGCGTAGAAGAAAGAGGTAAGAACTGTTTATTCTGGCACTAAACTAAGAAGAACGATACTACAGTAAGAAGGCAATTGCTCTACAGTTCAGGTTATTTTACGTACACCTCCAATTTAAAAATGTTAAATCCTGTACAGGAGTGGCGGAGTACAAGCCCTTTACCATTCACGCGACATTTTTTTATGTGTTTGATTGGTCGGATACAAATTCTTCTGGCAGCTAGGCCTACTGCAACATTACTATAATTTGCTGCATACACTAACGCTACAGAGATTCTACTGTAAGTATAGCCTACAGAACTTTTTTATTCAAGAACCAGCAGCTCAAGGTTTTGCTTGTATTGATCTTTGATAAACTTCTTTGCAATACTACCTTATATTCAGTGTCGTTGTAGACGCATTTGTCCTGCACACATTTGTACGCTGTACAGTTGCAAGTTCCGTTTTTGCCACCTTCGACAAGAGAATGGCCCTGGGTATAAAATGCAAGTATTATTGACATAGCCTACTTGTTTTTAGTAAATCATTTCACTTTCAAACAAGTGCTTCTCGTTTTGTCGCTTCTACCTTTTTTCCAGAATCCTTGCAATGATATGGCAAGTGATCTTGTTTTTTTGGTGCTTTGAAAGTCAGAAATAAAAAAAGCGTCAATGAATCTATAAATGAATGAATTTTAACTTATTTCTGTAATCAATAAGCAATATGCGCGACACATATACCTTGTTTATGTGAAGCCAATCTCACCGTGGATTGTAAACTAACAACCTTTCGCAAGTGAATTGTAAACTACTACCTTTCGCAAAGTCGTTTTATACAGCGTAGATGGCTACCGTCTGCTTATAAACAAAACCTATGCAAATATGCATGACTTGCGTTATTTGAATGGAAAATTTACGAGTTTGCTTAACTCGCCATTTCGCCTGCCTAACTCGACGTTTTGTTTTCAATTCTCTTTCGGATAAGTTAGGCGGATTCTATTGCAACATGCTTTTGCTCAGTTTGTTGGTTTTGAATCTTTATCCTCGGACTGACAAAGCCTTGATAGGTTATTCCTGGTAGTTTTGCCAGTGGCGTAGCTAGGGGGACACGTCCAGGTGTGGCACATTCAGACTACGATTTTTGATTTTGATTATAAATCTGATAAAAAAACGCATTTCATTTTCACATGCTTTTTCTTGAAGGGGCGGCAAAATCTGAATCCGCCCCGGGCGGCACATTCCGGCACATTCCCTAGCTACACCACTGAGTTTTGCATACTTGTAGAAGCTTTTGACGCAGTTGACTTAATCTTACCAAACCACATGTAGGTAGTGCTGGACAAACACATTCGCAAGATTCCTCTCTGCCACAGCAAGGCGTTGAATTTCCTTGTCGAATTACTTGGTGGGGCTCGTTGCAAATTACCGCGGGCGGGCACGTTGAAGTGTTACAAGCTGTTAAACAAAAGTGATACAATCATGCTGTGTTGGAAGACAGTGCTTTATTGCTTTGATCGTGCAGCACACTCTCTACTTTTCCTATTTTTGCTTTGCAGAACGGAATGCAGAAAAGACCTGACAAGTAAATAACATCAAAACGAAATGCAGGCACAAGGGATATGCAAAAATCAAGCAACATTTACAGCGTTAGGCTGCATATATTATATGTGATATACTCATTTCATTTGAGTTAAAAAAAATTTGATTTAAAAAGTTAACTACAATATAAGCCACTTGACTTGATAGCAAACTACATGTTCTTGAGAGGTTACTGATATTTTTATTTTCACTTGTAGCCTAACAATTGTTATTAAGTTTTCAGTGCCCTCGTAAAATAAACTCATCGCAACAAGCACCAATCGGTTTGGTGACGGAAACGCTGTGGTAAGGTTTACAACTGGGCTCAGTGATATCGCAAAGCAAAGTATTGCACTTTGAAAGAAAAAGAATGTTTCTGTTGTACAGTATTTTCAAGTTTAAATTATTTTGCAATAATTTTGAATCAAATTCACAACCCAATATCCGCTGAAACAGAACAATATCATTAAGCTTTGGCTTTTCTTACAAGTATTGTATCATCCCGCCAAATGATAATGATATTTGTGGGAAAATCTTCCATAAACAATCAAACTTTCAACAAATTAGAAATCGTGTAGGCTACTGTCTTTACAAAATGACATAATTTGTTTTTATTGTCTACTACTACTGGAACGACTACGCCATTACTTGGTTGCATGTATGAGCGTTCGTATTTCCCGCCTGGTGGCATTAGAAGATACGAGAAGGTAATTGCTCCATTCTTCAAAAACTGTTAAAAATGTAGGGTTACAAAGAACTCTTGCTTCCCCAGAAGTTTAAACGATTCCGATCTCTATTTTAGCAGTTTTATTTAGTTAGGTTTAGTAAACTCCAGTCTTGTTGTATGATGGAGGTTTAGCAGATGCAGTCCAAGTAGTAAGTAAATGTAAGATAGAAGTTGTAAATGTAGTGACGCTAAGTAGTGACGCTAGATTTTGCACAGATTTTTGTTGCTAGTATTTTGCACAGATTTTTGTTGCTGCTCCATGATTTTGTTGCTGCTCGATTAGTTTGTTGCTGGTAGCTAAATTGCATAGACAAAAGTGTGAACGGTGTGTCGTCACACCAACGCGCAAAGCTGTCAAGGAAATAATTTATTTCAGGTGATGTGCTTTCAAAGTACGCCTTTGCTGTCTCTTTGAAAGATAAAACTGGAAGGAGCCTAATAGAAGCTTTCTCTCACATCATCCAAGATCGAAAATGCGAAAGTCTGCAAACCGATGAAGGAAAAGAGTTCACCAATCGCCTATTTCAAGCTTTTCTAAAAGAGAACAACATACATTTTTTCACAACAAGAAATGAGACTAAAGCTAGCATTGTAGAAAGATTCAACAGAACGTTAAAAACATAGATGTGGAGATACTTCACGGCGAAAAATACTCTAACCTACATCGATGTCTTGAATGATTTGTTGTGGAGCTACAATCACAGTTATCATCGCTCAATTAAACGGACTCTTGCCTCGGTTAATAAGGAAAATCAGGAAGAAGTTTGGCAGGTTCTATATGGAAAGCAACGACCCCTTAAAGGTTCCGAATTTCAGGTTGGAGATAAGGTTTGCGTCAGCTGAGTATCTAATTGAAGCTATTGTCGGAAAACGAAAACGAGGAAGGAATAAACAAGTACAAGTGAAATGGTTAGGTTATCCACCTGAATTCAACACTTGGATCAATAAAAAAGATTTAATTGCTGTGTAACTTCGCTTACGATTTCTTCGCTTATGCAGTCCAATAAAACAAACTGTTTACAATTTTTGTGTGGTATATTTCGATTATACAGAAAAACAACACCGACGGAATAATATTTATTTACACGATTTATTAACGCTCCAAAATTCATCACTAAACAAATCAGGTGAGGATTGAGATGGTGTTTCAACCTCCTCAAATGAATCAGAAATCTCACAGAGATATTGGGCGTCGCACCCTCGATGCTCACATCTCCTAGAGTCCCACTCATCAGTGGTTTGAAGGGGGACTTCGACGGTTTTTTCTTGAAGAAGCATTGAATCCGCTTCTTCATCGCTCTCCTCCACATCAAATATTGGAGAAGGGGCTAAGAGGGGATCACAAAGCGTGTGTAGAAGTGGAATGTTTCCCTCGCGATCAGATAGGTCGAACCTTTCAAAAACACCTTTAGGGGTTGAGCTATTGAGAGGGATAACACATCTTCGGCGGTCGGATTCATATCCACTATCTTCATCATCATTATCCTCACTATCATTCGGGTTGAAGTCTTGACGGAAGAACGCCAAGTGTTGACGGAGGTACCTCTTTTGTAGATCATCACCCCCTCTCATCAAACGCCAAATCTTTTACTTTTAAGCTCGCGACAAGACATTTCTATAATTTAGAACATTAGTACTCCTTTCGTGTTATATATACAAACACCAGAGTAGAAAAAGGTTCTGCAATCAGGTTTAGCAATGTAAATCTGTGTAGGTTAAGTAAGTGAATCTTGTGTATGTAAGTACACCTAAATTAAATTATTTCCTTGACAGCTTTACGCTGTCGCGTCGGTGTGACATCACGCCGTTCACACTTTTGTCTAACCACAGCAACATCTGAAGTGCAACTTAGTGGGAAGTCGCAAGTGCAGGTACCTAAAATAAATTATTTCCTTGACAGCTTTACGCGTTGGTGTGACGTCACGCCGTTCACACTTTTGTCTATGCAATTTAGCTACCAGCAACAAAATAATCGAGCAGCAACAAAAATCTGTGCAAAATACCAGCAACAAAAATCTGTGCAAAATCAATTTTTTTGCTAGGGAAGATTCATTTTTCACCACGTTATATCAGCGCAAAATCAATTATAAGGAATATTGGATCATCATTTCTTACCAAGCGATATATGTAATTCTGTGTAGGTTATGTATGTAAATACTCCTGAAATAAATTACTTCCTTGACAGCTTTACGCTGTCGCGTTGGTGTGACGACACACCGTTCACACTTTTATCTATGCAATTTAGCTACCAGCAACAAAATAATCGAGCAGCAACAAAAATCTGTGCAAAATACTAGCAACAAAATCTGTGCAAAATCTAGCGTCACTACTTAGCGTCACTACATTTACAACTTCGATCTTACATTTACATACTACTAGTCCAAGCCTTTGTATTGTTGTTTTTGCCATGCAAGCAAGAATTTGCAGACAGTGTTGGGGTGCCCATCTCAATCGCGTGTCACAGTTTTCACTGGAGGGCTGCTTAATATTATTATCCTCATTATTATTATTATTATTGTTGTTATTGTTATTGTACAATGCAAATAGGCTACAAATACAATAAAATAAAAATACAATACAAAGGCTTGGACTGCATCTGCTAAACCTCCATTCCATAATACAACAAGACTGGCGTTTACCAAACCTAACAGAAGCAAATAAAACTGATGAAATAGTGATCGGAATCGTACTTCCGGGGAAGCAAGAGTTCTTTGTAACCCTGTATATTTAACAGTTTTTGAAGAATGCGCAATTACCTTCTCGTATCTTCTAATGCCACTAGGCGGGAAATACGACCTCTCATACATGCAACCAGGTAATGGAGTGGTCGTTCTAGTAGTAGTAAACATTAAAAACAAATTATGTCATTTTGTAAAGACAGCAACCTACACGATTTCTAGTTTCTTGAAAGTTTGCTTAGTTGTGTAAGACCTTCTCACAAATATCATTGTCATTTGACGGGATGATACTTGTAAGAAAAGCCAAAGCTAAATGATATTGTTCTGTTTCAGCAAGATATCGGGTTGTAAATTCGATTCAAAATTATTGCAAAATAATTTAAACTTGAGATCTTCTGCCTGCCAACGTTTGAAGGGAAGTTTGGTTTGTGTTTTGTGTGGTTGAGTTGGATTTTCTTTACTTTCGCGACGACTAAAGTCATCCAAGAATTTTTAAAAACAAACTAGAAAAAAGATTCTGGAACCCATTCTACAGATTAGCCTACTTATTACACTTTTTTAAAATCACCAAACGTGCTGCATTTGCAGCCTTTCTTTACAGAATATTGTACCTGAACTTGTGGGTGTTGTTGAGAATGTTGTTGGTATCGGAGTTGTTGAAAGTGACGCAATAGTGATGGTTGTTGTAGGCTGTGTTGTCAATGGGATTGTTACAACAGTTGTTGCTCTACTGGATGGTGACACTGTGGTTGTTCTGTTGCAGTTCCATTCGTCTGACCCATTCGCACAGTTCTTGCGGCCGTCACACAACTGTGATTTCGGAATACAACCGCAGATGTCTTCCGCACAAGGGACATATCCATCTTCACATTGACATTCACAAGTACCGCAGCATTCTCCACTTTTATTCACGTATGTTGAGTGTCGTTCACAATCAGCTTCACTGGTCACGTTACAGGGATATGGAGAACACGTATAGTTACCAGCGAAACAAGAACAGTATTTGCAATCTGTTGTCACCCACATTTTTCGTTCCTGTAATTAGTAAAATGCTTTGCTGATAAAGTGAAGACAACTTTGTAAGCTTTGTTTGATTGACATAACTTAGGCTACTTTAATTAATTTACCTGCGTAGGCTAAGTACGCAACCTAAACTACTGAATAAAATTCATCTAAGGAAAAGGAACTTAGTTTGAGACAAGTTTTAATTGTTACTTCTTTTCTCTGCAACTTTGACTTTTATTATTAGGCTACGTAATTCTATTATTACACTTTTATTATTAAACTTTTATTACGTAATTCTATAAGTAGGATGTTCATACATCTTATGAAAATGTAGGCTACCGTTTTAATCATTGTCAAAATCAAACGTTTCTACATCACCTCGTAAATTGTTCCATTATAAACACAGGGGCAGCGATCTGGAGTAACGCATTCTCCCTTATAGCAGTACCGGTGCGTTTTGTTAGGACACGCACGGCATGAATTGTCCGGTGGTAACAGTGGACATGGTGATGGAGGCTTGGGGGTTGTCTGAAGCAGACCACATAAACATAATATTAGTTTATCATCCACCAAATTATGTATTTAATTATCAGCCTCAATCAGATGTGATGTTGGTGGCTGTATTAATTATTGGTATGTAGCTGTGATTAGTTAATCGTGACTACAATCACGAAGTGATTAGTCTTGTGCACCAAGCAATACCGCGGCGAATATTAAAACAAAGATAATTATGATAGAATTATTCATTATGAATTTTCAAGATCAAGGTCTATTGTTGATACCTAGTCATGTGGTGATATTAGCCTACTTGTTTGACTAATTGACTATTCTTCTAGTTTTTTTGTTGTTGTCATGGCCGAGAGGTGCACGTGCAATGACCAATAAAACACTACAGGGTTTCTTATTTTACATCTTTGTCTAAAATAATGAGCATTGTAAATAACAGAGAAACCGAACGCCAGCCTGAAATAGTAGCTCATTATACAGTGTATGTAATGTGTCTCCAAGAATATAGTGGAGCTTTTGCGTCCAATTATATGTATTTCTTAAATGTTTTGGTGACAAGAAGGATCACAGATGGTGTCCCTCCTAGATCTGATACTGGTCAATATAATTTTGATTAGACTACTCTAATTAAAGGTTATTATTATTATTTATTTGCATCAGACAAAAATGTCCACATTGACTTTAGGCTATAGCATATTCAAATTACAAAAAAAAAAGGAAATATTCAAATATAAAAGCCATACAGTTTTATACAAACAAACAGCGACTTTGACGCAGGTTATATATCATTTACTATGCTGTTATGTAATTTTAACGTACTTTTGTCGTCATTATTGTAGACGACTGTGTTGTCGATAGCGTGGAAGGGACTGTTGTAGTATAGCAGGAGTGGTCAATGCAGCCCAGCCTAACCTCGTAGTCATGACATCTTAGAATATTGCCAGTTAGCTTGTGGACATAGCAACGAAGACCATTTTGAAGGTCACACGTCACTCCATTTTGTCCAGCTCTAAACAAACATTTACATTTACAACATTTGCACCATCAGAGTTTCTTCCCCAAGAAGCAAGCGCTTCTTAAGCAAAGTGAAAAACCTTGAACCGACTCCGAACCGGTGTTGGCCGTACAAAATCTGCAATGGTAAACTGGGGGGTATACAACATGGGCCCAGTTACATGTATCTGTGGCACCAAGACCCAAACATCGGTCCATCCTCTTGTGTGCCCCCAGCTTACCACCAAGTGCAGTAAGTGGAACCTTTCAATATACAACTCGCAAAAGATTGTGCCGATCTGTAGTGCAGCAACTAAATCTAGAAGACTCGATAAAAGAAAAATTGTAACAATTCTATTTGAACAAGAAAATTCTGATTACCCCAACTAAGGGTGAAATAGTCTGTAAAGGTTTTCACTTGTTTGTGAAATTGTAGTATTAATAGCAATCATTGTTTGTATTTGTAACAATGTAGTTTTAAGTGTAGTTTTAAGTGTAGTTTTAAGTGTAGTTTTAAGTGTTGTTCTACGGATTTCGATCTCAGCACAAAGCATAGCAGCACTTGTATTAGACAATCTAAGAGAACATACCGCACAAAAATATCAGCAAATGAAAATTGTGAAAACACATGGTTGTTGAAAAACGGCATAGATAATAATTAGTAAATTAGTATTGCAGTAAAATACTTGTAGACTTTCTGGCTTGTAACGATTGGAGGAGTATTTGATAAATTCAATATAAATTTGAAGGCGCTAACACTGAAATAGATTAAAGGTTTGTGACTTTGCAATAAGAAGGTGGTTATTCCGTCATGAATACATTTTAAACTATAAACTAGCTAAACTTTAAACAAAAACGTACTTATCATATGAGATATTGACCGATTTAAGCTTGCATTGTATCGCAATTGGTTGCTTGCAAGACGAAGCATTAATAAGACTATTGATATCTTCGACCTCATTTCCTTCGTTGGCACTTGGATTGTGAAGACTGCGGTATTTATCCCAAATAATACATTCAGGTGACGGTGTTGTTTGTATTGTTGTTGCTTCGGTTGTAGACTGCATGAGACGAAAACAATGAGAGGAAATAAAGAAATCAAGATGTTAGGATTCTTAAAGTCATTGAGGCCCTGATTGAAGAAAAATGGAAGACGCCAGGGTGAAACTCGAGTATGGCGTCTTCCATTTTCATTTGATCGTGGCCTTAATAAAAATAACGATCTTTATGCAAAGGATTCGAATACTTTTGTAACTTGCCAACTGCTCCTCAATACTTACCACTGATGGTGTTGTCAGAGATGTTGTTAAAGGTGTCGAAGTTGTTAGAGGAGTTGAAGTAATAGAAATGGTTGTTGTTGTTGTGCAGGTTAAAGAGTTGTTCAAGCACAAGCAACGCCCACCGTCAATGTTGATGACGTCACCAGGAGATCTTCGAATACCATTCTTCTTACAGAAGCACGCTTCCATTTTTACACAGGATTTAAACTGGTTAATTTTCCAACCCGACTTGCACTGCGGAGCACAAAAATATTACACACATTTTTTTTGTTTTATAAAACATTAACTTCCAGCTTAATCACTAACTCGTCTAGCAGTATTTTATTACCGAAACCAGTATGTTGGGCAGGCCCAAAACAATAATTGTTAAATATATTTAATACCTGTAATTTTAGAAATTTTATGCCTATAAGTGGTGAATTTTTTTTCAAAGTGATAAGGTCCTGTCAGCCATATGGAGTTGTGAAGTATCTTCCTCCTTGTTGGAAGAAAAGAGGAGGGACGACTTTTACTGCACGTTAATGTGATGCGAGGGAGTCAATAGTTAATTCTATATCAACTTTGTTGTTCATATCTACACCCTCCTTCGCAACGGAATAACTAGCTTTCGCCTATTGAATGATTTAAAAAGAAAATGGCACCAAAATGTTGTAAAAGCCTGTTAATAATAAATCATTGTTTTATTGCTGCAAACGAGGGCAGCATGTAGTAATGAAAGGCTCCACGCAGTTTACACGTACTTTGCTGTCGAGTAGCAATAAGGTTAAGGGGTGGGCAAAAAATAAACGGTTCGCACTCTAGCCTACTAAGAATTATTGTTTACGAATTATTACAAATGTTTTTTGCGGGATGGTTCGACTATTAGCTTTCAACATGAGCTCGGCATCGACTTCTATAGTCAACGTTTTTGGATTTATTTAGTGAGGTGGTTCTATTCTATCCCGGAAGATTGCTTGAAGTTAACTTTACGTATTACACCCTGAGATTTTAAGCTGGATGCACTGTTTTTATTTTTAGCGAAATCACCACGCAAATGGTGACCACAAGTGCTTCGCTGATTGTGACGGTTGTCGAAGACATGAAATCCCTGTGCTAAAAAGTTCACCAGAAGCTTCTAGTTTCAAAATGAATCCTTTGATCACTGGTTTAGATATTGTAATGTAAACAATCGAAGATATCTCAGCAGGGTATGACTAGTATGACTATGAGGGTATTACATGACTATGAGGGTATGACAGCAGCAGGACAATTCCTCTTGTCGTATTGAAAATCTATGTTTTTGCTAACCCATAAACCAGCGGTTCCCAACCTGGGGGTCGCGACCCCCAAGGGGGTCACAGAGCATTTTATAAGGGGTCGCAAAGCTGTTGCCCATGCAACAACAAAAGTGAATGTAAGTCGGACGACGTACCGGTCCGCTAGCCATTTCATTCGGATTGCTTGTAGCACAACATTATTGCATCAGGTGCGTCCACTGTGATGTAATAAGCGTGACTGTAGGTCCTACAGTCACATTTATTACATCACAGTGGACGCATACTGTGTAGGACTATTCGCTGTAAAAGTGTAAATTGAAACTCTAGCGAAGTAGCCTTGTATATTAGACAACAGAGATCAGTCAATACCAGTGGTGCCACTCCTAGTGTTTTTCCACTAGATCTAGTGTTTTTGGGTTGCATCTAGTGTTCTAGTGTTTTTTTTTTGCTATCTAGTGTTTTTAACGCTTTAGCGTTATGTTGGTTTGCATCAGTTTGGACAGTGTTCAAAGTAGCCCACCTATTTTTTGTTTGGCTGCATCAATGTGTTTGTAGTGCTTTTCAAAGTGGACAGCGAGTTTTTTGTCTATTTACATCCAATGATGACCAAATTTGAGATATTTAGCATAAATACTTTAAAAAATACACACAAATTACTGTGAAAAGTGTTCAAAGTAGACTAAAGTAGGTAGCGTGACGTACCTTTTGGTAGGCTTACATTATGTAAGGCTTACATAGTAGGCTAACGTTAGTCGCTTACGTTTCGGCTGTGGATTATAATGGTAGAAGACGAGGCATCAGTTTACACTTGTTTATAACGGTAGGTACTATAGCCTACAGTATAGCCTAATCAAAGAGTGTACTCTTAATATCACACACTGCCAAGTTGATGAGTGTGGAGTTCTTAGACTACACTACCTCAAAGATTGTGAGTAATATTGTGATTTTGAGTATATTTGCAAAGGCCAAATTTGGGAAAAATTTGAAAAATTTGGGCAAATTTTGTTCGCCCTCGCAAAATGTTTTACTCTCCTACGGCTTCAGGGCACTCACTTTCAAGGAAATTCAGTTATATTTTGCAATTTTAAGGACTTTTAACACTCGCTAACGCCATTGGCTGTCATTTTTGTACATTGTGCATGTAAATGATCGTGTATTTATGATACTAGTGTTTTTTTTTGTGAATCTAGTGTTTTTTTCAGTCAAATCTAGTACTTTTCCATGACAAGAGAGTGGCAACATTGGACTCAATACTCGAGATTGCTAAAAAATAGTTAAATGGAGCATCGTTCCATGGAGAAAAAACGAAAATACGTTGAAGAGTACATTAACCTTGGCTTTAGGCCTACTTCTTTATTGACCAATGGTGTTGAGAAGCCACAGTGTGTTTTCTGCAACGTTGTTCTTAGCGCAGAATCATTGAAACCTGGCTTTTCAAGTATTACTGCTCTTCGCTACGACGTATCTAAGTGAGAGTGGTTTTTCAGCTCTTTTGCATATGAAAACGAAGGAAAGAAATAGAATGGATGTGGAAGACGACATGAGACTGGCTCTGTCTTGCACGGGAAGCAATAAAAGTGGTGGGGGTTAGAGCGTGCCGAAGGCACGCGTATTCTTAGTGAGGAGGATTTCTCAATGCTTCCTTTTATATAGCTTTTCTCATTTCTCATTTAGGCATTTTCACAGTAGTGTAACTTGTTTGGCACTGTCAGCGTCCACACAATAGAAAGATAAAATTAGTTAAGAGAATTAGGAATCTTCATCGACTTACAATTGGGCCATTGGTTGGCTTACATCCGGGTATGCATTCGTCGTTGGCTTGACAGTCAACACCATGCTTTTGCATCATATCTGCTTTTGCATCATGACAATAGCTCGAGCATTTTGATGCACATGAGTCCCATTCTTCACCTTTATTGCACAGCCTTGTTGTTGTTTGAGGGGTAGTAGTCAACTGTTCTGTAGATACATTTGACGTTACGTTGCCGGGTGTTTTTGATCAAAGGTTACGATTGACAATTCGAAGATAGAAAAGCAAATAAGATGCTTATATTCTTGTCAAGCGACATTTGTTCGGAACGAATTTTGGTTTATAGTTTTAATTCATTCTAAAATATAATAAACTATCTGGAATCTAGATAGTATCGATAACAGGGCTGTTTACGCTTAGCTGAAATGATAAATGTGAACTTTTTCTCTACATTGAAAGAGTTTGTTGCCATAACCTAACGCTTTCTTGTCCTATTTTTAAGAGCCATCACTAAACATATAAGGGCCCACTTGTGGATTTAGGTGGGGGCCCAGATGGTGCTCACACGGCTCTGATTATAATGATGGTCTCTGCACGGTTCGCAAAGCAGTCAAATTCTTTTCAACCCGTGCATAGATGAGATGCTTGTTCACAAAACCGGAAGTGAACACCAAGCAAAGATAGAGAAGCTACACGGTTTACTGTACATTTTGACCTACTACGTTGATTCCAGAAATTTGAGTACCCAAGAAATGCAATAATACAACATGTAAACTGCAAATAAAAATAAGTATTTCAACCATTCCACAAACTATTGAACAAACCAAAACTGATGCCAAAACAAATTAGGATTCAAAAAAGCAAAATGTTAATTTGGACATCTACCGATCTTGGCATCAAAAGGTTGAATCGCAATGCTGTCAAACTCATGGTGACAACCAGACTCAACAAAATCTTGTGTCAAACAGTTTAGAATTGTTCGCATTCTTCTACAACAGTGTTTCTCAACCTTTTCAATTCACGGACTATTTTTGCAATAGCCCAAACTTTTGCGGACTCATGTTACAGCAATCACAAAAGAACTTGTTTTGCGAAATTTGTTTATTGCTCGCATTCTCAAATTTCAATGGGAACCTTGTTCCTGAACTTGCTTCACCAGTTCATGGAAATTAGAGTTGATGGTCGTTAAGGCACATCTGACGTCGTCTTCTGGTTGTAGTTGGTTGCGGTGCTTGGTTTTAATCATAGCTAGTGCTGAAAAACCAGCTTCACAATGATATGTTGTCGGAAAGGGCAAAAGAGCTCATGTTGCCTGCAAACAGAGTTCAGATAGATTGGGTTGCATTACTTGGACGTTGGCCCAAAATTGAATCAGAGAAACATTTTTGTATTTCTCTTTCCACAGCTGTCGACTTTGCAGCACAACCAGTTGTTCACCAATGCAATCTATTTCCGGATGAACCAGTACTGCTGAAACCTCGAAAAGATTTCGCACCCACTTAAACTCTTTGTTGAAATTGTGGGAAGGAATATATCTGTCCAGCTCGAACATAAATGAAGTAGCCTAAGGTACTCAAGCAAGATTCCGCCGATGCTCTTCAAATCGAATTCTTCTTCTTCCAAAAATGCATCCACAGTTTAAATCAAATTCTTCTCTTTCCATTCGATGCATCCACAGTTTCATTTTACCTTCAAATGCGACAATGTCTTCCGATACATCCAAAAAGATTTTATTTCTTCCCTGCATAGTAGTGTTCAGTTGGTTTAAATGGCTGAAAAAAAATCAGATAAGAACAGCAATTTGGCAATCCACTCGTTGTCGCTGAATCGCTTGGCAAGTTTAAGATAATGCTGTTTTAAAAAAGCACCGATTTCATTGCGTAGGCTAGCCACTCCCTCTAACACTTTTCCTCGTGACAGCCAACGGATGTTCGAATGAAATAAAAGCCCAGTGTGCTCCGCACCCATCTCGTCACACAACGCTCGAAATATACGAGTGCATAAAGGGCGGGGTTTGATATAATTAACCACAGATACAACATCATTGAAGACGGGGTTGGAAGTAACGACTAGTTGTCACTATTCGATAGCGTTATTCGATGCTTTCTGAATATCGAATGCTTATACCCATTCCTTTTAAAAATAAATATCGAATGCGCGTTATTCACTGCTTTTCTATGCAAGCAACGAAATCATTATTCGTTTTTCACTGATCGATATTTAGGAGAACTGCTGAATCATTTTTTGTTGTTCACTTGCTTCGTCGTCAAAACAAATTTACGAGATTTAGTTTTTGGATTACTATTCGACCTAGTCCCCTTCCGGTTTTCGAACTTTAAAGGATTAAGGAAAATTTTGCGGCAACACAGTTCTGTTTTATCGAGTTTTCGTAATTATTTTAGTTTGCAGATTGCTTGTTTTTGGGCTTGCTTTTTGGCCAGTCAATTTTTAATAGTTGCTATTCATTGCTTTTTTTAAGTATCGATAACGGAAAGTCATTGCTTTTTTGGGCACTATCGAATAGCGAAATAGTCATTGCTTTTTGACTAACGACTTCCAACCCTGATTTGAAGACTATGGCTAGGTCTTCTTGAATCTCTTTTGCTGCCAGGTTTTGCTTACATATATGATTTTAGTTGATGTGCTTGCTGTGTCACACAGAGCTTTCGGGTTGGGAAACACTGTTCTACAATATGAGTTTGGGACAAATAATAATTCACGGTATTTAATCAAACTTAAAAACTTACGTGATAAAGGCGAAGGAGATGCAGATGATGTGGAGGTAGTTGCAAATGATTTGGTAAGAAGCGGAGATGTTGTTGTCGTAGACGCAGATGATGTGGTGGTAGCTGCAGATGATGTGGTGGTAGTTGTAAATGATGTGGTGGTAGGAGCAGATGACGTGGTTGTAGGTGAAGAAGAAGTGGTAGTAGGTGTAAATGACATGGTTGTAGTTGCAGATGATGTGGTGGTAGGCGCAGATGAAGGGGTTGTGGATGCAGATGATGTGATGGGAAGCGAAGATGTTGTGGTGGTAGGTGTAAATGATGTGGTGGTAGAGGCAGATGATGTGGTGGTAGGTGCAGATGAAATGGTTGTAGGTGCAGACGATGTGGTTGTAGTTTCAGATGATGTAGTGGTAGGTGCAAATAAAGTGGTTGTAGATGCTGATGAAGTGGTAGTAGGTGCAGGTGATGTCATGGTAGTTACTGATGATGTGGTAGGAAGCGAAAATGTTGTTGCTGTAGGTGCAGATGTTGCGGTGGCATGTGGAGGTGCTGTGGTGGTAGATGCAGATGAAGTTGTGATTGGTGCAGATGATATGGTTGTAGGTGCTGTTGATGTGGTGGTAGTTACTGATGATGTGGAAGGAAGCAAAGATGCTGTTGTTGTATGTGCAGATGATGTGGTGGTAGGTGCTGATGATGCGGTTGTAAGTGCAGGTGATGTGGTGGTAGTTACTGATGGTGTTGTAGGAAACGAAGATGTTATTGCTGTAGGTGAAGATGATATGGTGGCAGATGCAGATAAAGTGGTGGTAGGTGCAGATGTTGCTGTTGTAAGTGCCGATGATGTGGTGGTCGGTGCCGATGATGTGTGTGAAGGTGCAGATGAAGCGGTTCTAGGTGCAGATGATGTGGTTGTAGATGCAGGTGATGTGGTGGTAGTTACTGATGGTGTTGTAGGAAGCGAAGGTGTTGTTGCTGTAATTGCAGATGATGTGGTGGTAGGTGCTGATGATGCGGATGTAGGTGCAGATGTTGTTGTTGTAAGTGCAGATGATGTGGATGTAGGTGAAGGTGATGTGGTGGTAGGTGCTGATGATGCGGTGGTAGGTGCAGATGCTGTTGTTGTATGTGCAGACGATGTGGATGTAGGTGCAGGTGATGTGGTGGTAGGTGCTGATGATGCGGTGGAAGGTGCAGATGTTGTTGTTGTAGGTGCAGATGATGTGGATGTAGGTGCAGATGATGTAGATGTAGGTGCAGATGAAGTGGTTGCAGGTGCTGATGATGCGGTGGTAAGTGCAGATGTTGTTGTTGTAGGTGCAGATGATGTGGATGTAAGTGCAGGTGATGTGGTGGTTGGTGCTGATGATGCGGTGGTAGGTGCAGATGTTGTTGTTGTAGGTGCAGTAGATGTGGATGTAGGTGCAGATGATGTGGGTGTAGGTGCAGATGAATAGGTTGCAGGTACAGATGATGTGGTTGCAGGTGCTGATGATGCGGTGGTAGGTGCAGATGTTGTTGTTGGTGGAGATGATGTGGTTGTAGGTGCAGGTGATGTGGTGGTTGGTGCTGATGATGCGGTGGTAGGTGCAGATGTTGTTGTTGTTGTAGGTGCAGATGATGTGGATGTAGGTGCAGATGATATGGATGTAGGTGCAGATGAAGTGGTTGTAGGTGCTGATGATGCGGTGGTAGGTGCAGATGTTGTTGTTGTAGGTGCAGATGATGTGGTTGTAGGTGCAGATGACGTGGATGTAAGTGTAGATGAATAAGTTGCAGGTGCAGATGAAGTGGTTGCAGGTACTGATGATGCGGTGGTAGGTGCAGATATTGTTGTTGTAGGTGCAGATGATGTGGATGTAGGTGCAGGGGATGTAGTGGTAGGTGCTGATGATGCGGTGGTAGGTGCAGATGTTGTTGTTGTTGTAGGTGCAGATGATGTGGATGTAGGTGCAGATGATGTGGATGTAGGTGCAGATGATGTGGATGTAGGTGCAGGTGATGTGGTGGTAGGTGGTGATGATGCGGTGGTAGGTGCTGATGATGCGGTGGTAGGTGCAGATGTTGTTGTTGTTGTAGGTGCAGATGATGTGGATGTAGGTGCAGTTGAAGTGGTTGCAGGTGCAGATGATGTGGTTGTAGGTGCTGATGATGCGGTGGTAGGTGCAGTTGTTGTTGTTGTAGGTGCAGGTGATGTGGATGTAGGTGCAGGTGATGTGGTGGTTGGTGCTGATGATGCGGTGGTAGGTGCAGATGTTGTTGTTGTAGGTGCAGATGATGTGGATGTAGGTGCAGGTGATGTGGTTGCAAGTGTAGATGACGTGGATGTAGGTGCAGATGAAGTGGATGCAGGTGCTGATGATGCGGTGGTAGGTGCTGATGTTGTTGTTGTAGGTGCAGATGATGTGGATGTAGGTGCGGGTGATGTGGTGGTAGGTGCTGATGATGCGGTGGTAGGTGCAGATGTTGTTGTTGTTGTAGGTGCAGATGATGTGGATGTAGGTGCAGATGATGTGGATGTAAGTGCAGATGAAGTGGTTGTAGGTGCAGGTGATGTGGTGGTTGGTGCTGAAGATGCGGTGGTATGTGCAGATGCTGTTGTTGTAGGTGCAGATGACGTGGATCTAGGTGCAGATAAGGTAGATGTAGGTGCAGATGATGTGGATGTAGGTGTAGATGATGTGGATGTAAGTGCAGCTGAAGTGGTTGCAGGTGCTGATGATGCGGTGGTAGGTGCAGATGTTGATGTTGTAAATGTGGTTGCAGGTGTAGATGATGTGGATGTAGGTGTTGGTGATGTAGTGGTATGTGCAGATATTGTTGTTGGATGTGCAGTTGTTGCGGTGGTAGGTGCAGATGAAGAAATTGTCGATGTAGATGATATGGATGTAGGTGCAGGTGAGGTGGTGGTAGTTACTGGTAATGAGGTAGGAATCGAAGTTGTTGTTGCTGTAGATGCAGACGATGTGGTGGTAAGTGCAAATGAAGTGGTTGTATGTGTAGATGATGTGGATGTAGGTGCAGTTGATATGGTGGTAGTTACTGATGACGTGTAAGGATAAGAAAATATTGTTGCTGTAGGTGAATATGATATGGTGGTAGCTGCAGATGATGTGGTGGTAGATGCAGATGCTGTGGTGGTAGATGCAGATAAAGTGGTGGTAAGTGCAGATGTTGCTGTTGTAGGTGCCGATGATGTGGTGGTCGGTGCCGATGATGTGTGTGTAGGTGCAGATGAAGCGGTTCTAGGTGCAGATGAAGTGGTTGTAGGTGCAGGTGATGTGGTGGTAGTTACTGATGGTGTTGTAGGAAGCGAAGGTGTTGTTGCTGTAATTTCAGATGATTTGGTGGTAGGTGCTGATGATGCGGTGGTAGGTGCAGATGTTGTTGTTGTAGGTGCAGATGATGTGGATGTAGGTGCAGGTGATGTGGTGGTAGGTGCTGATGATGCGGTGGGATGTGCAGATGTTGTTGTTGTAGGTGTAGATGATGTGGATGTAGGTGCAGATGATGTGGATGTAGGTGCAGATGAAGTGGTTGCAGGTGCTGATGATGCGGTGGTAAGTGCAGATGTTGTTGTTGTAGGTGCAGATGATGTGGATGTAGGTGCAGATGATATGGATGTAAGTGCAGATGAAATGGTTGCAGGTGCTGATGATGCGGTGGTAGGTGCAGATGTTGTTGTTGTAGATGTAGATGATGTGGATGTAAGTGCAGGCGATGTGGTGGTAAGTGCTGATGATGCGGTGTTGGGTGCAGATGTTGTTGTTGTAGGTGCAGATGATGTGGATGTAGGTGCAGATGATGTGGATGTAGGTGCAGATGAAGTGGTTGAAGGTGCAGATGAAGTGCTTGCAGGTGCTGATGATGTGGTGGTAGGTGCATATGTTGTTGTTGTAGGTGGAGATGATGTGGATGTAGGTGCAGATGATGTGGATGTAGGTGCTGATGATGCGGTGGTAGGTGCAGATGTTGTTGTTGTAGGTGCAGATGATGTGGATGTAGGTGCAGATGATGTGGATGTAGGTGCTGATGTTGTGGTGGTAGGTGCTGATGATGCGGTGGTAGGTGCTGATGATGCGGTGATAGGTGCAGATGTTGTTGTTGTAGGTGCAGATGATGTGGTGGTAGGTGCTGATGATGCGGTGGTAGGTGCTGATGATGCGGTGGTAGGTGCAGATGTTGTTGTTGTAGGTGCAGATGATGTAGATGTAGGTGCAGATGAAGTGGTTGCAGGTGCAGATGATGTGGTTGCAGGTGCTGATGATGCGGTGGTAGGTGCAGATGTTGTTGTTGTAGGTGCAGATGATGTGGATGTAGGTGCAGGTGATGTGGTGGTTGGTGCTGAAGATGCGGTGGTAGGTGCAGATATTGTTGTTGTAGGTGCAGATGATGTAGGTGCAGATGAAGTGGTTGCAGGTGCAGATGATGTGGTTGCAGGTGCTGATGATGCGGTGGTAGGTGCAGATGTTGTTGTTGTAGGTGCTGATGATGTGGATGTAGGTGCAGGTGATGTGGTGGTTGGTGCTGATGATGCGGTGGTAGGTGCAGATGCGGTTGTTGTAGGTGCAGATGATGTGGATGTAGGTGCAGGTGAAGTGGTGGTTGGTGCTGTAGATGCGGTGGTAGGTGCAGATGCTGTTTTTGTAGGTGCTGATGATGTGGATCTAGGTGCAGATGATGTGGATGTAGGTGCAGATGATGTAGATGTAGGTGTAGATGATGTGGATGTAGGTGCAGATGATATGGATGTAGGTGCAGATGAAGTGGTTGCAGGTGCTGATGATGCGGTGGTAGGTGCAGATGTTGTTGTTGTAGGTGCAGATGATGTGGATGTAGGTGCAGGTGATGTGGTGGTAGGTGCTGATGATGCGATGATAGGTGCAGATGTTGTTGTTGTAGGTGCAGATGATGTGGATATAGATGCAGATGAGGTGGATGTAGGTGCAGATGAAGTGGTTGCAGGTGCAAATGAAGTGGTTGCAGGTGCTGATGATGCGGTGGTAAGTGCAGATATTGTTGTTGTAGGTGCAGATGATGTGGATGTAGGTGCAGGTGATGTGGTGGTAGGTGCTGATGATGCGGTGGTAGGTGCAGGTGTTGTTGTTGTAGGTGCAGTTGATGTGGATGTAGGTGCAGATGATGTAGATGTAAGTGCAGATGATGGGGTTGCAGGTGTAGATGATGTGGATGTAAGTGTTGGTGATGTAGTGGTATGTGCAGATATTGTTGTTGGATGTGCAGTTGTTGCGGTGGTAGGTGCAGATGAAGAAATTGTCGGTATAGATGATATGGATGTAGGTGCAGGTGTGGTTGTGGTAGTTACTGGTAATGAGGTAGGAATCGAACTTGTTGTTGCTGTAGGTGCAGACGATGTGGTGGTAGGTGCAAATGAAGTGGTTGTATGTGTAGATGATGTGGATGTAGGTGCAGTTGATATGGTTGTAGTTACTGATGATGTGTAAGGATAAGAAAATATTGTTGCTGTAGGTGAAGATGATATGGTGGTAGCTGCAGATGATGTGGTGGTAGGTGCAAATGCTGTCGTGGTAGATGCAGATGTTGCTGTTGTAGGTGCCGATGATGTGGTGGTCGGTGCCGATGATGTGTGTGTAGGTGCAGATGAAGCGGTTCTAGGTGCAGATGAAGTGGTTGTAGGTGCAGGTGATGTGGTGGTAGTTACTGATGGTGTTGTAGGAAGCGAAGTTGTTGTTGCTGTAATTGCAGATGATTTGGTGGTAGGTGGTGATGATGCGGTGGTAGGTGCAGATGTTGTTGTTGTAGGTGCAGATGATGTGGATGTAGGTGCAGGTGATGTGGTGGTCGGTGCTGATGATGCGGTGGTAGGTGCAGATGCTGTTGTTGTAGGTGCAGATGATGCGGATGTAGGTGCAGATGATGTGGATGCAGGTGCAGATGAAGTGGTTGCAGGTGCTGAAGATGTGGTTGCAGGTGCTGATGATGCGGTGGTAGGTGCAGATGTTGTTGTTGTAGGTGCAGATGATGTGGACGTAGGTGCAGATGATATGGATGTAAGTGCAGATGAAATGGTTGCAGGTGCTGATGATGCGGTGGTAGGTGCAGATGTTGTTGTTGTAGATGTAGATGATGTGGATGTAAGTGCAGGTGATGTGGTGGTAGGTGCTGATGATGCGGTGGTAGGTGCAGATGTTGTTGTTGTAGGTGCAGATGATGTGGATGTAGGTGCAGATGATGTGGATGTAGGTGCAGATGAAGTGGTTGCAGGTGCAGATGAAGTGGTTGCAGGTGCTGATGATGCGGTGATAGGTGCAGATATTGTTGTTGTAGGTGCAGATGATGTGGATGTAGGTGCAGGTGATGTGGTGGTAGGTGCTGATGATGAGGTGGTAGGTGCAGATGTTGTTGTTGTAGGTGCAGATGATGTGGATGTAGGTGCAGACGATGTGGATGTAGGTGCTGATGATGCGGTGGTAGGTGCAGATGTTGTTGTTGTAGGTGCAGATGATGTGGATGTAGGTGCAGATGATGTGGATGTAGGTGCTGATGATGTGGTGGTAGGTGCTGATGATGCGGTAGTAGGTGCTGATGATGCGGTGGTAGGTGCAGATGTTGTTGTTGTAGGTGCAGATGATGTGGATGTAGGTGCAGATGATGTGGATGTAGGTGCTGATGATGTGGTGGTTGGTGCTGAAGATGCGGTGGTAGGTGCTGATGATGCGGTGGTAGGTGCAGATGTTGTTGTTGTAGGTGCAGATGATGTGGATGTAGGTGCAGGTGATGTGGTGGTTGGTGCTGATGATGCGGTGGTAGGTGCAGATGAGGTTGTTGTAGGTGCAGATGATGTGGATGTAGATGCAGGTGATGTGGTGGTTGGTGCTGATGATGCGGTGATAGGTGCAGAAGTTGTTGTTGTAGGTGCAGATGATGTAGATGTAGGTGCAGATGAAGTGGTTGCAGGTGCAGATGATGTGGTTGCAGGTGCTGATGATGCGGTGGTAGGTGCAGATGTTGTTGTTGTAGGTGCAGATGATGTGGATGTAAGTGCAGGTGATGTGGTGGTTGGTGCTGATGATGCGGTGGTAGGTGCAGATGCGGTTGTTGTAGGTGCAGATGATGTGGATGTAGGTGCAGGTGATGTGGTGGTTGGTGCTGAAGATGCGGTGGAAGGTGCAGATGTTGTTGTTGTAGGTGCAGATGATGTGGATGTAGGTGCAGATGATGTGGATGTAGGTGCAGATGAAGTGGTTGCAGGTGCAGATGAATAGATTGCAGGTGCTGATGATGCGGTGATAGGTGCAGATATTGTTGTTGTAGGTGGAGATGATGTGGATGTAGGTGCAGGTGATGTGGTGGTAGGTGCTGATGATGCGGTGGTAGGTGCAGATGTTGTTGTTGTAGGTGCAGATGATGTGGATGTAGGTGCAGATGATGTGGATGTAGGTGCTGATGATGCGGTGGTAGGTGCAGATGTTGTTGTTGTATGTGCAGATGATGTGGATGTAGGTGCAGATGATGTGGATGTAGGTGCTGATGATGTGGTGGTAGGTGCTGATGATGCGGTGGTAGGTGCTGATGATGCGGTGGTAGGTGCAGATGTTGTTGTTGTAGGTGCAGATGATGTGGATGTAGGTGCAGATGATGTGGATGTAGGTGCTGATGATGTGGTGGTAGGTGCTGATGATGCGGTGGTAGGTGCTGATGATGCGGTGGTATGTGCAGATGTTGTTGTTGTAGGTGCAGATGATGTGGATGTAAGTGCAGGTGATGTGGTGGTTGGTGCTGATGATGCGGTGGTAGGTGCAGATGCGGTTGTTGTAGGTGCAGATGATGTGGATGTAGGTGCAGGTGATGTGGTGGTTGGTGCTGAAGATGCGGTGGAAGGTGCAGATGTTGTTGTTGTAGGTGCAGATGATGTGGATGTAGGTGCAGATGATGTGGATGTAGGTGCAGATGAAGTGGTTGCAGGTGCAGATGAATAGATTGCAGGTGCTGATGATGCGGTGATAGGTGCAGATATTGTTGTTGTAGGTGTAGATGATGTGGATGTAGGTGCAGGTGATGTGGTGGTAGGTGCTGATGATGCGGTGGTAGGTGCAGATGTTGTTGTTGTAGGTGCAGATGATGTGGATGTAGGTGCAGATGATGTGGATGTAGGTGCTGATGATGCGGTGGTAGGTGCAGATGTTGTTGTTGTATGTGCAGATGATGTGGATGTAGGTGCAGATGATGTGGATGTAGGTGCTGATGATGTGGTGGTAGGTGCTGATGATGCGGTGGTAGGTGCTGATGATGCGGTGGTAGGTGCAGATGTTGTTGTTGTAGGTGCAGATGATGTGGATGTAGGTGCAGATGATGTGGATGTAGGTGCAGATGTTGTTGTTGTAGGTGCAGATGATGTAGATGTAGGTGCAGATGAAGTGGTTGCAGGTGCAGATGATGTGGTTGCAGGTGCTGATGATGCGGTGGTAGGTGCAGATGTTGTTGTTGTAGGTGCAGATGATGTGGATGTAGGTGCAGGTGATGTGGTGGTTGGTGCTGATGATGCGGTGGTAGGTGCAGA
Source organism: Aplidium turbinatum (assembly GCF_918807975.1). Taxonomy (NCBI): domain Eukaryota; kingdom Metazoa; phylum Chordata; class Ascidiacea; order Aplousobranchia; family Polyclinidae; genus Aplidium; species Aplidium turbinatum. Next base: position 6,496,317 of record NC_137475.1, on the reverse strand, counting down.
TGCGGTTGTTGTAGGTGCAGATGATGTGGATGTAGATGCAGGTGATGTGGTGGTTGGTGCTGAAGATGCGGTGGTAGGTGCAGATGTTGTTGTTGTAGGTGCAGATGATGTGGTTGCAGGTGCTGATGATGCGGTGGTAGGTGCAGATGTTGTTGTTGTAGGTGCAGATGATGTGGATGTAGGTGCATGTGATGTGGTGATTGGTGCTGATGATGCGGTGGTAGGTGCAGATGCGGTTGTTGTAGGTGCAGATGATGTGGATGTAGGTGCAGGTGATGTGGTGGTTGGTGCTGAAGATGCGGTGTAAGGTGCAGATGCTGTTGTTGTAGGTGCAGATGATGTGGATCTAGGTGCAGATGAGGTGTATGTAGGTGCAGATGATGTGGATGTAGGTGTAGATGATGTGGATGTAGGTGCAGATGAAGTGGTTGCAGGTGCTGATGATGCGGTGGTAGGTGCAGATGTTGTTGTTGTAGGTGCGGATGATGTGGATGTAGGTGCAGGTGATGTGGTGTTAGTTACGGATGATGTGATAGGAATCGAAGTTGTTGTTGCTGTAGGTGCAGACAATGTGGTGGTAGGTGTAAATGATGTGGTGGTAGCTGAAGATGCTGTGATTGTAGGTTCAGATGATGTGGTGGTAGTTGTAGATGATGTGGTAGGAAGGGAAGGTGTTGTTTCTGTGGGTGTAGATAATGAGGATGTATGTGCAGAAGATGCAGTTGTAGTTGCAGATGATGTGATTGTAATTGCAGATGAAGTGGTGGTAATTGCAGATGATGTGATAAGAAGCGAAGGTGTTGTGGCTGTAGGTGCAGATTCTGTGGTGGTAGATGCAGATGAAGTGGTGGTAGGTAAAGTTGAAGTAGGAGTAGGTGCAGATGCTGTAGTCGTGAGTGCAGATGGTATGGAAGTAGGTGCAGGTGAAGTGGTGGTAGGTGCAGACGATGTGGTTGTAGGTGAAGCTGATGTTGTGGACGTTGCAGATGAAGTGGTGGTAGTTGCAGTTGATATGGTAAGAAGCGAAGATGTTGTTGCTGTAGCTGCAGATGATGTGCTTGTAAGTGCAGATGATGTTGTTGCAGGTGCAGATGTTGTTGTGGCAGGTACAGATGAAGTGGCTGTAAGTGCAAATGATGTAGTCGATGAGGCAGATGAAGAGATGGTAGGTGCAAACGTTGTGGTGGTAGGTGCAGGTGATGTGGTAGTAGGTGCAGATGATGTTGTTGAAGGTGCAAGTGTTGTAGTTGTTGGTGCAAATGATGCTGATGTAGATGATGTGGTGGTAGTTTGAGCAGATTTTGTTGTCGTAGATAGAGGTGTATGAGCAAGCGTTGTAGTAGAAACAGGTGTTGTAGTATGTGGAGATGTTGGAGTAGTAGGTGCAGATGATGTGGTGGTAGATGCAGATGACGTTATGGCAGGTGCAGATGTTGTAGTTGTAGGAACAGATGCTATTGTTGATGCAGATGGTGAAATTGTAGTTGAAGTCATAAGCGGAGTTGTTGTTGTTTCTTTCAATGTGGTACACGGTGCACCAAGGCAATGAACTTTGCGACGAGAACAAAAGCATTTCTGACAATCGTTGGAGAACTCAGGAATTGGATCACCTTGAAATAAAACGATATCCATGTTGTAGCATTTATTAGCATATATTAAGAATACTGTACTTAATTTTTATTTACCCTACTTACATGTTGGCATATCTTAAATTAGAAATGTTAGGAAGGCATACATCATTGGAGTACGGTGACCATATTTTTTGGTGTTGTTGTAGGTTGCAGGTGATTTTTTAGAAAGTTGCAGGCATTTTTTAGAAAGTTTAATACATATGCTCAGTGCCGGATTAACCACGTGCGGGGCCTGTAGCAGATTGATTTAATGTATTATACAGATTTGATATTTTTTCATTATAGTGCAGCCGCTCTTGCCCCATCGTGTTTCGCAGATAGGCTATAGTTTTTAATCAACTTCAATTTTGAAAATGATCTCTCTCCACTCTCCAGTACAGTTAGTTACCATCAAATATGGATAAATGCGTAACAAATTGTCAATGTCAGGAAACGTGGTGTCGATATTGTTTTCTTTAATCGAAGTGAAGTAGTTGAGTTCTGGAGAGGAGCAATCAATAGCAATGTGCTTTACGAATTGGTGTATGCCTTGCGACGTTGCTCCAGCGCAGATTGTAGGCTGTCCAATACTGCAAGAAAACTTCCACCGGGAATCTGCCTTTAGTTGATATCCACTGCATCTGAAACTGAGCGGCCACTGCCTATATTCTCATCGTGCGTTCGATTTTGGACAATTCTTCTTGTGCTTGTTGGTCGGTAATCCGGCACTTAATTCAGCTTCTACGCCTCTGACTCAAACTTAGCGAATTGTTCTCTGAATGTCTGTAGGGATCCTGCCAAAGAGGCACACAACGCTGAAGCAATGTTGAGATTTTGCCGTTTTGTTTGAAGAGAGGCTTGACTTGCTTGGAAGCGATCGGGTAAGCAATTTCAAAAAGCCACTAAGGTTCCAATTTCGAGCAACTCCAATTTCTCAAGGAGTCCATTTGCCTGCTGTTGACATTCTGCCTTTTGCTCTTCGTCATTTGCAAGTTTCTCCGGTGCCTCCTTTTTGAAAAGAAAACGTTCTTTAATTACCTTAATTAATGGCATCAGTTTTTCCGGACCATCGTGTTTCAGAGAGCTTCTTTAGCACTCCACCACCTGAACACTCCAGAACGGACCAACGGTGTGTTGAAGCAGCAAAGAATAGCCTAGGATAGATATTTTCAACGAAGTCAAAGAACTGAACTGTTTCTGGACACGATTGTGCAGCACGTACACCAACTAAATTCAACGAATGAGCATAGCATGGAACATATTCTGCAACAGCACCAATTTTTTTTTGTTGACAAGTGTCTGTAGGCCTACTCCGTTATATTTTCCGCTCATGTTGGACGCGTTGTAATAACTCTGTCCAAGGCAATCGGCAAGATTAATACTCTTCTCACTAGTGTACAGTACAGTCGAATAATCTTTCAAACAACTAGTATCGTGGGCTCGTGGCACTGGATCAGGCAGTTGCCTCAAGAGGAAATTACCGGTTTTTAAAGTTTACAATAATTAGGAAGGGATAAGACGTTGGGACTAAGTAATTTAATCCTAAAACTATGGTATTCTCCCATGCCATTCCAGTTTGCAAGCCAAAAATTACTTACCAATTATGTTCGACAGTTTTTTGCAAAAAAAATGTTTTGCTCGCCAAGTGCGGGGCCTTGTGAAGCGCGGGGCCCGTATAGCAGCTGCTACATCTGCTACTATAGTTAATCCGGCACTGCATATGCTTGAGTTTCACAGTGACTCAGTCTTCATATTATATCACCTCAGTTTGTTTAAATATCACCACAACAGCTATTAAACAAACTGTAAACCTAGTATGTGTATAACGCTGCTGAAAAAGTGAGCACCCAAAAAAATAGTCACCTTTACCACTGATACACATCATTATATTGAATGCAACGTTTTCTTTCGTAACTACAAGGCTAAAGCTATTAGCTTTATGTTCTATTTTGAACACAATGAAGATTCAATGCATTCGTACCCAATACGCCTTCGATCGGGTCTTAGTGTGTTTTACCCATTATTTACTAATGCTTGATGTAAGGCTATTTTAGAATGCTTCTTAATTTTGTGGTTCATGTTCTTTTTTAATTTACGATTGATTTTACTGGAAGAAATGAAGCCTAACTAAAAGCCATAATATTTAGCTATGCCTTCATGGTAGATATAGGTTCTACTTTGATTTCATGTAAAAGTCCATACGGTTCTGATAAACTAATAAGAGGTTGAAAATTGGTTCTAGGGACATTATTGCAATCTAATGTATTGTTGAAAATTGGTTCTTTGGACAACTTCCCTCCAGACAACTGCCCCCCCCCTTCCCCCCGGACAATTCCATCAAAAAGTGCAGTAAAGGTTTTTCTTAATTAGCGCTAGTGGTTTCATTATTATTTGCGACAGAAAGATATATAAACATCGCCACTAGAAATGTAGCCTAAATTATAAGCGATTCCTCTTAGTAGGCCTACATTGCGATTTTCATAGTTTTCTACAATGGTTGCAATGCGAGCTGAACAGTCTTGATAGCGTTTTTTGGGCGGTGGTGCAGGAAATCCTGCAACCATTTGGTTAATTGTTACCGTTGCTAAAGCCTGCTCGCTCTTATGCGTCCATAAAGTTCCAAACGTTTGGATGATATGCAGTAATGTTAGCTTGAAGGTGGATATGCCATCCTTCCAACGAATTGTTTGTGTGGGGAAGATCTTCCACTACACGATCATGCATGCTCCACGTGCTGATCGGAAAACGGGGTGATCGTCTGTTGATGCGTAGCCTTCTTCCGATGAAGACATCTTCAAAGTAATTTATGATCGAGTCAGCTTCTGTTGGCATATCCTGAAGTTTTTCAAACGCACTAACTACGTCATTTGGTCGAATGAAAGCCAGAGCTGGGAGCATACGATTTTTCAGAGCAAAGTCAACATCTGCCTGATATTGGCCTTGCAATCCTTCCGCCTGTCTTTCCTTTAATCGGTGTAACGAGTAACGATGTTGCTACCAAACGTCTTCGCGCTATGAATATTCTTCACCGAGTCATGTTTAAATTTTATTATTCTCTTGGTATTCATTATCCAGGGGCAGTTGTCCAGGGGCAATTTTCCTATGGGGGCAATTGTCCGGGGGGGGGGGGAGGGCAATTGTCCAGGGGGCAGTTGTCCGTATACCTGAAAATTTTTTAAACTCAAGTTTAGTCTAGGACTAGGTGCTAAAATGCAGTAGAAATGGCTAAAGTGCATAAAGGAATAAATTGTTTCTTTTCTAGAAACATTACTGCCCTATTGTCTCACTGTAAAAAGGTATTAAAATCTACAGAATGGCCTATTATTTTTCGTTAAAAAAATCTGCAATGTTTAAGAACTACTTCAAGATGCAATTTGGTTTATAAAGTTAAAAAAAAAATTGACAATTTTTTTACAACTTTTTTTTATTTTAAGAGTCTAGATCAGAGGTTCTTAACCAGGGGTGCACGGCTGCACGCACCACTAAGGCGTGCGAGACCGGTTCAAAGGGGTTGTGGGGATGCTGAATCATTAAGATTAGTTGTAAAATGACATAAAAATATGCTTGTTTAGCGGGCTTTGTTACGGCCAATCTCTGTACAAATCAAACGTCATATAAAACCGTTCAAGTCTACTGAATATTACGTCATGGAAGTTGCTAGAAAATGTGCCAAAATTGCACCATCGTTCATAGACTTGTGTCAAACTTGTTAGGACTTGTTTGGGCCTGTTTAAACAGGAAATATTACATTAGCTTTAAACACCTGTTGAAATGACTTCATAATTGTCTTTCATTATTGCGTCACAGTACTGCATACGTGAATTTGAGATATTGCTATCTATTCTGGTCATTCGTAAAATGATTGTTTGAAAGTTGGCCGCACATTTAACTGTTGGCTTAGTGCTTGCTAGCTGGACAAAGGTTCCGTCTTTTATCCAAGTAATCTGTTCTGTAGTGACAGTTTTCAGTGGTGTACGCGTTGCACCCCCTCGTTTTTGGTAGCCGTGGGCTAATTTTTACAGAAATACACTGTTTGAAAAGAAGTTCAAGTGTGTGTTTCTTCGGTCATTATATGCAGACGAAAGGATCCGGGAACTTTAAGTTACAATTTTCCCACGAAGAAATTATGGTTTACCGCTGTGACCATAAAAAATAAAAGACGATTCTCTGTCTAGTGTTTGGCACAGAAGCACTTAGAAGCAAAAAAATAAAAGACGAAGTTTGTAGTTGGTAGGCTAAGAAGCACTTAGAAGCAAAGAAATAATAAAAGAAGATCTTATTGGTTGGTAGTCTAAAGAAGCAAAGAAAATTAAAGACATTTCTTCTCGGTAGGCAACTGAAGAACTTTAAGCTAAAAAGTAAAGACATTTCTTCTCAGTTTGGTACAGAAGAAAAATAACTTGACATTTATTGGCAAGAAAGAAGATTAAAGGCAATCCATCTGTGCTTGAAGATTCAAGTCGAAGAATCCAAGCAAGTTTTGTGGACTTTAGGACTTCATACTCGTACAGCTACGGTATCGTGCATTTAAATTCTTTTTTGTATTTTTACGGTCTTTGCAGTTAAGTTTTTTATAACTTAATTTTGTGTGTTTGTGTAACTTAATTTTTTTAATTGTTAAATTTAGCCCTAACATTTAATATGTCTACACTCGGTGGCGACAAGGACTCGACCGCCGTAGACTCGACTGAGTTTAAGCCTGATGATGTTCTTTGCGGTCGGGCAGGCCATTCTGGGGAGGGACCCATTAACGATGAGGCTAAGTCAGTTCGAGAGGCCCGGCATCTTAGACGGGATATTTTGACTCAAATTGGGAAACTTTCTGTGGCCCTAGGTTCTTTGAGTGATAAGCAGGAACTGTTAATTTTTAGATCTAAGTTATCTACTTTAGAAGAGGAATTACGGCATTTCCATGCTCTCTTGAGTAAAATTTTTAACTCTGCAATCTTAGCAGAACTTCGTGATAGGGTAGATCCCGAATTTAACTCGTTAAAAAATAACTTCGAACAAAAAGAAAGTGATTTCTCAGATATGTTGGATGCTGACATACATCCTGAGGATAGCGCCTCAAATGTAAGCACTAGGATGTCTAGGACTTCGTCTCGGATAGTGGCACAAATTAACCTGCAGCTAAGACGAGAGGAGCTCCAGATCCAAGCTGAGGCCGAAGCAAGAGCTGCTGAGGCCATCGCGAGAGCTGAGGCCATTCGAGCTGAGGCTGCCGCGAGAGCTGAGGCCGAAGCGAGAGCGGCTGAGGTCGCCGCGAGAGCTGCTGAGTTCGCACTCAAAGACGCTCAGTTGAGGGCTGAACAACGAAAAGAGGTAGTTTTAGCTGAATATCGATCAGAGGCGGGCTCCCGGCGTAGCTCTAGGAAGGGCTCTTCTAGGCATTCCAGAAGTGAACATCAATCACAGTTTAATTTACCTAACCTTTTCCAGACGCCTGTTCAATCTGTAAGTGGACCTGTACAATCCACATGTTTTCCAGCTGTTTCAGGAGGTCTCGGGGCCGCGGCTAAGGGTCTTCCGAAGGCTGTAGAGCCAAGGTCTGCAAATTACAACCGAACTCCTCCCCCAGAGCGTACAGGTCACGGGGCCGCCATTAGCAGTAATGCTTTGCCCCCTTCACAGTTTTCAGCGCCGCTAGTTTTTGATCGCCCAGCTACACGTAATTTGGGTGGTTGTGAGAGGCGTATCGTGTCTCCTGATTTTAACGTATGTGAGGATCGTGATCGGGCTGTGCATGTGACTGAGCCCACTCAGCCCATTAAGGGATATAGCTTGTCTTCTCCCGCTAAATCGAGTTCTCAACAGCAGGATTGCTTTTTTGAATACCAAAATAGTAGGACGTTCTTCGATAAGGCGGCCTTGATTGGTTACGATGGTAATAATATGCCATTTGTCTTCTTTAAAAATCGTGTTATGGCCTTGATGGCAGCTTCGCCCTTTAAGGGAACTCGTTTGACTTTGTTGCAAGCAGCTTGTGTTAGAACAGCTGCACAAACGATTGCTAATTTGGTTTCTGACACTCCTGGCTTGTCAGAGGAAGACAGGATAGAAATGTCGTTAGCTCGCTTGTCCCAACGTTTTGGGGTTCGTGGAGGTCTTTTCGCAGAACCAGAAATTAGAAAGTATCGCTATGGTAGCAAATTGACTTCTATCTCTTCCAGTGATTTGAAAGAGTTTAAAGATGAATTGTCGCAGTGTTTGCTTTACGCGAAAGCTTATGGTCAGCGTGATAAATTAGAAGGACGTTTTGTTTTGGATTTGGCTAAGCGACTCCCGTTTGACGCTAAGCAGCGTTATCTTGACTTTTTAGGTGATCAGTATGGTAGCACTGAGGAACCTACCTTTCAGAGTTTGTTTGATTTTGTAGTACGGGAGGAAACGCGCAAGTCGACTGATTTTAGCATTATGCTAATGGGCGATTCTGGTGAGTCGCAGCATTTTAAAAAGTTTGGCAAAGGAAAATTGCCTTCATGTCCGGTTAGGCAGACGTCGGTAAAACCCCATGATAATGTGATTTCAGGGAGTTCGCAGTACTCGACTGCTGTTGGCGCACCGCGCGGCGGTGTGGCCAGACGTAGTGACATACCGGCATGTTTTTGTTGTTCGTCACGTGGTCAAGTTGAATATCATTTTTTGTCTAATTGTAAAGAATTTTTGCGCTTGACACCTAAAGATCGGAGAGATGTCATTGTGAAAGCTGGCAAATGCTTGAATTGTTTGCGCCAGCATATGGTTAGAGACTGTAATCATGCAAATAACTGTCGTAAGTGTGGACCTACCAACGATAGGAAACACTATTTTCTTCTGCATGATTTTTATGTGACGTCACGTGATTCTCTGGATTTGGTCGGTAAAGATGAGGCTGGTGCCAGAGTTCCTGTGCGTAATGTTAAGATTGGAAATGTTAAAGCAGCCTTTAACCGCGTTACTGCTGCTCGTGTTTTGAATCCAATGACTGGCAAATCGAAGTTGGTGTATTGTCAGCATGATCCTGGTTCGCAGTTGACCTTTGTTTCGAGTGACTTGGTGTGCGAACTTGGTCTTAAACCGTATGATAAAGCGTCGTTTAAAATGGATACTCTGGCTGGTCAGAAACCTACTTGTGCTGACCTTGTTAAACTCAACATCCAGTCGTTAGAGACTGATGAACTGTTTTGTGATATAACCTCGGTGGTTAACCCAGCTTGGGCTGACGATGTTAAAACCTTACCCCATAAACAAGATTTAAGTGGTTTCCGTCATTTTCATGACGTGAATATGTTTCATTTGAATGATTGTAGTACTGTAGATGTACTGATTGGCAACGACAACGCTTATTTGATGTGTGCAAAAGAAGAGCGTGTTGGTGACAATCGTAGTGAACCGCATGCTTTGCTCACTCCTCTCGGTTGGTTGGCTTGTGGTGGTAAGTCACCCTTAGTTGAAAGCGTTGCTAAAGTGTGCAGAGTGCAGACGTCTTCAGAGTCGGATGTCATCTCTGGCTTTCAGCGTAAAATTGAGTCTCGTGATATGGAAATAGCAGACCTGAATAAAGTCATTCAGGATTTGACGTTGCAAAATGAAACCTGTGAATTGTCTCGCAATGATAATTTGGCTAGAGAACTTGTCGAACCGAATATTGAGTTGAAAGATGGTCGATTTGAGATACCTGTTCCGTTGAAGGAAGATACTGATTTACCTAACAATTTTGTGTTGGCGTCAGATAGAGCTGCTGATTTAAAGAAGAAGGCTTTAAAACAATCTGAATTCCGAGGAACTTGTGTAAATGATGTAATGTCTTCTTGTCCTGAATTGTCTGACTTGTTAAACCCTCTGGCAGATGTCTTGGCTAGATTTCGGCTTGAAAGATTTGGTTTCATGGCTGATGTGACCAAATACTTTTTTCACATTTTGGACTCTTCAATACGTAAGCCCAGTTTTATTGAACTGCTTACGTACACAGGCAGTGCCGTTCGGATCGTGAACGAACGCCCTTTGGTACCTTTGAGTGACGACCCTAGGGATTTTACTGTCATCACCCCTGCCTCACTTTTGACCCCATACTTAGACCCATACTGTGCTGTTGGGCAACCACATGATCGTGACCAATTAAGAAGGGATTATCGGTTCAATTTGTCACTTTCTCAGCAGTTTTGGAATAAATGGATCGATTTTTACTTGCCAGGTCTTCAGGGCCGGAAAAAATGGCTAAAAATGGCCGAGAATTTGGAGCCTGGTCAACTTGTAGTGGTAGGTTCTCTCCAAGACATTGGTAAACGTGGGAAGTATCAACTTGGGAGGGTGCATGAGGTAGTTCCACAAATTAGGAAAGGGAAGCCTGTGGTTCGTAGAGCCAAAGTTGCCGTCTGCAACTATGATGAGAGTACGGGGAAAGTGAAAGTAGACTACGTGTTGAGGGATATTTCGTGCCTCGCCCCCGTAAAGAACACCTAAGTGTTAGGGTTTGAGCCTGGTTTTGTCTGCGGTGGCCGATACTTGTCTGAGCCCGGAACAGTCGGTTATTATCGCAACTATTGTATATAGCGTCATTTGCGTGTACCTAATACCTATGGTACCAATTTCATGTATCGTCGTGTTTATTCTTATTGCTGTTCATTCTTTGCATGCCCTTTGTATTTGCGTATTAACTTAAACGTGAGTGATTCAAAAAATTTGTGTATCGTGTGTTTTATTCATTGGCTCACGATTGTCCTTCAATTCTTTTTTAGTTATGCCATGTTAGACTGTCATAACTAGGGGCCGCTATGTTACGGCCAATCTCTGTACAAATCAAACGTCATATAAAACCGTTCAAGTCTACTGAATATTACGTCATGGAAGTTGCTAGAAAATGTGCCAAAATTGCACCATCGTTCATAGACTTGTGTCAAACTTGTTAGGACTTGTTTGGGCCTGTTTAAACAGGAAATATTACATTAGCTTTAAACACCTGTTGAAATGACTTCATAATTGTCTTTCATTATTGCGTCACAGTACTGCATACGTGAATTTGAGATATTGCTATCTATTCTGGTCATTCGTAAAATGATTGTTTGAAAGTTGGCCGCACATTTAACTGTTGGCTTAGTGCTTGCTAGCTGGACAAAGGTTCCGTCTTTTATCCAAGTAATCTGTTCTGTAGTGACAGTTTTCAGTGGTGTACGCGTTGCACCCCCTCGTTTTTGGTAGCCGTGGGCTAATTTTTACAGAAATACACTGTTTGAAAAGAAGTTCAAGTGTGTGTTTCTTCGGTCATTATATGCAGACGAAAGGATCCGGGAACTTTAAGTTACAATTTTCCCACGAAGAAATTATGGTTTACCGCTGTGACCAGGCTTTAACAGACATTCTGAACTGCAGGTGACTATTACTTTTCAGTCATTCTAAAACGGGATGTGATGACTGGTTGAAAATTTCAAGGAGGTGCCAATAAGGAAAAAGGTTAAGAAAGACTGGTCTAAATAGTCTAACCACAGAACACCTTCTTGATAGCGGACTCCGTGGATTTCTACGCAGAATTGGCATGTGCTTACATTGACACAAGTGGTACCCGTCTCATCAACCACCTGAAATAGAATTAAATAGATTAGATTGCATAATTTATGTAAACCTTTTAACAGAGCATTTTCCAGTGCCACACACAGCTTACCATTCCATTAGGACAAGCACATCCTTCAACACAAGATTCTGTACAGTTTGATTCAACTCTGCCGTAGTAATTTGCGTTTTCACAGGTTTTAGGGCACGCCGTTGTACACGTTTGGTATACCATTGGACAATCTCCACACATCATCGCTAAAAATATAAATAGAGTTTTCATCACTATACGAAAAAGGGTTACTGTATTCTAATTTTTAAAGGCAATTTCTCTGAAAATATTGTAACCATTTAAGGGCTGTTGAAATATCACATTAACCCTTCCAAGTGTCAGAACAATCAGTGTTAAAACATTATAGTCGGTAGCTTGGTTAGAGCAGTGGTGTCCAAAATTTTCCCCAGCGGGCCAAATTTGATGATGCGGAAGTGCCCACTGGCCAACAGCCTCTGACAACCTTGTTTTGTGTAAAGATGTGAATAACTGTATGGTAGCATTGTATAATTTAAAGTCATTTTTATGCAACAAACCAATATGCAGGTTGGAGTATTTTATGATGTTAGGCTGTATGAATTAACTGCTTTTCTATCAGAAATAAACATCCAAAAAATTTGTAAAACAAAGCTGTGTTAACACTTTGCTCCTCAAAGGGAGGCCAGATTTGGCCCCATCTCATAATTTCCTTTGATTACTTGAAGCACAGTAACGCTATGCACTTGGTTTTTCTTGCATTTTCCTAAAATTGCCAGGCGGATCTGATGATATTAAACTTGATGCTAAAAGTTGTGTAGTTTTCTTGAAAATTCAAGATTTTGGTGAGTTTTTGCAATTTCTAGCTACCTTCCAGCAAAGCGTGAAATGGATTACATTGCGATAACAAGCAATAAGCTCATAATAGCTTCGTGCATCGATATGCGCGAGCAGAGAGAAGCATCCTCTTGTTTTCCTTTGTTTGGTTTGACCTCAATAATACAAAGCGCGTTATTTTTTATGCTACAAAAGAACAGCCAGTGATCACAAAGCTATTAATTAGAAACAATAATAGCAAACGTTTTTTGCGTTATCAGCTCTACGAAGAAGAGCAATCCACGATCAAAATAGTAGGCTATGTAGGCCACAAACTATTCAAGTAGTTTTTCAAGCAGATAATATTCATTGACCAATAAAAAACGTTACAATAAGAAATCTTCCCTTGGGTAAAGACACGAAAAACCTGGTTTCGAAATAAACGTTCTACGGAAATGCTCTCATTGACAAAACTTGCAATTGAGGAAATGTATCACACTGCAAATGCTTTTGGGAGAAGCCTGAAAAATAGCATTTTTGCACACAGTAATTGAGAGATATACTCAAAATTATGAGATAGGCTCCATTTACACGTAGCAGCTAACTCGATGGCTACATGTTCCTTCCCTGCTTTATGTCACCTACTTGTTATGTGTTGCATTTTTGTTTCACAGTGCACTGTGTGTTGTTCCAAAGAGCGCAAAATAAACATGATAATGCCTCGTCTACACTACAAAATATTTTGTAATGTAGACGAGGCATAAAGCAAGGCGTCACATCAGACAAACAACAAATCAGCTTTCTTGATCATTGATTCAACATCTGAATACGTTGCGCCAATGTATAAGAGGCTGGCTAGTGTGAAGACCCGCCATTTATAAACGATTCGATTATACCAAAAGTGGGACAAACTAGTGGATCAAAGAATGAATAAACGATGCCGAAAAAAATAAATCTAAGTGACGAACAATACCGATGTCTTCATTTATCTTGGAAAAATGCTGCCTAAACTTATCAACAAAAAATACCGTAAATAACGGCAAGGATCCCGAAAGCAGAATTTGCTCGACTTTGGCATGAATTTAGTCAGACATCTAATAATTCAGATAATATGAAACCAAGGAACTTTCAGAAATAATTAATTAAACTACCATTCAACGTTTTATAGGCAGAGAACTGCTTATCTGCCTATAAAACGTTGAATGGTAGTTTAATTAATTATCTAATAATTCCACACATACAATAACGGGCTCTCAACGGCTGAAAGATACATTATCAACCTGGTTCTGGGCGGTTTGTGTAACAGTTTAGGGGAAGGCACTGCTTGAAATGATGCACCACACAAAAGATTTTCAATGAAGACTAAGTCTAAAAACCAATGTTGATTGTGCTGCACAGTGACTTCAAGTTTAGGACAGAAAAGGCACAAAAATATCACGATAAAAATAAAGACCTTGTGGGAAATTTTCGAGAATCATAACAGGAATGCAAATACCATAAACGCGTAGTTTGCATGCTGCTCTAAGCTGGCCGGCAACCACAATGGTAGACAATACAGGCAGTTTATAATTTGATAACAGCGCAATAAACATTATAAATACGTAAACCGACAATTTTCTTTTAAAAACGTTTTACGTCTAATAGTAAATATTCCCCAACAATTTTTTGTGAAGCGCTTGCAAACCACGGTTTTGAAAAATAATTTATCATTATTATTTTTTACTTCTCAGATGTTGTAAAACGTCATCAGCAAAATCACAAAAAAACATTTCATGACTTCAATGTAGTAGGCCTAAGAATTTTTTATAGAATTGTAGCCACGTTGTTTCAACAAAGAAGCCATTTTTTGGCAATATGAAGTTATAGAAAATAATTTGCAATCATGCAAATGTTTGGAAAGAATCTAGGAAGTCTTCTCACAATCTGGCACAAAATGATTATATTTATTGTATCTGTACAATATTTTTTATGACAAGCTTTGAAGCATCGTTATAATCATTTTTATCTTTGAAATCAAAAGTTAATTTTTTTTGGCCAGAAACGTAATCGCTGCCTTGCTGAGGTTGTCGCCTGTACGTGTATTTTTTGTGCTTCAAACAATAAGGACCCAGTCAGCAATACAGTCCTTTTACATTGATTCAATATTTGTAAACGTTAAATTTATGTAGATTTGCTGACTGTGGGTTATTTCACATTTCCTTTGTTTACGCTTGTTCCTCAATTCGCTGTTGCATTGTTTCGACGCTGGCGGACTAAAAATGTATTTTCAAATTGATTGACACAATCTTCAATAAAAAGTGAGCTTCGAACTTAGATTTGTTGATGTAAATGCTTTATTTTTTGTGGATGTAATTTATGAGTCATGTTTATAAACACCCGTAAGCGAAATGACTTATGATGTAGCCTGCATGATATTTGTGATGCGACTTCACACAAATCCACAATTTTAAAAACACCTAATTTGAACTTAGAAATTTCAGATAATTTCAACAGCTTGTTCAATTGTCTTCTCTCTACTAAAAATATTCATACTACAAACTCAATTGTAGACCTAAAATACACAAACCAAGATGTAAACAGCTATTCAAGCAGGCTAAGGTGTTACTTATGAGAAGTTTAGTTCCATAAAACTAAAAGCTAGCCATGAGTTTTTGAAAGCATTCGTTTAGGACAAAAATGTAAAACAACAAACGCAGTTTTGTTTTTTTCAAATTCGTGTAACAATATTACTCTGATTGTAACTATTTAGAATTAATGAGTAGCCTACAATAAGATTTTCTCGCAAGTCATTAATCTTTATCAATGCAATGATTCCGCACACAGCACACACACACTTCGTGCGGTTGATCGAGCTCTTTGTTTTTCAGAACTTTGCATGAAATCAGTGGTGCCACTCCTAGTGTTTTTCCACTAGATCTAGTGTTTTTGGGTTGCATCTAGTGCTCTAGTGTTTTTTTTTGCTATCTAGTGTTTTTTTAGCGATTTACCGCTATGTTGGTGTGCATAAGTTTGGACAGTGTTCAAAGTAGCCCCACCTATTTTTGTTTGGCTGCATCAATGTGTTTGTAGTGCTTTTCAAAGTGGACTCGAGTTTTTTGTCTAGTTACACCCAATGATGACCAAATTTGAGATATTTAGCATAAATACTTTAAAAAATACACACAAATGACTGTGAAAAGTCTTCAAAGTAGACTAAAGTAGATAGCGTAGCTTACCGTATGGTACCGGAGGCTTACATTTTGTCGGCTTACATTTGATGAGTGTGGAGTTCTTAGACTACACTACCGTACCTCAGAGATGATTGTGAGTAATATTGCGTTTTTGACAATATATTTGCAAAGGCCAAATTTGGAAAAATTTTGTTCACTCCCCAAATATGTTTTACTCTCCTACGGCTATGACTTCAGGGCTCTCACTTTCAAGGAAATTCAGTTCTACTTTGAAATTTTGAGAACTTTTGACGCTCACTAACGCCATTGGCTGTCATTTTTGTACATTATGCATGTAAATGATCGTGTATTTATGATACTAGTGTTTTTTTTGTGAATCTAGTGTTTTTTTCAGTCAAATCTAGTACTTTTCCATGACAAGAGAGTGGCAACAGTGCATGAAATCAGATTAGCGCGGTAATTAAACGGCGGCAAGATAAATCAAAATTGTCGTTTTTGGGTACCTTTGCAAAAATTGAAATATCAAGTTTAACATATAAAATTTTAGAATATATAATGACTTTTGAAACTTATAGACAAATGATCTTTTTTCACACCAGTGCAACTTCTGTTGAAATAGAACCAGCGGATAACACGTAACAGCTGATTGGATTTGATCCAAAAACGGCCCCCTCTTGAGCAGTTAACTTCCAAAGAAAGGTTGAAAAGCAAAGGGTTAATGTGAAGGATGAAACTGACATCTTGATTTCTTTACCCTGGCCAAGTCTGGTTCAAGGTTAGTGGTAGACAAGTGTATATAAGGTATCACTTAGATGAGAGTCGCTCAGCCCATCTCAAACCGAAAACGTCTGCCCACACAGATATGTTGAACCGAACATGCTCAACATGGTCTTTGTGAACTTTCGCCTTTCTGGAAATTTGTTTTTACCCAGCTGCTGGTAACAAGAAACGAGAGAAAGATGTAGTCCTTTGCAATTGCGGCAAGAAAATGAATGTGGTTGTTAAATTCGTTAGCAAGAAAATGAATGAATGCTCGACTGCATCACTCATTAGTCATTTACTATACTTTCCAGACAATAATAGTTGATTTCGCAATTATGACGCAACAATTCTATTTTTTCTCGGCGGCTTTTGTCAGTGAGAAAATATTGTTTTCATCATATTAAAAAAAAATCAAGTTGAGTTTGTATGATTTCTGTGCGGGACAAAAATAACAAACAACAACAGGCGCGCGGCTGTACAAAAATGTATCGCTGGCCGGACTTTAGACACCCCTGGGTGGAAGTGTTTGCCTCTGATTAAGTAGACACGGGTACCTAACCCAAAGAAGAAGAGGCAAAGAAGTGCTATCTTGTCGTCCTTTTTACATTTAAATGTTTATTAAGCATGGGATTAAACTTGACAAAAATTGTGAAATTGTATTCATCATCATCATAATCCATCGTCGGTTTGTTCCCCACTAGTGGGGGTGGCCGATTGTTTCCGCGCAGCAATCGTTTTAATCCCTTTTCTCCATTTCACCCTGTCCCTTGCATCTTCCTCCTTCAGTCCGACTTTTTTAAATTCATCCTTCACTTGTTGTTTCCACGTTCTTCTTGGACGACCGCGTTTCCTCTTCCCATCCACCTTTAGATCTAGTGCCTTTCTAAGAAAACTTCCTTCCTCCCTCCTTATCACATGTCCATACCATCTTACTCCATTTGCCCTTGCCAGTTGGTCTATGGTCTCTCTCATCTCTAGCATATCCAACAATTCTTCAGTCCTTTTTTCCCTTCTCGTTTTCACCCCACACATTGCTCTCACCATTGACCTTTCCGTTCTTCTCAGGATTGCCAGTTCACTCTCTCTCAATATCCATGTCTCGCTACCATATAGCATTGCAGGCCGCACACAGCTCCGATATACTTTCCCTTTCATCCTTAGTGAGAATTTTCTGCCATACAACATTTCCCCACATTCCCTGAACTTTGCCCAGCCCAATCTTGCCCTTGTTGTCACCGCTGCTTCACATCCACCACTTCCATTTATCCGATCACCCAGATAACAGAAGTCTGTCACTGTTTCGATGCCATGGCAGAACTCATCATCATGGCCTTCCACTTCATTCCTTCCTTTACTGCATTTCCCACAAACAAAACACTTCGCCAATCTTGTTGCGGCTCTCTTGACATTAGCACATCTTGCATGTACCCACTTTCCACATTCCTTGCATTGCATTGAATTTCTCATCACTCTCTTGCCACATATTCCACAGGGATCTACTTTGCTCTCAACAACTGTTCCTTCTGCTCCACTCACCATCACTTTTGTTTTTTCAAGATTCACCTTCATACCCTTGGTTTCAAATGCTTCTTTCCATTTCTCAAACTTTCTCTCCAGTCCCTCCATACTATTACTTGTCAAGACCAGGTCGTCTGCATACAAAATTTCACTCAATAAGCCCTCCCTCACTCCTTCAGTTACAACGTCAACCACAATAGAAAATATCAGAGGTGACAAAACTGATCCTTGGTGTACACCAACCTTCACAAAAAACTCGTTTGAATAATTTGATCCAACTCTCACTTTTGTTCTTGCATCCTCATACATAGACATCACAGCTCTCACTAATACCTCCGGTATACCTCTTTTCCTCATTGCCCACTCCATCACTTTCCTTGGTACTCTGTCAAATGCCTTTTCTAAGTCGACGAAACACATATATAGTTTTCTCTGCTTCTCTCGGTATTCCTCCTGCATTCTTCTCAATATAAACAGAGCATCCACTGTACCTTTTCCTGGCATGAATCCAAACTGCATATCATTTAATTTCACCAATGTTCTCAACCTCTTTTCTAGTATTCGCTCCACAATTTTCTTTCCATGCTCTAGTAGTTTTACACCTCTATATGCACTGCAACTTCTCACATCCCCTTTTCTCTTGAACAATGGAACAAGAGTACTATGCTTCCACTCCTCCGGCATTCCCTCTCCATCTAATACCCTTTGGCTAAGTTGTAGCATTACTTCAATTCCCAACTCTCCACTTGCTTTTATCATCTCTACGCTCACTTCTGATGGACCGGCTGCTTTACGCAGTTTCATTTGCCCCATTGCCTCCACCACTTCATCACGAGTAACCTTTCCCACTGGACCCTCCACCAGATCAACCTCTGTCATATGATCCCATACATTCTCCTTATTCATAACATTTTCCATGTGTTCCTTCCACACTTCTCCTCTGCTTTCCGGGCTGAAATGCAACTTCCCATCTCCACTCCTTATACATCTTCCCCCTACAATATCATTCCCATCCTTTTTCATTTGCTTTATGAGTCTGAATACTTTGTTTTGGCTTTCCCCCATTTTATTAAGTTCCTCCTCAGCACCATTCTTCATAGCTCTTGCAACAACCCTCTTTGCCTTCTTTTTCATACTCTTATACTTCTTTTTATTCTCTTCTGACCCATTTTTGCGCCACTGCTTGTATGCATCTCTTTTCTGTGAAATCGCATGCTTCACCTCTTCATCCCACCACCATGTGTCTCCACGATCCCTCCTCACTTTCTTTTTCCCACATACTTCATCACATGCTGCTAGGACACCTTTCTGAAATGAAGCCCACAAGTCCTGCGCACTCATGTTTACCAGCTCTTTTGCTCTTTTCATAAACTTAATTCTCGTTTCTTTTTCCTCCAGTTTCCACACATTTCTTACAAAAACTCGTTCTTTCTTCACAATTTTCTTCACTTTTTTCATATTTAAGTCTCCTACTACTAGTCTATGCTGCAACTCCCACGGAATTACTTTCACATTCTTCAAGTACTTTCTCTGTTCCTGCCCAACCACAATAAAATCAATTTCCGACTCATGTCCTCCTGAGCTGTAAGTCACCTTCCTTTTCTCTTTCTTTTTAAACCATGTGTTGGCAATACAAAGTTTCCTTTCATCACAAAATTCAAGTAGCATTCTTCCTTCCATGTTTCTCTCCCCAAAACCATACCCTCCATGAATGCCCTCGAACCCATTTGCTTGTTTTCCAACATGTCCATTAAAATCTCCTAATCCAAACACCAACTCTTTTGAACTCCGTAAATCCCATTCCTCTGCCAAGTTACCTTTTATACAAATTACCTTTTATACTGTATTGAAAGTATAAAAGGTAATTTGTAATATTCTACAGTAGTTATAAAAAAGTCAACATACGACAAAAATCTTCGTTCCTCCAGTTTATGCGAGCTCCATACTTAGAACATCTTTCAGCATAGGCGGAAACAACGGTGCAAACACATTCACAGTCCCCTCCGGAGTCACATCCACAAGCATCGTAGACACACATGTCATGCCTACAAATAAACTACAGTATAACAAAAGATACAATTTTGGTAAGGAGGTCACTTTCTTCAACCACAGACATATACAACCAAGCAACCACACGGCATTTAACATAATCCATTAAAATTGAACATAAACTATACATGAACCTCTCGACGGGTGAACGTAGGCTGTACCGAACTGTACTTTATATATGCTGTAGTAGCCTATACTCTTAACCAAAACAATGCTTTGTAAGCGAAAATCCACATTAAAATGCTATTCATTAAGCGGTGGGATGGCGCAACGGATAAGGCGTTGGCTTTCCCATTATGCAAACCTGGTTCGACTCCGAGTTTCAGCTGGTTGTTGCTAACACCGCTCACCTCTACCTAAGGTGTAATAAATTGGGTGGGCGCATTTCCTGAGGGAAAGGTGGCCGAGAGAAAAGAATTAGCCACCCTACTTTCCTTAGTGCGGAAGGCTAAGCACAATGAGAACCTTATCTTCTCGTATTCGACATTTGTATCAAGTATTGAAACACTTTTACCTTTTACGTTAGATTTACTAAAGTACAGTTGTAGTAGTGGTAATAGTGATAAGCTAGTTTCTAAAGGTTAATAAATACAATATTTTTTACCATTTTGTTGGATCGACCAAGGAATGGCAAGATTGAAACACATCAGATTTAATGATGTGGCATTTGGCTTCAGCCCATGCTCGCCTCTCTCCATGCAAAGCACAGGTGTCGTCTACTTCGGTTGCTTTTGGGCAATACGTATGCACCTGTAAAAGTTGAGCCATCTGCTTAGTAGGTAATCATTGTGATGTCTTCACGTAACATTAAAGTCGTGAGCATTATTAACCCTTAGATGCAACATCAGGGTCAAATTGACCCCGTAAGCTCAAATTTTGCTTGTATTTGTTTAGGGAATAAATTTATCGGCTCTGAATTTTCTGACAACTTTGACAAAGCTGTTTCATGTTTATCATTGTTATGATTTTTTGTTCTTAATGTGTTCTTACAGATAAAAAATAAATATGCCAGCTAGAATTTTTTTTTTGCATTTGTTTAACATCTACAACATTAAATCAATATAAAAGATAGGCTAATAATTTTTCGAGCTGAAATTATATCTTTGTGTAGCGTTTATAGAAAAGCAATTCTTTCTTGAATTGGCTTCACGCACAGAGCACTCACGAGTGCGTCGCAAGAGGCGAATAAAAATGCGATGATACATCACAAAAAAAAAATTTAATTTTACTGTAGAAGCACAGAATTATTATTTTTTATTTGTCAGCATTTACAGTAAAATAAATTAGATATTTAGCATTTTGTTAATAGCTTGGACTTAGTTTTGTAATATAGTAATGTTCATGACCTAGCGTTTCGCCAGAAGCAGATCTCAGCATCTGCCCCACCAGTTGCTGCACTAATAAAACATTACACTGGCCAACAACAACAACAACAACAAAAATTCAAAACTTTAGTATTTACCAAAGTTTTTTATTTTTTATTTTACACATTTTGTAAAAAGAGTAAAGTTTTCTTATTCCAAGACAAATGATAACTTTCAATATACCTGCAAAAGTTTTTATCACAGTCTAAATGTGAAGTCTGGATTGTAAAACGGCCGCATAAATTCAAGTTCAAGCACAATTGTAATTTTAAAACCATTGTATTTTCTTGAAATTGCTATACTGTATTGCACGTTTACACCGAACTAGTTGAAATTGGACGTTTTATGTAAGAGTAAAGAAAACGATTTACCGCCCATGAATTTCCAAACACATACGGAAGCTGCTCCGGAGGTCCACCTTCTGGTGTTGTAAAATCGTTATTTTCAATACCATCGCTATTTCCACACAAACCTTCTACCTGCAAAACAAAGTTGAACGACTCAAGCATAGGATTGGTACAAGCATGGCGAAGATGTCATTTAGTGTGACAACCAAATTTTATAAACAAACGAAACGTAATTTTGTTAGGGTGAGATATTAGTTGTGTTATTACTACAAGACGTTATTACTACAGAATATTAACATCATAGTTCGGTTCGCGTTAAAATTTAAAATTGGGTAGTTACACCTGATGTCCGACGTTTTGTTCGTAAACAGTTGTTCGTAAAACAATTGTTCGTAAACAATTGTTCGTAAACAATTGTTCGTAAAATTAATTCTTCGTAACACAATTCTTCGTAAAGCATTTCTTCGTGCATGCAATTGACCGTAATACTAATTGTTCGTAAAACAGTTACAATTCTTTATGAACAATTAATCAGGGTAGCATATATGCTAGAGATGTGCTAGCCTTAGATGTGACGTGCTGCAGACGAGCAGAGAGAGTGTAGGGTCCCTGATTCAGAATGGCAGCGAAAAAGGAAAGCCAAAACTTTTGTATGGTGGCCAGCTTTATTACAAAGATTATAGTGCACTTAACGCACACGGGCAAGAAACTACTTATTGAAAATTTGAGCATTTTCAAAGGAAATGTCCTGCACGAGTAGGTTAACAACAGGGGCGACGAAACAATTTTTGACTGGGGGGGGGGGGCAGGATTATGAAAAAAGGCACTTTTGTT
Source organism: Aplidium turbinatum (assembly GCF_918807975.1). Classification (NCBI taxonomy): domain Eukaryota; kingdom Metazoa; phylum Chordata; class Ascidiacea; order Aplousobranchia; family Polyclinidae; genus Aplidium; species Aplidium turbinatum. The sequence goes on along the minus strand of NC_137475.1, from coordinate 6,474,294 downwards.
GCTGAAAGGCCAATTTCTTTAAAACTTATAAGATATAGCGATAATGCTCATCTATCAGCTCACTATCGAGTAATGATACAAGTGTCCGGTATACAAAGAAGGACATCATGCTATGTTATAATGATGTAACTACTGTGTTGCAGAATTTGTGCTGTGAATACTATTTTGAACTTTTGATTAACGATTTCAAAAATATTTTCATTGTCGAAATCGAAAACTAGAGCTCATATCTCGAAAACTAGAGCCAATTCGAAAAAACTAAGTGCATTTTTGGAATCAGGGGCCTTGAAATACTTAAAAATGACTCTCACCTGTATTTGTGGCAAAATTTTTTTGTCGGTCTGTGTTATAATTAGGCTAAAAGCGAATAGCAGAAATTCTTATATTGCAAAATGTGCAGTAGCTTACATGACTCTAAAAGGGCACCATTGCCCCCTGTCCCTCCATCATGCCCCTCTGCCCCCTGCTTCCGGCGCCCCTGAGTAACAACTGAAAAACTGTTCACAAACAATTGACCTATCACCTGTTTACGAACAATTCACTATGCGAACAATTGATGTATAGGAAGAAATGATTTACGAAGAATTGTTTTACGAAGAATTAATTTTACGAACAACTGTTTACGAACAATTCGCCTATAACCGTTACACCTAATTGATGGTAACCCTTCTGACTAAGTTTGCAAAAAAAAAAAATCCTTTAGCAAACAGTGTCCAAAAACTGCCTAATCCGAGTAAAAATGTTATCAATCTTCAGAGTTAATCATTGAACCCTTCAATTCATCCTTCCAATCAAGTTTCTCATGATTCTGGTAACTCTTTTGTCAAATGGACCAAACAAACACAAATAAAAAGCGCCCCGTTAGCTCAGTGGTTACGCGCTCGGCTCAAGATCACGCGGCGCTGGTTCGACGTGCGCTTGAGCAACGTATTTCAGGACTGCTCTCCATTCAGCGGCACCTAATGAATGGAATAATTTTCAGGCAACAACACTTCAACAATCGGAAAACTTCACTCTGCCAATCTCGGTAACCGGCCCTGCGTCAAGAGCCTCTACAAGTATGCGAAACTACCAGGAATAACCTATCAAGGCTTTGTCAGTCCGAGGATAAAGATTCAAAACCAAACCAAACCAAAATCTACTGAATGTCCTTTCAAAATTTGGCAAATTGTTCTAATTAAAGGTAAACGTTTTAATTTGAAAGAAACTTGGCAAAAAAACTAACAAATTGTCTTCCATCATTCCAATCTCAATGAACCGTAATCTTGTTACTTAATGATTTTTAATGCAAGTTTTTCGAGTATTCCTGAAGAAATGGTAAAAAACGTTTAAAAAGACATGTAAATCCTATGTACTTGTTCAAATAAAAATTTGAAATCAAACTTCACAACACAAGTAGAGAAATCGAGTCTGTTACGTATCAGTGCTCTCACCTTTCCTGAGTGCATGTTTCCAAGTATGACAGTGATACGTGATTTTTTGTCGGATTTTAATGTTATTCCAATCCTATTTTCTCTCACAAAAATCCACGTTCCTGCGCTCCACACCTCAAACCCGGGAATACGCTTCAATTGAAGAAGTGTAGTTTTATGCTGTATGGTCAAACTGCTGCGGTTTCCATATTCATCTAAAATATACATTTAGCATTGTATTAACCATCAGACCATTAACCATCAACAATGCAACATCTACTCGAATGCCTTGACCTAAAAGCAATATCCTCTGCACAGGATTTGGCCTAGTTCAACGATAGAGCAAGAGCTTACGTGATGCTCTGGGCTACGGCCGTGTGACACACGATGAAGAAGAAGAAGAAGATTACATTAGCAATAATTTAAAGTGCATAATTCTCACCAGATATCAAGACGCAATTTTAAAGAACGCTCTGCAGTGAGGTCTTTGTAAAATTATTCCAGGTCTTCACTGTTGTTATAGATTCATGAGGAATTCAAGAAAAAGTTATAGTCAAACTTGAATTAGGTTAGAAATTAAATGAGACTGTTCACAATGCATCTCATGTGCAACACGTTAGATTACTTTTGTATACATAAGTTATACTATAAGAAGATGTTTTAGGTCTAAGTGGTAATCTACATTCATTCCAACGTTTCGGTCATCACATATAAACAATAACTTCTTCAAAAATCTAGATCTTAGTATAAAAAAGTTTTTCAAGATAGTAAGCCTATCGAATCAACCTTTCACAAAGATGGTGACTTTCTTAGAACAAGATGCCCCAGAGCTTCCGCAGAGCACGTTCTGCACGATTATGCTGAAATCGAACTGGTTTTGCTTTGAGTTTCTCACCAATACATAATCACACTCCCCCTTTGAAAAAACAAAAAAAAAACAATAACAAAATGAATTGTGTAACAACAGACATTATCAACTTTACGCATAAAGGAAAGTTGGCTCGACACCCAAACTACTGATTTATTTACTCACAAGGCACTTCATGGCACACTTAAAGAACAAAATCGATTAAATACCTTGCCTTCTATTTTAATATACATCAACTACCAACTATAAGACCTGCGTAGCGGTCTATAGCCGCGGGTTAAATCGTGTGCCGACGTTGAATCAATGTAAAAAAACGATTAATTTGCTATCTGAGTTGGTTGTGAGAATGTGGGGTATGTCTTATGTAAACCATGAATTAGTTTTACGTTCAATACAAGACCGCTTTACCTCTTGATGATTTTCCTTTTAATTGTGTATTATGAAGCGGTAAATTCAATAATGCCTCTACCAAATAATGTTTTTTGCAATTGGTGTTAACCAAACTATCTGTGTATTGTCTTCTAAACAATGATGTAATAAACAAAATAAGATCAAAATCATTATGGGTATTACTTGGGCTGAATGTAAACCACAATAGCAGACTGATATCTTGCAAATACAAAACAACTTACCAAAAAATCATATTTTAGACCATCAAATGTCTCATAATGAGCACCCCCTGTGGTTGAGCATTCCTTCAAGCATACATCCTCCTTACAGTCCCACATCGGTCCTTTGCAAGTGCTGAAAAAACACAATCGTTTCAACGTTGAAAAAACGTTTGCACTGGCAACTCTGCTACATATGATAGCCAAAACTTCATGCCAGAGCCTAAAATGGACAACATGGGTCAATATGACCCAAGCGGTGCAACTCATGTTATACACTAGCGCTAGCCTAAATTTTTTAGTGTATGCAATCTAGGGTTAAGTTTTTTAGAAAACAAGACGAGTTGTTACCATCTTTCAGTGGTTCTTAACCTATTTCCTGACACGCCTCCCTTTTGCAATGATCACTTGCTTCTCGCTCCCCTCCAATATTGAACAAGTGTAACATTAAAAGTAATTTTGTTTTTGTTAATTTGTTAATCACGGTACATATTTCTCATATACTTGAAATTGCTTCTCAGAAACTAAAATTTTAATGAAAGGGTTAATTCCAAATTGGATAACATAGCTTAAGTCTTCAACTCTCCGCCTGTCACTGGTTTTAACTGCAACCTTTGTAGCTTCACAAAAATGTGTGGATCCGAGCATTGTTAGTATTTGTATATCCTGAGTCGAGATAAGCGAGTAAATAGGAAGGTGGTGCTGAATAACTATTTCTTTGAAGTTTTAATTGCCAGTTGGGTTAAACTTATGCAAAAAATGCGCTTGTGCAATAAAATGTTTGATGGACTTCCAAGTTTTCATTTTTGCTTGGAATTCTTTCGTGATTTTTGCTTTCAAGGTGTTCAGATGAGTTGCTGCTTGATTCATCGTACCTACTCAAACTCAAAGTTACCATCCGCGAGTGCAGCATCTAAGTTACTGAAGCTCACTAGATTTATTTGTTCAACTCAACTCTTCCAGAAGTTAAGTTTAAAAACAAAAATTTGTTTTAATTAGCATATTTCTTTGACAACAATCAAACGTTTGTATGGAAAAGCGAGGTTCTACGATCACATTTGCATGTCGTTACACAGAAGGTTGAAAAGAGGACTGCAAGAGCTTCCCTTCCATCATAAAGCTCTTATAGTTTTGGTAAAGTTGACTGCCTTAATGATTAAGTTCAGAACACTCTTTATTTGTTTCCTGCAGGCAAAGGTTTGGATGCTACGGCTTTGCAATAATTAATAGAATGAGTATACAAATAATTTGACACTTAATGCATTTTATTCCTTTTCACTCATGACGAAGCCAGATTGCAGAGCAATTGCACCAAAATCTCCGTTTCTACTTAGCCTTATCTGTGATTTCCAGTTCACAACAAAGAATGTGAATGGCATAACTTTTATGGCACATTGAAATTGCTATAATTATACACTGCAAAAAGATTACATATCGTAGTGGAGCTCGCAACTCCCACGAGAAATAAATGAGGCTCCTTAGGGGGCGCGTCCTCAGGTTTAGAACCACTGCCTTATATACAAATAGCTACACACAAAAATATTGAAAAAACATGACCGTTTAGTATTGCTTAACGGTTTCTATCAAAAACAAAAAAACGGTAGGTTAAAATAAATCATTCAGAATTGTGATGTGATGTTCTGTGCAATAGTGATTAGTGATGTTCTGTGCAACGCCGTTGATGAGAGTTTGGGTAAAGGGCCTACTGAGTCTTGACTCTACATTTATTGAGTTCCATTAACCCTTTGAAGGTTGGGGGGGGGGGCTGTCAATTCAACTTTTTTGTATCAACAGTTGTATCTCTAAAACCACTGAGGCTGCGACTACTCGATTTCTTGACTTTTCCTAACTTTCATTCACCTCTATTGAACTGAAATTTTGAGCGAATAAAGGTTATAAATTGAGAGATATAAGGCATTTCTCAGCACATCCTCTGAAATATTTCATATTCTATTGTTCAAAATTTTCCCACCAGCTGGATGAAAGCAATTAATTTGGCCCACATCTTGTTAATCAAATGAATTAAATTGAGACTATGTAAAAAAAATTTAATTACAACATTGCAATGCATGTTTTTCATTACTCTATCAAAAAATACCAAATAATTCAAACGTCATAAGTCACATCAACATTTCAACGTATATGAGCAGTTCTAAAATTTACATAGTTTTAACTTTTGGATATGCTCTGCGTGAATAGTTTTACAAAGTGAATCCCAAATTTTGAAACCGTGCCTTAAAAAATAACAGAGATATCATTCCTAAAGCATAAGAAGAATCGACAGCCCCCCCCCAAACTGAGCAAGACTCCAGGAGCCCAACCGCCTAAGGGTTAAGGATAGGGGATCTGCTGACTACGAAGAAGCAGGCCAGCGATTCTCCATCAAGTATCAGCTCAGTATTTTTTATAAAAAATGCATGGAGAATTAGCAGAGCCCTATGTGTGACATATGCAATATGCATTTCGCATTATACTGACTCTTGACTCTTTAGTAGCATTCCTCAGCTCCAGAGGCTAAAATGGTGACGTTGCTTTAAAACTGTTACATAAAACAAAAAACAGTTAGTTTTACCAAGTTTGGCATCCAACTTTCACTGTCTGTCCATGTTGATAAGCCGCTCCCCCGTGGTAACAAGGGCAAATGTCCAAGGAAATGCACTTCTTTCCATCCCAAACAGTGTTATTATTGCAAACACATCCTGGTTCGCAAGCCTCGGATTTGCACTAAACAGCAGGGTAAGGTCATTTTTCTGAAAACAAAATCTCTATTTCTTTTCAATTTTTAATTGAAAATCTTTGATCGGGGGCTTAGAACAGGTATAAGCGTAAGTTGTTGTTGTCGTATCCAGGCGTAGACCTGGTGGTTGAAGATTTAGATTAAGTGGACGCAAAGACAAGGAAGCCAATCTTCGTGTCCTTCAAGCATGCCTTAGAATGTCCTGTCAAAGACACAGCTGCATGCTCTTAAGGGGTATCGAAACGGCGCTCTTTGGAGTGCCGTTCCCGGGCTCTCACCACTCGGCTATGCAGCCGGAAAGCTAAGAGTAAGTAGAAATAAAATAGAGTTATTGATTACACTTCTGATGCAAAAATTACATTGTATTTTTGCAGCAGAATACTGTAATAGCTCACGATGATAATTCTCAAGTGGTGCGACTTATAGAGTTTGTTTCAAACGAAAAAATATTACAGCAAGGATTAAAACTAGCATTAGGCTACACCAATATTGCTTCATGCTGTATAGACATCGCTTAATAATCCCATGCGTCAGGTACAGTGACAATTAGGGCTACGAAGAGTTAATAAAGTTATATTTTGTGCTGATACAGGAACTTGTCAATCGATTACAGTGAAAAGAACCGCCATTAAACAACCTCTTTTTCAGGATCTGCTGCGAAGCTAAGTGAGTTATAGATACTCTTTTTACATAATGTACCGAATTTCTATATTGTCAACCTACTTTAACAACTGCAATCATTCATTCTTTGTTGAAACAAAAATTGTACGTACTGTATAGCCTACTGCATAAAATTGTGCTCATATCATTGATTAGATATTAGAATTTTTTAATGACTTTTAAGTGTAGCCCAACAAAGGTTTTTTCCGTGTTCGAGAGTACGTTATTTTTCTACAAAATACTTGCGAAAACGTAAATATGAGTTGATTTGTTAAGATCAACATCACGTAAATGCTTTACAAATATATGTAATAAACTGTTGTCTTTAAGCCTTTGTTTTGGTTTCTCGATGTTAAGGGAACTCGAAGTCATGGTTCATTGCATTTGATTATAAATTTCATAACTTCAAGAGATCCAGCAGTAGATCGCTTCCGACGTAACAATACGAAAACAAGCAAACATTGGTTAGATCAGGGGTTCTCAACTGTTTACTCTTGTTGACCTTTTGCCAACTGTTTAAAATGTATTTACTCCATTTAGATTTGTTTTAGATAAAAATTTGTCATCTATTCTTTGGAAAACGTATACCCTTGATGAACGATATTTATCCCAAGGGGTCAATAGGTTGGAGGTTTATGTTTATATTAAGGATAGAAATTATATTGATTCCTCACCACTTCGGGCCGTCCGGCATTTTCGCAAGTTTTCATGCAGCTGCTTCTACATTTTTCCCAGTGCATGTTATCAGGACATACACTGTCGCCGCACAGATTTGGTATTTTCTCACATTTCCAGTCACCTTCGTGGCACAAACTAAGTGAAGAGTACATAAAAAAAGAATGAGTTCCATATGTACACGTTGAATCAGAATAACACCACATCAAAAAAAAATTTATTATGACACATAGTAGGATAACACATTTCATTAGAAAATATTTCACCATAGATCACAACCATCCATCATGGTTTCACCAGCGAAGTATATTTGTTCAAGTTTCTTGCAGCCACACTGGGAAGGCTCGATACATGTCTTTTCATCGTAGTCAAGCAACAGCCCTGGTCAAATAATACAGTACTGTGAGAATTGGGAATTAAATTAGGCTTCCGATTCGTATTATATATTAGACATTATCTTGTGAAGATGAACATTCTTTTGTGTAGATCGCCACGTTCAGAGTTGCCACGTTTATTTTGCTGATTAAAAATGTTGCTAAAATTAAAAAAGTGACTTCAATACCGTACTTGAAAATTAGCAAAATTAAAAAATTTAATGATTTAATTTAATTGAAAATTATAATGAAATGAATTTTTGAATTTCACCCTCAGCAGACCATCTGTCCTTTCAGCAACACACAGCACTCTGTAATTACAGCTGCAGCACACAGACAACAAGGAAGAGATAACTTACATGGTCGTCGAGTGAACTACTCTGATTGTGGTATACCTTAGGCTTAAAGTGTTTTGCCGAAAACAGCTGTGTGCTGGGAGAGTGTCAAACTGGCGTCCTTTCGAATGTAGTGCAAACATTATTACCACTCGGCCTTGCAATGCACAAAAAGACTGATTTTTTGTCCTTAGGTACCAGAGCTTAATTTAAGATCGGGTCAAGTTGAAACTATAAACTACGGTAGTAATTTTATTTTGTATTTTGCAATTTGTTGTGATAAGGCGATATTTAAAATAAATTGGTTCAGGCATTCAGCTACTAGATTACTGCCAGTATATCAATTAGCTTGATACCAATCATAATCACCCTACTGCAGTAAAAAGTAACCAACATCTAACAACGTTGAATCTATGTAAAAAAGGGAACTTTTTGATGGATACAGATTTGAATAAACTCTGTGTGCAATATGTTAACACAATGTGCTAAAAAGTTGATCTAAAATACTATTCATGAGCAGATTGCAACTTGGAGTATAAATAAATTTTTAAAGTTGTTCGTTTTCAATCGTTAAATTGCACAAAAATTGTACAAGACTTGTTACTTCTTAGATCACTTGTGAAACGTTTGGCAAAACGTACCTTTCGTAACAAGACATACGCAAAAAAACAGATCTACTAACCATTGGAACAAGTGCACCCTTCCACGCAGGTATCATTACACTGCGACTTATCAATCTCAGCCGAAGCACAACTTCCACCACACGCAGAACCACACTGTTGGTAGACTGTGTCTCCCGGGCAGGAAACAGCTGCAATGAAGGGAAGTTACGAGACCTAATAATCACTGGAATTATTTACCTGCAAATTAAAATATTTTGCATCCTTTTGTTTATGCAGAAAAGGGTAAACAGAATCCTTTGAAACAGCCGGAGCATCGGTACTTTGCCTGAAGAGACAGACTTGTTCGACAATTAGTACTTTTCGTCAAAAGTTTGTCCGGCCATTCAAGCGCATTTGCAGCCTACAGGATTTAAGAGTGTCGCAAAATCGTCATAAAATCAAAAACCGATTCCCATTATACTAAAATAAAAAATGGTACCAAAGTGATCACGAAAATATTGTGATCGGTGACGTATGAGCAGATCTTTCCAGGCTAGATTAGAGGGCAGGAAATCATCAGCCACTCAGCAGTCTCGTCGTCCAGGAACCTCAGACCACGCGCACCATGGGTTAAGCAGTGGTGGATGACATGGTCTGCGGTCTGTTCAGTGGCACCACACTCGCATTCTGATGAAGGAGCCAGGCCCTACTTGGTTTCTTCATCAGAATGCGAATATTGTGATGAAAGCGCAATACGAGATATTTTAATTAAACACGTTTCACAGATAATAATAATGTTATGGTTTTATTTATTGACCCTCTACATTCTACAACGGCTATGGTCTTTTAGAGAAAGGGCTCATTTTTAATTTTATATCAAATTTACGACTTATTCTCACTGCACTATGCAAGAAAGAACACAATAGGTACTGTTTTCAAAGTCTTCGGTTTGAGCCGACCTGGAATCGAACTCCAGAGCCGAAGGAGAAACCACTCGGCCACTGAGCTGGTACATTTAACAGATAAAAAGCGTCATGCGACTGTATTAAAACTTATTCTTAACATTCGATACAAAAATAGAAAAACAATACATACCGCAATGGGGAACGAAAGGCATCCAGTTCATTATCACCCCTTGGGTAGCACAAGACCGGGAATAGTCAGCAAATACGTCACAGACGTTGGTAAAACTGCTACCAGTCCAACAAAACTGCTGCTTGCATTGAGAAACGTATGATGAAACGTCAACAAGGCCGTTGCACGCTGTAAAGAATCACTGTCAAAAGCAATGTCAAAACAATATCTTCAATACAAGAGCTTGCAAATGTTTTATTTTTGTTTACTGCATAATCACACGATAAATTTTCAAAACAAAAAAAAACGTATACCGTATTTACTTGATTGTAAGCCGCGGCTTATAAAGTTCTTTTTTCCATCAGTTTTGCGGCTTAAATTCAAAGGCGGCTTACAATCAAAGGCGGCTTATATTTTTTCTTTTTGCCTTTTTCCTTGTCGACTTTGCCATAGCTGTTTTGCCGCACTGCGTTGTCTGATGCCGACAATTGTGAAGTTGTGACGTGCATTTTAAATTGTCACATGCATTTATAACGTGCATTCGAAAGAAAAAAAGGAGTTGTCAGTTTTATTTATGGTACTTAACAGTAAACAGTTTCAGCTTTGCGTGTAAACAGTATTTGCGGCTTACATTAAATTTTTAACACTATCACATGCGGCTTACAATCAAGGACGGCTTACAATCAAGCGCGGCTTACAATCAAGTAAATAGGTACACAGTATAAATAGGAAAACCAGCCAGCTAAAGATATGTAAAGAAATTAAACCGCCACCTTTAAATGGAGCTTGGATCAATTTGGAGCAGAGATTAGATGCGGCTACTTTGTGCTGTGGGTAGAGGTCACAAGCTTCCTTTTCTAATTCAGTCTGACAAACAGAAAAATACAACATATTTGTTACGTACATTTACCTCCAGTAAGTAGTAGGATTAAGATCATTGTGGATTATTCCATATTGAGGCATAGAAATGAAGAAAATAAAATAAGTTGTATTACTTTGTTTTAAGTTTTAAACATAAAAAAAAATACAACACATCCAACATTACAAGTGCTCAACCAACAGATAGTGGAAGACATTACAATGTTCATTGTAATGTATAGTGTGTATTAATTGTTTTTAATAATCTAGATAATTTTAAAAGTCACTTAGTGTAAGCATGGCAATACGTATTTAAATTAGAATCGTACGGAGTGTATATCTAATATGCTTGTTTCATGCAGAGTTTGATCATCGTCACTTGTGTGAGCAATCTTCATGAATACTTACATAATGAACTGTTTGACAATGCAGATGTTGAGAAGGAGCGATCCTGGCGTCAGCACTACTTTTAAAAGCTTTTAAGCTGTTCACCACGTAAGATACTCTCCACAAGTGCTTTTTTATCATGGGAAATTTGCATTCAACAATGCTTACTTGTAACAAAAACCATCGACAAAACTTTAACCTAAGGTATGACCTTAACCACAAATTTTCATCAGTCGGTTGAAACAACTTTTGTAGTCCCACAAAACAAGTGCGTAACGTCATGATTTGATGTTGCCGTTTTGGAATCAATGTAACAATCACAAAATTAGTTTAATTTTTTATTGAAAAATTGCCGTACTATTGAATCAGGGCAACTGGGCACGGTTTTCCATTTGTTTCCAAAGGCTAAGACACTGGTTTCTGTATCCCCTTGGAGTGTGAGAAAATCGTCCTTTTCAATGTTGTTAAATGTCCCACACATGCCTTGTGTTTTGCCAAACAAACCAGGAGAGGCAAAGACATAAACCCGTTTTAAGCCATTCCATAGCACTGATAAACCGTTGTCCATTTGAGCCTAGAGTGAAAATAAATTGCAAGTAAAATACAGCAAAAAAAAACCTACATCAGCTGCTTTGAACTATTTAAGCCTTGAATCTTTATCTCATCAAAGACAATGAAGGTTCAGTTTGTTTTATTTCTGACCATCACAACGAAAAAAAACAATATGTGCCTAACATAGCAGAACTCCAGAAAAAGGCGGAAGCGACAAAATGCGGACGTTATAACGTGCATGATACCAAAGCAGGACAACCAGTTTAAAATATGGCACGGTCGCAACACCTTAGGTTACATAAGGTCACACTTAAGGTTACACTTAGGAATAGGCCAACTGCCTTAATGTGTAGGCCTAAGGAATTAAAGCCTAAAGGCCCAGACGCGAATTTTTATTTGGCTCACCTTTATCATCAAGAATGAAGTCTTCCTTATATACAGGCCATGTCCTGAGAACGGGAGTAGATCTACTATTCTTCCGTTCACCTTCACTCCAAAATCACGTATCAACTGAACTACATGTGAATTGTATCTGATAGTTAACGACGTAGTGCACGTTGTCACCATGTGCGTCTTTATACAGAGGGAATTATCAAGTTCAACGCTGAATTTTTCGCCGGGGAGATTGGTTCTAAAAATAAACCAAATTAAAATTAAACAAATTTCAAACAGTAAAGTACTGTAGTCAAAATGCTTTGAATTAAGTCGGCAGCCGTGGCCGAGTGGTTAGCGCGTTGGGCTCGCAGTCGAGAGCCTGCATGTTCGACTCCAGCCACCCGCACTTGCTGTTGTTTCTCTGGGCAAGAAACTTTACGATAATTGCCTCTACCTAGTGATCGATTTCGAGTAATGGGTAGTACCAAATTTAACTCATAAGTAGAGTAGACAACCGGAAACTGACATTGCAGTCGGCTGCAGCATGGGTCAGGTGTATGTCGGAAGGCGTACACCGATGCATAGCGCTCAAGTCCGCTTTCCCGCAATGCAGGATAAAGATAAACAAACAAACAAAAAACAATTACAGATTTGCTGTCACCACTTACTTTGCTGTTGCAAGAACATAACTACAAGTTCCGAAAAAATCGTAAACTTTTCCATCGAAGGTGGTATAATGATTGTCATCTATAACTTTACAAACACTTTCACATCGGCTTTCCGTGCAGTCCCAAATACCTCCCACGCATTTGCTGCAAATTGTATTCAAATTTTTTTCACTTTCCTTGTCACTAAGACAACTTATAGTGTGATATGAAATGCACAATGATGAATGAACTACTGTCGTAAGCTAAGGTTTTCTAGTTTTCAACTAAAACACTTACTTTACTTCATGTGATGGTTTCAACCAAGACAACAGAATGTGTTGAATAATATTGATTACGACTAAAAGTAAAACAGACTATGGGGATGAAAGTTTTATGCAATAGAGATCAAAGATGTAGCCTACAAGAGCCACTGCTTTAGAGTATTAAAGAGCCGGGGTTTTGGTTTTGACCGGAGCCGGAGTAGAATGGGAGTCAAAAACAGGAGCCGGACTCTGATATTTTGGCTACTTGATACTTTCTTTACATACAAATATTTAGGTTGCAGCCTACTTGGCACAGTAGTTTTTTTTTTTGTACTTCTATGGTTTTCTTTTCCATGCAGTAACTTTTTCAATTTGAAATATATTTTTTTCTGTTCATGATAGGAGATAGTGAAGACATAAGTTAGACAATATATAACTGTACCGTGGTTTATGGTTTGCGCTCGAAGTCGGAGTGGAGTTTAGAGTCGAAGTGGAGCAGAAGTCCAACAAAAACAGACTTCGCATACCAATAACTTAGTTAGCCTAAATAACAAGTAGGTCTATATTGCTTAAGTTCTAGCACCAACCACTTGTTGCAATCTTTTTTTATGAACTTTCCAGATGGGTAAATCTTTTCATGCCATTCGCAAGGGCATTCCGACTTCTCTATACATTGTCCGTTGTGCAACACTGTGTTTGTTGGGCAATGACAACCGTCCAAACAGCGCTCGTCTTCGCAATCATATAGCACATTTTTGCAGGTTTTTGGACAAGCTGTTCCACAATTGCCGTATACCATACCAGTTGGACATGGCATAGCTGCAATTGAAGCAAATATTTTAAAATATGCATCTGAGTATTGGTTATGGCAATTTTTAAATAGGCTAGCATAGTGACAGCATTATGTAATATTAAATTACTGCACATGTAAAAAGACCTAGCAGCTAGTGTAGCACAACTAGCACTTAACTAAATGTACTGTAGATTGGGCTTAGTAGAGGCTCACTTAGGCATCGGTTTGATAGGCCTATATAGAGATAACTGGCGGTTCCAACAACAGACCTGTTAAAGTTAAAACATCCACAAAGGTTTCTTATAGGTAAGGCTCAGCCAACTTCGGCTAGAAATAATATGCTACTATACATACTCTAGAGTTGTTCATGGGAACAAAAGCTTGAAATTGGGAAGATAAAATAGTTTCATCTAGCAGCTTGCCAACAATTTATTTTCAATCTTGTAAACCAACTGATGAAATTAACTAAAGAAACAGAAATAGTGACACAGTTGTAGTTTAGGAAGCACAATGTTGGAAAGATTAATGAGGTCATAGCATATCAATTACAAAAGCTTCGAATGTCGATTAAAACTCTGAAGTAAGCCTAATAAAAATTGATTGATTGATTGAATCTTTATCCTCGGAATGGGAAAGCTTCTTGCAAAGCTAAATCCTGGCAGTTTCGCATACTTGTAGAGGCTTTGAATCACTGACGCAGCCCCGGTCACCGACTGAGCTAGCAACCGAGCTATCAGAGCTATGGGAAACTGTATGTATTCAGGCTCAAAAACTTGTCGTTTCGAAAACCAACAGCACGTCTATAAATTGTTTTTGGAAAGTGGGCTGCTGATAACAAACAGTCAGTCTCCAGACGCACAACAGATAGATAGCCAAGCACTTACGGCAAAGAGATGCTGTTCTCCAGTCTGCCCTGCCGTCCAATCTGTTACACTCACGAAAATAGGCTTCCATGACCGAACAAACAGACGCAGGGGAACCTGAGTTGGCACAAGCTTGGTCATAGCAAAACTCGATATAGGGAATAGGTGAGACCACCTGATAACAATATACCTAAATTAAAGGTGAGAAAGTGATAAAAAGCAGGATGCTTCCCCAATAATTGTTGTTATTTCGACTTCCGTTGATAGATGTGCTAACTGACATTTGCTACAATTTCCCTCTTTAAAGGCATACTAAATGAAATTTTCAAACGGGGAATTAAGCATTAAAATACGTAAACTGAACATTCAAAAATACATTTCAAAAAAAATTACATAAAAAAGATTTATTTTCAATGGCACTGGCAAGACCCAAAGTCCAATGTTTCATTTATTTTTAATTTTTTCAAAATGACCACAAAGTGGAAACACAGCTCGAGAATACGTCACAAAAGACAGCAATAACAAAAGCCACGATACCACATCTGATGTTTTAAGCAAACTGTCTCATATTTTGATGTTGAAATCTGATGTTTTGATGTACATACATACATACGGTAGCCTACAGTTAAATCGCCCGCAGTAACAACTATTGCTCGGTCAGCTGATTGCTAGTCTATAGTGACGTAGACTGTACAGTCGCACGTTTCGCTGCTCACACCCATTCCGTTTTGAAAGCTCTGACAAAAGCACGCGCGGAATGCTGATCAGACCGCAATGAGGCAAAATTTTATTGAAAATCGTTTTATGGTAATATGTTAAACACAAAGAACGTGTACAATTGCCAAGTCAGGTTTTTCCTTTGGTATCCCTTTAAATAAGTAAAGAAATAATCACTTTTTATTGGTCGAAAAAAATGACAACAAAATGCAAACATTCAAAAGAAATCACGACGATACGAAATTCGGAAAAATCTCGGCAACCAGGCCGGTGGTTGAATTGAACCTCCGCTCCAGAACCTCAAATCACTACAATTTAGTTTAGTTTCTGTTTATTTCAGGGGTCACCAACTGGCGGCCCGCGGAAGGTATCAGCGCACAAGTATAACCAAAAATACTTTTCTTGGAGTTAAACAGTATGAAGGTAAAAAATACTTTCCGGTAAGCATATTTTCGCTTTGTATACGATTCCACAGACCGACCAATCAAATTGTAGTTCTAGGTAGGGGTCGTTTAAAGTTATTCCAATGCGATGTTCCATCCACACTGGCCCAGTGGTTGATTAAAACGTCTGTTTTCGAATTTCGAAAATGTCTGTGAGCATAGGGTTGTTTATTTTAAGTTTGTAAACGTCCTGTAAACACTAGTGTGCGATTCACTGTTATTGGTTTCACGAGCAGTGTTCTCTTTATGCAACTTTTTGTTGGCAAAACAGGTCGGTGTGCCAACTCAATTTATAATAAATTGCAATGATATTATATATAAATTTAAAGACTTTTTCTGGTATTATGAAAATATTTAACTTAGAACTGCAAAATGTTGTTAATCAACAATTCTTGCCATGCTTATAAGCACCGCAAGTGACATTTGTCTAATAATCAAGGAAAGACGGTTTTATAGACTCTCACAAAAAGGATGAAAAACCAACTCATCGCTTTTTTAGAGGGAACACTGCTCATGAGCTACGATAGAAACGTTTTTTCGGTGATTTCCACAAGCGTTTGCTTCATGGTGCCTGGTTTCTTTATCTCTGTTATTGGAGCCTATTTTTCGCTGATATGTTTGCAGGTCACTATTGTTGACTGCAGTGGCGTAGCCAGAAAAAAAAATTTGGGGGGACCAAATACTTGATGAATTGAAGAGAACGACAAAGTGTTTGATTTAAGCAATCGCCACCTGATGTGCAGTGGCGTATCCTGGTGGGTTGAGCAAAAGAAGCAATAAAACTGGTGGGGTGCTAGAGCGTGCCGAAGGCACGCGTATTCTAGGGGGGTCCGGAGGCATGCTCCCCCGGACATTTTTTGCAAATTTACTCTCAAATAGTGGATTATAGCGCTTTCTGGAAACACTTTTAGGTTAATATTTGTATGAAATTTATTAGCAGATAAACAGCTATTAACTTATTAAAGGTAGCTCTTACACACGAACGGGCAAAACCTGTGGCTAAATTAGAGAACACTAAAAACTCAGCTACACAAAAACTCAATAACTACACATAAACATAACAGAGTAAGCCATTCTGAAATTGCTTCCACAAATTAGTTAAAAGAAACGTAAATCGCGTAAATTTTGCCCGATTTACGATTTGCAAAATTTATTGGTGTCTTTCTGTGTGTCTAAAACAAGTCCTTGGGGGTGTTAATAGCTAGATGACTTGGAAAACGTTATAAATTTCTACAAATTTTATTATATTTTCAACAAAGGGCTCAACTTCGAAATCCAAACTTTGAAAATTTGGGGGGAGCCATGGCCCCTTTCGCCCCCCCCCCTGGCTACGCCTATGGTTGCCTGTATTGCCATGTGTCAAACATTTCTATGTTTACTGAAACTGTCAATGGCAAGATATCTTTTGTGAAGCGAAGTGACAACACCACTCTTGCTTGGCGATGAATATTCTGATGAAACCGCTCGCCTGACTATTAGTGCGCAAAACAAGTGGCCTCGTTTATTAGGCATTGTTAAAGAAGTCAAAAGTGTTGGTAAAGGAGCTTGGCCTGGCAGTAGCGTTGTTCGACTAATTTTGTTGCTGCGGTATTCTAAGATAAATATTAGCAATATGTATTATAACGCTGGATACTAGGTACAAAATGCGTTCTTTTCTAGCATAAGAGTCAACCTACCTAGAATTTTATTAGTGCGGCCCGCCACAGCTCTCCTAAGTGCCAAAGTGGCCCGCATGCAAAAAAGGTTGGTGACCCCTGGTTTATTTGATGACAAAACGAAAACAATACGATGCTAATCAATCGGCTATACGCTTCACCTTCTTTTTGAATGTTAGAGGTTTTACATTTTAAGAATGTTGCAGACGCTGTTGTAGGCTACACATCAAACATAAAATGTTTAAATGAACTCAGTAAAAAAATACCAAAAACTAGGATTAGAAGACGCATTAAATTATATGATAAATTGATACTATTAATTTTTGGTTGACATTGCAAACTGCAAACTTGTTTCGCGGGATATATTTTGAGAGGATCGGCAGGACAGCTACATCAATTGGTTATTGAAAGTATGGCGGAAGGAAAGAAGTGCATGGGGAAGAAGGAGGCAAACATGGGAAGATGACGTAATACAGTGGGCTGATTTGTCAAGCATTAGAGAAACAAAAAGAGTAGCGGAAGAACGTGACTTGTGGAAGAAAATGACAGCCAACCTTCGGATCGGAGACGGCACGTGATGATGATGACTGCAAACGAGCCTAACCACGCTGAAGTGTAAAACATTATGAAGCAAAGTTGATTTAGTGTTAATCCGTTATTTTTGCATAATTTGGATTGTTGCTGTCAGTTCAGTTTTCAGGGTCGAGTATTTATTTAACTACCACCAGAGACAATTTGGATAAAACATTGTGTTGGTCTTTTGCTAAGTCGCCTTCCTCGTTTATTAAAGTACGGTCAAGTATTGAGTTTCTCTTTTTTGCTTTAATCTCAGAAGAACTTGTTTCGACACAAATAAGTTACTGGCATCGATTGGCTGCTAAAACAGGAATAGCCCTGTAGCCATCTTTTTTTTGGCGTTATGCAAAAATTCTGATGACATCAGAGAGCTTTGCCGAAAACGTTTGAATTCATTTTGTACGTTAGTAGCCTACCTGTATATCGCATTTTTGAAAATGATCATTCAATTTCAATCACCTTAATTTACTGTCAATTATTTATTTATCTGTGATATAATAGACTGTGAAAATGAAACCTACTGTATTTTTCATGATTTGTTATGTGAAATAATAATTGAACATTATTCCTTGCATTATGTGTTTAACTTGTTCTGATTCTTCACTCTTACCTCGTAACAGTTTGCATATTTGCTCGGATTGTAAAACTGGTCGCAACTCCGTTTTGCTTGTTCGTAGGTATCATTATTTACAAGTTTACAGTGTTCAACTAGTTTTGAGTCTGGACATTTTCCTTTACACAAAATATATCAGTCACAAATTGTATTATTAAATATACAGTAAGAGCTAATACAGTAGTTACAAAAAGGTTGGTTATTGATAATTCACGGTTTCAACTGTAGTTAAACTGTGTTTTTCTCATTTTCCACAATTACAACAAATCGTCGGGCATCAATGCTTGTATGGCCCACTAGCCTATTTCTGTTAGCGTACACGATTAGTTGGTTGTTTAGTTTTAAATCTTTGTCCTCGTACTGACAAAGCCTTAATAGGTTATTCCTATTAGTTTTGCATGCTTGGGGAGGCTTTTTACGAAGGGCCGATTACCGAGATTGACATAGTGAAGTTTCCGATTGTTGAAGTGTTGTTGCTAGGAAATGACTCCATCCATTAGGTACCGCTGAATGGAGAACAGTCCTTAGAATGCGTTGCTTAAGCGCACACCCCGAGAATTGAACCAGCGCCGCTTGATCTTGAAGCAACTTCGTTCAGGAAGCCAAGCGCTAACCAACTGAGCTATCGGGGAGGACAACACAGTACAATACAGGGATTCATAATAGGCTATCGGGATCGCCAACTCGGCTGGATATCTGACAAGCGGAGTGTAAAAGTGTTGCCAGATATTTTTTAAATTTTTAGAAAAACTATTTTTTGGGCATTTTTAAAGAGTAGTAGTTGCCCAAAGCTTGTCCATTTAAAACTAACCTGAAGTTTAAAGTTGCACAAGATTGAGAAAGTAGTTTGTAGTTGTTTTACTTTGGAATAAGAATGTGAATTTATGCATAAAATATAAATAAAACTTTGAAAGAGAGGTTAAATTTGCAAAAAATATAATAGTTTGATAAGTGAATAATAAAATTGCTTTAGATTGGTTTTAAAATAGTTATTTACGGGCAAGTTTTGGGCGACTACCACTTTAAAAATACCAAAACAATATTTTTTCTAAAAACTTAAAAAATATCTGGCAACACTTTTACACTCCGCTTGTCAGATATCCAGCCGAGTTGGCGATCCCTATACTATGAATCCCTGAGTACAATATTTACTGAATAACAAAATATAACTACAGACAGTGGCACACTGTAATGATCACGAAGGTAGGCCTATAACTTATACCCAGTAGACTACATAAAAAAAAAAACTATAGTCCAAGTATTCGTGGCTTTCAGCTATTTGCAGTATAGCTTATTGTACAATATGTTTGTAGTATTCAATCAATTGTGCACACATCTTACCATCATCTGATGACATTTCCCAAGAATTTCCAAATGATGCTGCACTTAGCTGAGTCGTTCCTTCCATGTCTTTCATATCATCCGAAGCTATCCCGTTGTTGTTTCCACATAACCCGCAAGTTTTCATGCTCATGCTGGAATCCATCTAAGCAGGCAAAAAAAATTTTTTTCAGCTGAAATTTAAATTAATACAATAAGTCTCTGCAATGGAGTTGCTCCTTCTCTGAGGAGTAGTCTATAGTCAGTAAATTTTACGGTGAGATAGGCTACTCATACTGTTACATACATAGCTTAGCCTACTGATGTTTGATACCCATGTACTGATACCTATGCATAGCATACGACCGTGTCTTTGCAGGATACTTCACCGTACACTTGAAGATGGACAACAAAGATTTGCTTAAAAATTGAATGAGGCTGTTCACCAGACATTAGTTAATAGCACGATACGTTCTACTGGTGCAAACTAAGTTGGACTACCACAAGATGTATATGGTGATAATCTGCTTTTATTTTGCTTCCTTGCCTCACCTTACTCTTAATCCACCACAATCACCAGGCATCAGTCTAAAAGCCTAAATATTAGACTGTTCTGTACTAAATCTGAGTCGACTGTATTAACTTTTCGTTTCATTTTATGAGCATTGTTACATAAGATGACTACTGAAATCTTTCATGAATAGTTGAATACACACACTTTTTCTTCTTAGAAAGTTGTTATAGAGGTATTGACAACATAAAAAGTATAGTTTCGATAGTGCAAATGAAAAGAAAGCCTTTTTCTTCAGCCGTTGTTAACAATGCTGCCCCAAAAATATGCCAATATATTTGTAGCATAATAATTATAATATGTAAAAAAAAATTTCTAGTCATACCTCAATAGATACATAGTTGTGACCATTCCACTTCATATTGAATCCAAGTGAGTTTCTTACTTTTAGATATGGTCCAATCTAAACAATAAACAAAATGTGTTAAACATCACCATCATCCCTTCAGTCGATTTCGACTCTAGTCTCACCACAGCTCTCAACTCCTCACAACCTCCATCAGCTCTTCCATGCCCATCCCGCTGTCATTCATCTATGTACGGAGCTATCTCGGTTTAGGACGTCTTTTCCTCTTCCGCTGACTAAACCAACCATAAGGTATTTTTTTCAGTGGTTTGCTTCTCATTGTGATTATGTGGTCAAAATATGAAGTTTTTGTTGGTGTTTCCAACTTTAAGGGCAAGGGTCAAATTTATCAAAAACTCAAATTTTTCTGAGGCCAAATGAGCACGTGTAAATTAATCCCAGGGCTGCAATACACAAGAAGAAGAAGGGTAATCTTCTTTTTATCTCAGGCAAATTGTTTGGCTCTTAGCTTATTTTTCATCCTAGATGTATGAATACCATCTATTATGCAGTAGGCTATAAGTTACTACTGTTTATAGAACCTGTCAGGATTGAGATTAAGAAAAACTTTTTTTACAGTAGATCGTAAATAATTCCTCATACGTTGTTGGGTTTGTAACGATGACAGCCTGTGGCGGCGCTCGAAAGAGCACTGCGTTGACACCACTCAAGTTTTTATTTTTCTCTCTCTATTTGATAGGACACTTTAAAGGTATGTCTGAAGGTGGACATAGAGATTGGCTTCCTTGCATTTCTGTCCACCTAAACAGGTACACCGTTGGTGGTAACTTTCAGGTCAACTTTTGCTTCCCTGTTGCGATAAAAGGCTATTGTCACTTTGTTTTTGCTGAGCTTCCGTTTCAATTGATGAAGGTATCCTGAGATGGTAGTTATGCCTTCGCCCTACGTCATTTTCAATAGTTGCAGTCTCTCTCAGAGTGTGGTATGGCCAGGTCATAAGCATCCTTATCAGGTTTTGTAGATGGTAGATCGTGAGTATGGGCGTTGACAAAAAGGGGTGCCAAGACTGATTTTTGAGGGACACCGTTTTTGAGACATCGCAGTCTGTTAAATTTTCCGCTTCCGGTAATAAGGGGAAAACTCCTGTTGTGGACAAGTTACATCATCCTTTTGACCATGTGTCTGTTAGGCAATATAGGCGAAGTAGTTTGTAGACCAAGCCACGGTGCCAAACTATATCATAGGTCTCAATATCAATGTCCCGTTATCAATGTGTATTGATATCCATATCTTGATTTAGTAGGCTAACTTAATCTACTGAAAATAACCAACTAATCAAATCAACAAAACAACGTAAACAAATTTTTAAGCAAAATTGATTGATAAGGTATTACTTTGTTCAATATCTATTATTAGCTCCATCACAATGTCACTGTTTTTATGTTTATGAAACTTTTACCTTTATAAAAGCTAAATTAAACTTAAACTAAAATTTTTTTAAAGCTGAAAGTTTCTTACTTTCTCAAATATGTAACCATGTGCCATGCCAGGAATGGCAATGCTCTGTGAATCAGTTTCTGCCGTTATTTCCCCTCCACTTGACTTCTTCAGGGAAATTTCGATAGAAAAAGCATAAATGGAAATGGATGGGGTGCATGTGTTCTCTTCACAACTAGATTTCACAACAGTAATTTGTAAATTTAGTAGTTTTACCAAATGTAAAACACGCTTTTTACAGTAAAGTGCATGTGGACTATAGGAAAATGTTTGAATGTGGGAAAAAGGTACTATGTTTAACTATGAAAGTTTTCCTCTTCCGACTGAA
The DNA here is from genome assembly GCF_918807975.1 of Aplidium turbinatum. Lineage (NCBI taxonomy): Eukaryota > Metazoa > Chordata > Ascidiacea > Aplousobranchia > Polyclinidae > Aplidium > Aplidium turbinatum. The sequence goes on along the minus strand of NC_137475.1, from coordinate 6,452,184 downwards.
ATTTTTTTTTTGAAAGCTTAATCCTGACAGTTTCCCATATCTGTGGGCTGTAGAGCTTAAGCCACCGACACAGGCCTGGTCACCTACATTGACAAAGTGAAGTTTCTGCTTGCTGTTGAGGTGCTGTTGTCAGTAAAATGTTTCATTAATTATGTGCCATGTATTTGAGAGTTGTCCTTGAGATGTATTGTTCAAGCGCATACCCCGAGTGTCAACCCAGCTAACTTGATCTTGCCATTTCTTCATTCACAAAGTCTAGGTCTTAATCAACTGAGCTGTCAAAGTGAGCCAAAGATGGTGTACCAACTATCACTAAACATTTATTTATGGCAGGGGTTCCTAACCTGGGGGCCATGGCTCCCTAGTGGGTCATGAGCCTTTTTCTAAGGGGCCATGGAAAAATTTGAAATATAATAATTTTTTTAATTTATGATGTCTAAGTCCAGTCCAACACTATATAGGCTAACAAAAGACTAAATTAACATTTAATAAAAATACTAGTACATTTTTCCCAAATCTTCAATGAAATGGTCTTTAATTTCCGTTTTTTTTTTCAAAAATATTAATATAAGACTTCTATGAAAAGTTGTAAACAGCTGCGGCTGCTGTGAGACTAATAAATATCACTGAATTTTACGATTAAAAAGACGTTTCCTAATTTTTTCAAAAGGTTGAAAAAAGTAGGTGGGCCATTGATTTTTCAAAATTTACAAAGGGGGCCACAGTGTAAAAAAGGTTGGGAAGCCCTGATTTATGGTCTGTAAACTAAGTAGAATAGAAGAAGTTTAAATCACTAATTAACCACAATCTTGATTCAAATGTCGTATTTTGTAGCCAAAAGATGCTCATTGCTCGGACTTTACATTTAGTTTTGTCTGCTTGTGCGATAGCTTAGCACAGGAGGATAAAACCCCTTGACAACTTTAAATTCAAGTGCTAGTTTCAACCAGGGCCTCCGAGAGAAATCAGGACTGGTCGGGAAACAATACGAAAAATGGGCCTAAGAAAAACAATTTTCAGCTAAAATAAAAGCAACCAATTTGTATCATGCGTTGCATCATTATGCTTTAAGCTGAACTTGGCTTACTTTTCTCAACGTACACAATTGAATTCCTCTGAAGTTCAAATTTTAACTACGCATAGTTAAGAAAAAAAATTTTTCAATGTGAAAATCAATAAAAATCACTCGACTACACTTGTAGAAAAATTGCTATTGTTGCTCACTATTTTGTCTAGAAAGACTTGTAGTAGGCCTAGGATCGTATAGTGTGCACATCTCATATGCGGTGCCTTTGGCGCTTCAACCAGTGTTTAAAAATATCAGATGCGCTGCTCCATATCCGCCACTGATTTGGTGGTTGAGCACTCCATCCTTCACCAAGTGATCGATGTCCTGAATGTTGGATTCGCAGTGTGAACATCTAGGGGTGCTGAGAGTACTCCACCTACAGTATCTAATGTTTTGGCAGTGCGAGCGTGTTTGCTGATGACCTTGTTAGCTGTGACACATTCTTGTTTGTTTGTTGTGTGGAACCTTGGAAGAGCCGTTTTTGGGTCGGTGATAACGGCCTCCTCCCTTTGTCAAGTCTACGTGACAGGCCACTATTGGTTAACAGCAGTAGATTTACGCCTTAAAGCAATTTAGCGTAGCCTTCCTCCATACGAAAACGATTTTTTCTTGATTGAAGCATTTACAATGATCGAAAAATACTTGAAACATTTCACTCAAAAATTTATTCATTTTTAAGTTCATACATTTTTATTTTAAGAGCAAAAATGAGCCCCTCTCAAAAGTGAAAAAACAAAGAACTATTTGTTTTTCCTTTACAATGTTATGCTAGGAGGAAAAGTTGCTCGACTCCCCCCCCCCTCTCGGAGCCCCTGGTTTCAACATCTACTGTATAGTTAACTTATTTGTAAAAGTGATATTGCCAATATGATACCGGCAAATAACCTGCCTCCTTATCGGACTAACTTTTATCATCAAAAGTCGGACTTCACGACAAAACATGAAACCGCAGTTCAAATTTCATCTTGCGTAGTCGAGCAGTAGACTTTAAATGCAACTCTGAGTTTGTGAGGTATCAACTCTGAGGTATCTTGTTCCAAACATGAAATAACTTATCTTCAACATTGCCTGAATAATTTATTTTCAAACTACTGTTTTTGGCGTAAAAGTCGTGTTTTACGCAATAAGGATAGCCACTTTTTTAATTGTCAGAACAAAAAACACTAATCTTTGTTTTGAAAACTTATTGAATACACTAATCCCATGCATGCTGTATTTACTTGTGATTGAAGATTATTGAGTAAGAATTTTCTGTGCAATCTCCAGCTAACTTGTACGAACATTTCCCTTGAAAGTTGTACATCAATCCATCAAAGGTGTGATAAAAAGAGTCGCCAAAAGTGAAACAAGCCCTGTGGTCTTCGCTGACATTTTTATCTAAAATTAAAGTTCATAAACAGTTTGTTACAGGACAATTATAAAATTTGCAATTCGTGTGCACTTTTCACAATTTGCAATTCATGTGTACATTTGACTGTACTTGTCTCGACTGCGTAGTGGCGAGAGCCCTGGTACGGCATTTGAAAGGGCGCCGGTTCGACACCGCTCAAGGCTGCAGTGTCTCTGGCAAGACACCTAAAGGGGAAAAAAAGAAGAGATTCCACACCGCTCGCCGCTGTGTCTCTGGAAGCACACCAAGAAAAAAAAGAAAAACGAAAAAAAAAGATTCAACACCGCTCTAGGCCACTGTGTCTCTGGCAGGACAACTAAAAGCATGTCTGAAGGTGGACATCAAGATTAGCTTCCTTGCTTTCCCATCCACTTAATATAGATCTTCAACCTCCGAGCCATAGCCTGGATACGATGATTGTTTTTGTCTCAGTCATTAAAAAATAAATACAATGTATTGTAGGCTACCAAGTGAAAGCACTGAACACCAGTGACGTATAGCGTGACTATTTTGTTTGGTTGTTCACTTTTTTAGTACACTTTAAGCATAAACTGTAGTCTACTTGTATTCGAAAGCAAAAAAAAACATGGTCGCGCTGATTCAGTTGAACAGCACCTAAGGCTTTTTTAAATACAAGTCGACTTAAGTTTGCTGAAAACGTAAAACACCTAAAAAATGTTCACGGGACGCCGCTATACTGAATACCGAAAACTTATCTAATTCTCTGTGAAGAACGATATTGCACAAAACAGCGTATGTTCCTCAGCAATACGAATCAATGAAACAAAACCAAAATTTTTTTGCCTAATAGGTCACTTACCTGGACGGATAATACTCCGAGGAATATACCGGTTTGTTTGTTGAGTCTCAGTGGCTGAAATAAACACAAAATCTTCCATTACCACGCAAACAATAAAGATTTAACATTGCTTTTTGGTATTATACTTTCAAAAATATATTTGTTGAGCAACGCACTTGGCTAAGCATACTACAGTGATGTTCTAATTAACAATTATAAACTATTTTTTCTAGCTTATTTTGCGCAATTTACATTTAACCACTTGTTTTCCACGCAACAAGAATTAAATAGCCTACATTTGACATTTTGACAGTTCATTCGGGGTTTCACGTAGAATTAAAAGTCTAGTACTGTATAGGCTACGTGTATTGGCCGAATATGCGCCATTGTCACGGCGTAAACGAAGTTTAATTAAGCAAGTGGCCTAGTTTGCTAAGCTGAATATAAGATGTAGCAAAAATGAAATTGCAGACACAGACGTAGCCTAGACTACATAGCTAACAAGGACGTGGTTGTCAGTAGTGGTTAAGAGGAAATAATCCACATGAAAGCAGGCTACACTAAATAAAACAATTGTATTAATGCCCGTTAACATTTTTATCACTGCAATCTTTTCTTTAGTATCTTTACCTGTTTTGAGAGTTTTCGTAAACCTTTAAAAAATTTACCACTCAAACATTGCTCAAAAATTCCTTGGTCAACTTAAAATTCGCTTTTGGCTGCATTGTTAGTTTTAGCAAACAGGTGTAACCAACATTGTCACGCTGTAGAACAGTATTTTCTACGTTGATGTGAAAACGGCTAAAAGCAAAAAACAACTAGAAAAATTTAAACAAACTAAATACAGTATTCAAGTTTCTTTTGTCACTTAAGGGTAAGAAAATGTTTTTAATATTTCACCTATACACTCATCGGTGATGAACGGTGGAACTCAAGTTAAAAGGAAGGTGAAAAAAGAAAATGTGTAAAAATATTTATGTTGCCATTATAATTTAAATTATTAATATTCTGAACAAATGAGGGAAATTCAACTCAGACTAAATTTTGTAAAATGTTGTTGTGCGAATGGGCTGCCCAAACCGAACCCACATGAGATCTCACATTAACCTTTGTAATAATTATGGCAGTATAAAAATAACACTGACAAAGTTGTTTTTATACAGCCAATAAAAATATTTTTGTTTTGTGAAAACATTTGTTTTAATATTGGGCAACCCACTTACCACCCATATTTGAGTGATTTTACAATTTGGCAGCCCAATTTCAACCCACACTGGTGCTCATATTTTCTATTTTATTTTTCAAACTAAAAGAAAATAATAATAAGCCGAAATTAAGAAATGGGCATCGGTTTGGGGCAATTAATTAAACAAACGTGAAAAATGGACTTGTGTTAACTTATTTGTGACCCATAAATAACCCACATGGTGTGCCTACAAAATGGCTTCACTTAAGCTTATTTAAACCAATATTGGATCTCTTTCACATCTGACGGTGAGTCTGTAACAATGGCGGATTCATCGGGGAGGGGGACGATCGCCCCTTAAAACACAGAAAGTTAAGCCCATTTGCAAGGTTGGATAAATGTAGACCTAAGTTACACAGTATGAAAGAAGTGGGCGGCTATTTTCGAACAGAATTTGTGGCATTGTTTGAACCACCAGTTAAACTGAACCGTATCTGGTGCAATAAGTTACACTCTATCACTAAGGCATTTTTGTGACAAAATTTACAGTAGTTAGGCCTCCTTGAGATCCCTGTAGTTGCATTGAGAACTGTGCAGCATTGCAAGAGAGTTCAATGTCGAGTTTAGGAAAAGGGTAATATTTTCAGTGTGCGTTAGGTTGCGTCCTCACATCGTGCTGTTAATGCTCTGTGGAATAGTTTCCCAGTGGGCAATTTTATAAACATTTTACAACCTTTGCATATAAGAATATTAGGGAAATAGATCGGGCTATCTTCAGAGCTCTCTGCATCAAAATAACCACAAAGAAATTAGTAAAAGATCTGGCCCTTTAAATGATTAGTTTCGGCAGTCAACGCTGTTGTTAGAAGCTCTCCAGACAGAGAGTATATAGCCTGCTTCGTAGGCCTAGTAGCAAATTGTCACAACACATTGACTGCCAAGCCTATTTTCCAAAAGTAGCCCCGCAAGCCAATTGTTGGGTGACGCAAACCTGAATAACCCATATATGGGTGACGCAAACCTGAATGAAACATAGGGTGTCACCCATACATGGGTGACGCCGGACGCGGCAGTCAATGTATTAAGCGAACCGGTAATTCTCTATTTCAATTAAAAAAGCTGTTCAAATACGTTTGGCGTATGGGTTTCTTATGGTCGGATAGTGTTCGCTAAGCACTACCGATGTACGGCTCCTAGCTCAGAAGGGGCGAAGTTCTAACCTTATGTCTTCTACAGTGCATTGCCAATTAACACCACACAACATAAGCTTTGTATAATATAATTTAAACCAGGGTAGACCAACACAATAATATTAAATAACACTAGAATCAATGTCCTAAATAATAGTCCAGGTTTAACTTTGCATCATTGTTCCGTATATCATTCCTTCCTTTGATGATTTCCTTTTTTTTAGTGAAATTTCCTTTAAGAAACCATGATAATGATTCTGTAAACATTCCATACTTCTCAAAAACGCTTACTCAGCATTCAATAAAATTCACAGGTGCAAAAACATGGAACAAATTTCTTTCTTCAATTAGAAAGACTGATACAAAGTCACTTTTTGTCCACAAACTAAAACAACATTTAAGCAAAACGGATACGCAATAGAAAGGCAACGTAGAAAGGCTGTTTTCTATTCTTGTAAAGATTTCAGTTGAAATTCGAAATAATGTACAAAAGATTAGGCCTACATAACAATAATGTCGATTGCTTGTGCTGTACTTTTACGTTTGTATATATCAACAGCAAACGCAACACTCCATAACCAACACGACACCATCACAAAAGCAGATGAGAGCTTCATCAACACTATCGGGACATCATCATCTACCAGCTCGTCCATTCCATCACCCACCCGGACAAGAAACAATAGCTTAAACTGGATCTCAAACCTCAATCGTCGTAGGCTACTGTGTGATGTGCTGTCTGACCATAGAAAGAGCTCAACATCTGCTCTTCTGGGCCACATCGAAACGGGCTTTTGCCTGAGGATGGGTTTCTTTTATGTCCGGTTTTCCTTCTCCGTCTTATTATTATTATGATGACTGCTCATCCACATCAATATTGGAACTGGCAAATTCAATCCACAACACTTTTCATTAAGCTGTCATTCTCTAGGCCTACTACATGTGTGCTTCTCTTTGTTTTTTTTTGCTGTTCATTTTTTTGAGTTTTGTGGTCGTGCTAACTACAGACATATAGGCTATACTAAATGATTTTCTATTCAGGGTTCAGGCACATTTTAAACCCTTCAAGGTTTTGCCACCTTTTCCGTTCATTAACGTGCTGGTAGGTCTAAATCGACTATTGTAGTTAGTAGTATCTTTTTCGTCCCGGACGCGTTAACGACGAAAAATGAAATGATTGATTGATATTCATATTGTGAGCAAAATGTTCCCATCTATTAACTTCAGATTTCCTATTTTGTATATACCAACCTTTAAGAAAAAACAATTTTTTATTTCAAAGTTTTAAAAGTCCACTTTTTATTTTTTGTCCTGAAAAACCAGGAATGGCATTTTAGAGCATATAAAAGTGCAAAATTTTCTGGGGAAGCATGCCCCCAGATCCCCATAGGAAGCTCGCGCCTTCGGCACTTGACCGTTCGTGTCACATTATGATGTCATACTTACCATCAACATTTTCAGCATCCCATGCAGTATTCGGCCACCACTGGCCTTGAGCATACCTGCAACAATAAAAACATTAGGCTACATTTTTCCTTGTTTCTTATGAGACTGTTAAATATAGGTTGTAACATAGCTATAATCGGTTTAAAACTTTACTGCATATCACAATGAAAGAAACACATGAAATGATACATAATCATTCAGCAGCTACTGTAATTGGGCTATAACCAGTGGGCAAAAGTTGTCATTAAACCAGATTGCCCTTTTGCAATTAGTTATTGCTGACTGAGATAAAACCAAAATTTGTTTAACATGGACTACCAACAACTCCTTGTTTCTAACATAATAAAACAATTATGCAAGTATGTAGTTACCCGAGAGGAAAGATGCAAAGCGCAATTGCAAGCGCACTGCTCCACCAGTTCTTCATGGGCTTCGTTTGAGCTAATAATTTAGCAAATCGTTGTTTTTTTACAAAAGACAAAATTGACTTTTAAAACCAGTAGGTAAAAACCAAACAGGCTCCTAAAAATAGTTGATAGTTAGCTACATTCACTGAAGCCTGAACATATAGGCCTTTGTCCTTTGAATGATTTAGGCTTTGGAGAACTTTTTGTAAAATGGGACAACGACCTTCACTTAAGCCAATGAAATATGTAGTAGGGTTGTCAATTTCTTTTGACGTTTTTTTACATTTTCCGTATATCACTCGACTTAACAATAGGCCTTAGAATAAAAATAACAGCATTTGCACAACACCACGTAGCAGTAGCGTAGACAGGAATTTAGAATGGGGGGGTTTTGACGACCCATCGGCTGGGGGTCTGGAGGGCGTCCCCCAGAAAATGTTGAAAAATTACTTTGAATTTTGTGCATTCTGAGAGCATTTTCAACAAAAATGTGGGTATGAATATTCCTGTAAAATGGTGGCTAAGTCTCTATGTTTTCTTGTTGCTAATTCCTGGCTGAGATGTTTGAATGTTTGGTATTGGCAAAACTCGCTCTTTTAATGCAGTTTTGTTTAAAATTAGGCAATTTTTTTTAAACTAAAAGCATCATTCTCAAGCACAAAGAGACTGAAAGCATCATTCTCAATATCGTGAAGTCACACGCGTGCCAAAGGGGGAGGTTGTAACCCCCCCCCCCCCCTTGGCTACGCCACTGTCACGTAGGCGATGTTTTGCTTCTGGGCTCTGAGCATGAAGATGGTGGTGAAATAATACTTTCAATTGTAACTTTCTGAAACTAGAATGTTTTCAAGCGAACTTTCATTTCACCTAAATTTTCAGCTGCTTTTACACAAATAGGTATAGCCTGAGCAATTTAAACAAACAGAATGATGTCCCATCAACATGGGACTTGGACCTGAGTTTTCATCATACATAGGGCAAGCATACATGTTGACACTGAGCCATTTTAAAGCTTTCTTTTATTACAGTAGACTTGACCATACACTGCTTCATAGAGCGTAATCGCATGTGCTCTGTTGTATCATTAATTGATTAAGTGTGTCAGTAGGCCTGATTTATTACTTTTTTGTTACGTTAGGGCTGTGGTTTTATTATGTAACAATTGTAATACACCATCATAAGTAAAAAGTTGCCTTTATTGATAAAAAGTTTTTGAAATTAAACAATTGAATCAATGTGCCAAAAATAGGCTCGCCTTAACGGGCACCTACGTGATTTCGCTTCCAGTCCATCTCTATGAAGCAGTCTATGACTTGACCCATTAAAACTGGGTTTGAGAGGTGTTAGTATTTGATTAAAACCTACAAAATTTTGTTGGTTCTTACAGTTACTTTCTTTTGGTAATTTTACACTTCATTCAATAATTGTTTCAGTCTTTTGATTTCGAAACAGTGCGGTATACAAGCAATATTTAACTCTAAATGATTAAATATAGTTATTACTTTCTAAAACCTTTACAGTCTAGGTTACACCTTGCTTCCCCTTAAAAGGGAGATCATCAGAAGGTCCTTATTCAAATAGACTAATATAAGAATAATATTTGAAAATGCACTTTGTGATGATCCTCCTTTTAGGGTAAAACAGGCTGTAGCCTATAGGTTTCAGAAAGTAATAACTATATTTGATGTAATTTGCTCTGCTTGGCTTTTTTGCTTGGTATTGAGAACTTTTTGTAATATTTAATAGTATTTATTGTTTAACTCTAAATGGTAAGATAAAGCAAAGTCAGTTCAAATCCTTTACCGTATTCAGTTTTTTTCGTATCCCACCTAATATCGATATATGGGTGATAAAGTAGACACAGAAATCTCTGAAGTTTCTCGGTGTTATTGAGAATGAAAAAAGTCACACAAAGATCCTTCCTTTAGGATGCAACCGAACGATGCTAATAATAATCAAATCATCCAGGTTTGAAAACTCTTGAAAAATTCTTGAATCTGGCTGATTTCATTTACTGACATCCAGTGTTGAAAATTTAAATAAAGTAAAGAAACAAAAAGCCAATTTTTGTGTCAATTTTCAAATAGCGATAGGCTACGTTATGTTACTAAGCGTCCTGCCAATGACGCAGCCGGGTGATCTCGAAGGATGTTAAGCCGACGCTCTTCCTGACTTTCCGCTGCCTATTTATAGTTGTATGCTACGAAGAAGATTGGGATAATGGAGCCATTGGCAGATGGAATGGTTGGTAAGGCATTTCAGCGGTGTGCTCGCACTTTCTCAATGCTAGCCCCGGGCCGTGTTAAGTGCCCCATGTACGCCTCGGCCTGGAAGAGGGGGCACGATTGCTTAAGAGCCAACTCCTTTTAGTCTGTTTAATGTTTTTTTGACTGCTTAATTAAAAATAAACAATTTACTAGAGAAGCTCAATTATCAATAGCTTAAATCATACAAGGCCGAATTTACTGCTTTTCAAACCCCCGACTAGGGGCCGACTTCTGCCTGGTGGCCCACTCATATTTAGTTCGTGCAGCGTTTTTTCAGCTTGTAATTTTACATGTAGGCCTACGGGTAACATTTAATAGTTTTTTTTTTTCATTTTTATAAAATCTTCTCGCTAGTTCAACCACATACTGTTCACCTCGGCGATATTAGGCATGCATAGTTGAGCAATAAGAGAGTGAAAAAAATTTTGTGTCCTAAAAACAACTAACAAAATGATGTAATATTCCAAAGTAACCATTGTTCACTCAAATAGCCGAGCAAACTAATAATTAAATTGATAAATTTCAATATGAATTGAGATACGTTTTAAAGTGAAAAGGCTGTAGATCAGGGGTTCTTAACCAGGGGTGCACGCACCACTAAGGAATGCGAGACCTGTGCCTAGGCGGTGCGGGGATGCTGAATTATCAAGGTTTGTTATAATGTGACGTAAGAGGCAAAGCTGTTTTACCAGGTTTCAAAAAATTTCGAACTGGAGGCGACTAGGGGAGAGTGGGGTTAGTTGGAAGGCGGGGTTAGTTGAAAAATGATCATTTTTTTAACTCTCGATAACTTTTTTAAATATTTACTGCCAACATGTGAAGGAGTTTATAAAAACACATAATCCATGTTAGTTTCGAATTGTTAAGTCAAAATATACCTGTTTGGCTGACAATTATGTATTTTCTTACTTTCGAAGTAAAAGTTTTGGCGTATTAAAAAACATCTTATGCGTCGATATCGTTAAAGATAAACAGAAGTTTTTTGGTGTGTGTCATCTGTAGGTGTTCTACAACACTAAGAAATAAAAAATTTTAAGTCCAATGCACCATGTTTGAATATTTTAGGAAAATAGTTTGTCATATGCTAATGGGGCTAGTTGGAAAATTGTTGGTGGGGTTAGTTGGAAAATGTTTTGATAACGGTATGGCTATGTAGTATGATACGAGTATATCGTCGTGGTATGATAATAAGCAGTATAAGCTCCAATGTACTTGTTTTAAGCAGACATACATTATAAAATTTTAATTTGAATAACTTGGAAAGTGCTATATATGTGGCATCACAAGTTTTATCAATGCGTTTATTAAAAAATGTTTTTACGATGATCAGGTGTAGAATTCATTGCATTTTGATTTTAAAGCAAGTAAGCATATTTGCTTACAACCCCATGTAAATGTTTGTTGGTTGAAAAAAGAGTATCCAGTTCATTAGTGGGCATTAAACTGACGTTTTTCAACTAACCCCAGGCATGGGGTTAGTTGAAAAATCAATTGTATGTTTGTTTATTTTAAATTTTCATTAAAAGCTTAATTGACTCAATACTTATTTTTGGTTGTATGATAGAGGACACCATAGATGATAATTTAAGCCACTTCAAGTTGTCAGGTTATGCACCAATTTTTTTAAATTTCACTTTAAAAAAAAAACTTTCCGACTAGCCCCACTCTCCTCTACTTCTTTTCAACCAATTCCAGGAGGGTGTGCGAGAGCTGGTTGGTAATTTTAAGGTGGTGCCGACAAGGCAAAAGATTAAGAACCGCTGCTGTAGATGAAGGAGAGAACGCCTCAGCTAAATTTTCGAAGTTCTAACCTACAGAAAGGCTACACCACACTAGGTTATACAAACTTTCAAGAAATAAACTATTAAAATCCTTTTGTGGTAATGAAGAATTTTTTTTGGTAGGCTATGGTAGGCTATGGTAGGCTAACTTAAATTTTAAACCAAAATTTTACCCAAATCCAATTTTATTTTGATGAATTTGGTTAGGCCTACATTCAAAGTGTAGAACTTGATAAAATAAAACATTAATGCTTCTAAAAATGCTTAAAAATTGACCAAAACAAAATCATATTTGTCAAAATTTTCAAAACACCCTCTTTTCAGTTTTCCTTTTCAGACATGTTTTGCAGTGTTTCTATATGTTACAAATTTTGCTTTGTTAACACTCTGGTCCTTCTCCAACTTTTTTCTAGACCCGCTACTATCTTTTCGGCATATCTAGAAAATCTCAAAAGTTGTTTAGGCTACTCTTTAGTAAAATGATAAATGTAATTTTTTTCCACATTGAAAGAGTTTGCGACCCCAAACGCTTTCCGGTTCTATTCGAGCGATCACGAAACATAGAGGCCCATTAATGGATTTCAGCGCGGGTGGGGGGTGAGATGGTGCTCACACGGCCCTGATTAAGCCTGTAGCCTAGTTTAGTGCTTTGTGTGCGAATAATTATCAGCCTATCAGTTGCATATAGATGTGCAATTCTATGCGTAGCAACAGACGTTACAATTAGCCTAATAATTACAGACATTTGCCATGTAATTCCGCTTGTTTCATTTTTTGTGATACCTGAAAAAGTAAAACTAAACCCTATAGAAAAAAATTAACTTTTTATCAAACGTAGCTTATCGCTACTTATAAACTAGAAATAAGCAAATTTATGTTCAAATTTTATAATAACAAACTACCGGAAAACTTCAAAACTTTCTATACACATGTATCAGCTATTCATTCGTATAACACCCGACGCTCAAGCTCCAGTTCGCTTTATACTAAACAGGCAAATACCCAATTATTTCAAAAATTTTTAAAATGCATGGGAATCAAGGTATGGGACACTTTACCCCAAAATATGAAGAAAAAAACATGAAAAAAAGCTACAAAATTTTCCGTGAAATGTGCAAAAGCACTTCTTCAATAATCAAGAGCTATAGAAACGACATCCACTACCTGACTTTATGTCCATTGTTATTATTTTTTGTATTTCTTGCGTCTGTATCTGCATTTGTTTTGTTTTTTCTGTTCTTCCGTCCTTGTTCTTTTTTGTGTCAATTTGCTACAGTATTTAAAAACGCAATACCGGTACTTTTTTTCGTATAACTATTTGAATGAGAGAGTGCAGACTCGACGACCTCCTACGCCTTCAGGGCTACGGTGTTTCGCACTCTCTCATTGGATGCACACTGTACGTTTTGGTTTTATGTAGGCTACGTTTCCGCGTTTCGCATCCAAACAAAAATAAAATGACCATCCATCTATCCTTTGTACAAGCGATGTCGCTCCGTCTAACTGACTTTGCATATAGCACGCTGCTACATAGGAAGCAAGCCTACCTTTTAGGCCGGTTAGGAAACAGATTGACATAAAGCTCCACTAATAGGCTACAGAGAACGTTTGTGACGAAAATTTAATAGGTCTACAACTTTTTTCGTGCATTTCAAAGACTTGTTGCGACATTCTTCATATCAAAGTGTCTACATTAGAGCATAAGCCTAAAACAGCCAACAGAAATGTTGTTCGAATTTAAAAGTGATGACTATCACAATAGCCAAACGTAAAATACACTAAAACAACTTCAATCATTTATCAAAATGTCAAACTAGATAAGTCCCTTCACATACAAATCCCATATCGAAAAAGTAAGAGCTAAGGTGGCTTCTAGAAATAATATTTTACAGAAACTCGGAAACTCTGATTGGGGTGCTCTCCCTGACACAATACGGTCAACTGCTTTAGCCTTATTTTTATTCGGTTGCAGAATATGCTTGGTTGTTGGAACGCTCAGCACATGCCAAGAAAATTGACCCCATATTGAACCAAAGCTGACGCCTGATTACAGGTTGTCTCAAACCAACCAACATCACTTCGCTGCACATTCTGTCTGGAGTTGCTCCCCCCAACATCAAAAGAAGCGTGACCAGCAGAAAGGAAAGATTTTGCCAGGACATGGATTTGAGACAACTACTGTATGGCCAAACTTCAGCACACAAGCGTCTGAAGTCAAGAAAAAGTTTCCTTGCCTCAGTTGTCCCATTAGGTCAAGACGATGTCGCCGCCAATGTGCGGGTTCAACTATGGCAGGAGGGACTGGCAGCCGGACCGACATTGGCCAATATGGAGCTCACACTCATTTAGGGCCTTCCTCCCGGAAAGCGTGAACCGTGGAAGTATTGACGATGCCTCAACCGCTTAAGAACTGGTATTGGCAGGTGTAAAACTTTGAGGAGACACTGGGGGTATTCCATGGGGAGCACAAGTTGCAAATGCGGACAGGAGCAAACAATGCAACATCTACTCGAATGCCCTGACCAAAAAGCAAGGTGCTCTGCACAGGATTTGGCCGAGTTCAACGATAGAGCAAGAGCTTGCGTGATGCTCTGGGCTACGACCGTGTGACACATACGATGAAGAAGAAGATTTATCAAAATACAACGTTAAACTTTGTGATGCTTGTAAACTAAACATAAATTACCACAGTCTACCACCATGAGATAAACCGCCAGAAAATTGACAAGCAAGGCCGTGTTAACCGCAGCCGTACCCCCCAGCAGAGGGGGCACGGCTGGCGGAATTTTTTTCCCACAAACTTTTTGTTACTTCGCATAGAGTTTGTATTAATACAGTGGAAATGCAAACATTTTTCGTTGGCGTATTTGGTTCAACGGAGGAAGCGGAAAGGGGACGGAAAGCGTAAGCGGAAGCGTAGGAGGCTCAGCGGAGGAAGAAGAAAGGGAGCCCAAAAACAAAATGGCTTGACACAATTGTAAATGACAGTGGTATGTGAGTGCATGAATTGAAGGAGGCTGCGTGGGATCGAGAGATGTGGAGAAAGATGGCATATAGAGTGACCGAGAGTCGTAAACGTCTGAGCGGATGAAGAAGAAGAAGATTTGGTTCAATGGTTTCATATTGTGCCTTATATTCGTGAGGACAATGGTTCGACGCCCATCGAAGTCAACATTTTTTATTCAAATTAATTTTTGCAGTGCACAAAAGCTTTTGAAATAAAGTAGGGTTAGGGTTAATGGGTTAGAGTTAATTCTTAATCAATTCTGAAAATCTTACTTTTAGAGTGACCAGAATCAATTTCTTTCCCAACTTTTTGAAACTTGACTAGACAAGGTGTGTCTCCAGGCTACGTTATTTTTCAAGTTCAATATTTAGATTAGGACCTGGAGGGCGAAAATTGGCTGCTGACTTTGAAAACCGCACGAAAAAATGAATTGGTAAAAACAGTTACGCGCGCCTCGCAGTAATCAAGAGCCTAATGGCTACACTTACAGAAATATGCAAATGAGACAAAAAGTTTGTGGGAAAAAAATTTCGCGCACGGCTGTTTAGGGTTCCACTCATTTTAGTCTGTTTAATATTTTTTGGCTGTTTAAAAAAGAAAAACTTGATAAGAGTTTTCAGAGACGCAGCAGAGACGAAAAATTGGCACCAAATCCTTCCTTTCGGCTGATCGCAAACTTTCTGCTTCATACGAACGACGGCAAAGTAAACACTACAGACGTCACAATAAACCAACTAAATACAGACACTTGCCATGTAGTTCCGCTTGTTTTATTTTTTTGTGATGCCTGAAAAAGTACTAAACCCTTTAGAAAAAAAATAACTTTTTATCAAAAGTAGCTTATCGCTTTGTACAAGCGATGTTGCTCCGTCTCACTGACTTTGCACATAGCACGCTGCTACATAGGTAGCAAGCCTACCTTATAGGCCGGTTAGGAAACAGATTGATATAAAGCACCAATAATACTGAGAACGTTTTTAACGAAAATTTAATTCAACCTTTTCGTGTATTTCACCGACTTGTTACGACATTGTTCATATCAAAGTGTCTACATTAGAGCTATAGCTTAAAACAGCCTACAGAAATGTTGTTCGAATTTAAAAGTACAGTAATGACTATCACAATAGTCTAACTTAAAATACACTAAAACAACTTGAACGACATGACGACAACGGTTCGACGCCCATCGAAGTCAATATTTTTTATACGTTATTATTCAAGTTCAATGTTTAGATTTGGACCTGGAGGGCGAAAATTGGCTGCTGACTTAGAAAACTGCGCAAAAAAATGAATCGGTAAAAACAGTTACCGTACGCGCTCCTCGCGGTAACAAGCAGCCTAATGGCTACACTTACAGAAATATGCAAATGAGACAAAAAGTTTGTGGGAAAAAACTTTCCCGCACGGCTGTTTAGGGTTCCACTCATTATAGTCTGTTTAATGTTTTTCGGCTGTTTAAAAAAGAAAAAAAGCTGCTACAGAAGCTCGATATTTTAATAGCTAAAATCATACAAGGCCGTATTTACTGCTTCTCAAACCCCTAGCTACAGGCCCACCTCCGTCTAGGGGCCCACGTACTGTATATTTAGCTTTTGCAGCTGTTTTCTGCTTGTAATTTTACATATAACATGTTGCCTAATAGGCAATTTTTTTTTCCATTTTTGCAGAACATTTTCGCTCGCTTTGCTCGCTCAACTACATTTTATTCATCTCACCGGCGATATTGGACATGGCCTACATAGTTTCAGCAGTGGATTAAGGGAGTAAAATGGTTTTTGTGTCCTACAAAAACTAACAAAATAAATAGGCTACAATATTTTAAGTAAACACTACAGCCTGTGCTGATCCGAACCACATACTACACGATTGGGTATCCACTCTCAATGTCCCAATCCCGATGTTGCTCCGTCTAACTGACTTTGAATATAGCACGCTGCTACACAGGTAGCAAGCCTACCTTTTAGGCGGGTTAGGAAACAGATTGACATAAAGCACCATTAATACAGAGAACGTTGGTGACGAAAATTTAATAGGTCTACAACTTTTTTCGTGCATTTCAAAGACTTGTTGCGACATTGTTCAAATCAAGGTTTCTATATTAGAGCATAGGCTATAGCCTAAAACAGCCTATAGAAATGTTGTTCGAATTTAAAAGTAATGACCATCGCAATAACCTAATTTAAAATACACTAAAACAACTTCAATCATTTATCAAAATACAACGTTAAATTTTGTGATGCTTGTAAACTAAACAAAAGTTACCACAGTCTACCACCAGGAGATGAACTGCATGCAAATTGACAAGCAGAGCCGTGTTAACCGCATCCGTACCTCCGACAGAGAGGGCACGAAAGTTTAGGACTCTACTCGTTTTAGTCTGTTTGATGTTTTTTTTGACTGCTTAATTAAAAATAAACAATTTACTAAATCTCGATTATTATCAATAGCTTAAATCATGCAAGGCCGAATTCACAACTTTCAAAACCCTCGACTGGGGGCCGACTTCTACCTGTTGGCCCACTCATTTTTAGTTCGTGCAGCGTTTTATCGGCTTGTAATTTCATATGTAGGTTACCGGTAACATTTAATATATCTATTTTTTCCATTTTTGAAAAATCTTCTCGCTCGTTCAAACACATTTTGTTCACCTCGGCGATATTGAGCAAGCATTACTGTAGTTGAGGATTAGGAGAGTGAAATTTTTTTTTTCCTAAAACTAACAAAATGATGTAATATTCCAAAGTAAACACTGTTCACTCCAATAGCCGAGCAAATTAAAAAAATAGATAAATTTCAATGTGAATCGTGATAGGTAATGAAATAAAAAGGTTGTGGGTAAAAATTGGGACACCTCAGATAAATTTTTGAAGTTCTAGCCAGGTGAAAGGCTACACCACACTAGGTTATACAACCTTTCAAGAAATAAACTATTAAAATCCTTTTGTAGTCGTGAAGGAAATTTTAAAATGGTAGGTTAACTTAAATTTTAAACAAACTAATACTCAAATCCAAGTCCTTACCCAAGTCCTAGTTATTCAGAAAGTGCTGGTGAATCAATTATGAAAAAGGATAAATTGGAATATTCAGAGTTTTAACTAGCACTGGCTTAAAAATGTACAACCACTAAATAATACAACCACTCGTATTATCAAGTATTCGTAATGCTATTACTGCAGAACAATACGCAACCACTGTGTAGGCTATTATTCTGCAGTAATAGCATTACGAATACTTGATGTAATGCACAGTTTACTCAAAATTCACGGCTTGTGTTTGTGTATTTTATTCATGCAGGTGTGCTGTTAGGTTAGGTGTGAGAAACTTAGATTATTATTGAAATAGATAAAATTTTGAGTCTGATGTTAGTTTGAAACTTCTCGGAAAAAAATCTGATGTTTTGGAGACTCAAGTCAATGGGAACACTGACAGGTAGCAAGCCTACCTTTTAGGCGGGTTAGGAAGCAGATTGACATAAAGCACCAATAATACTGAGAAATTTTTTGACAAAAATTTAAATCAACCTTTTTCGTGCATTTCACCGACTTGTTGCGACATTGTTCATATCAAAGTGTTTACATTAGAGCTATAGCTTAAAACAGCCTACAGAAATGTTGTTCGAATTTAAAAGTGATGACTATCACAATAGCCAAACGTAAAATACACTAAAACAACTTCAATCATTTATCAAAATACAACGTTAAATTTTGTGATGCTTGTAAACTAAACAAAAATTACCACAGTCTACCACCATGAGATGAACTGCCAGAAAACTGACAAGCAGAGCCGTGTTAACCGCATCCGTACCCCCCGGCAGAGGGGGCACGACTATTTAGGATTCCACTAGTTTTAGTCTGTTTAATGTTTTTTTGACAGCTTAATTAAAAATAAACAATTTACTAGAGAAGCTCGATTATCAATAGCTTAAATCATGCAAGGCCGTATTTACTTCTTCTCAAACCCCTAGCTACAGGCCCACCTCCGTCTAGGGGCCCACGTACATTTAGCTTTTGCAGCTGTTTTCTGCTTGTAATTTTACATATAACACGTCGTTGCAATTTCTTTTCCATTTTTATAAAAAAAAAATTTCGCTGGCTTTGCTCGCTCAACAACATTTTATTCATCTCACCGGCGATATTGGACATGGCCAACATAGTTTCAACAGTGGATTAAGGGAGTAAAATGGTTTTTGTGTCCTACAAAAACTAACAAAATAAATAGCCTACAATATTTTGAAGTAAACACTACAGCCTGTGATGATCCCTGCGACACTTTTTTGAGTTTTTAGATGGATTACAACTGGTCCTCGTGGGTATTCCAAACAGATTGGAAAGGCTTTACTTGCATGTGATAAAATGCCTATCCGACGATTTCAAACAATAGCAAGCAATTTTTCTCATATGGGTGTAACCGATTTAAGCACGGACCAAAGATACCTCCGGGACATTTGTCATTGTGTTTGTACCGGAAAAATTCCCAGTTTACTTGCCACAAGAAGTCCAGGTAAGCTTAATCACTCACGTTGGCTAACTGCGGGGAATCGCATTCTGCGTATGTATGTAGGGACCACAGAACCATCTGATAATTTAAAAACGCTGACTACCTTTGCCATGAAGGTATATGCTCCTATTTGGTTTGAAATAAAGTGCAATCCACTCTGTATCAGCGATACTGTTCATCTCTGGCAAACCATCAGCAAACCTCCTTACTTGTCGGATAAACTAAAGTAAAGGCCATTGTCGACCCTGCTATTTAAAGAAATGGATGTTTTAGCCACAGCGAAAATATACTTTTATCAATGCTGTTTGACAAAGAATCGCAGGTGCGTGAGCTGGGAATGCGCGTATAAGCTTACTGCTTGCACGAGAAACTTCCGTTTGCACTGAAATCCGGAGCTTCAAACTGCCAAAATTCAACTTTAATGCTGTAAGTTATATTGATATGATACGCTAGCAAATCGACAACGACAAAATCGAACCTCCAATAATTATGAAAATGAAAACAGAAGAACTTTAGTCGTTCAAAAACATCAAGACAAGCCAACATTCTCTCAATTTTCCCTGCCACACCCAAGCAGTCGAGCGAGGTGTTAAGGTTGTCGCGAAGGCCTCTGTTGCAGTATGTGGCAGCAGGGCCTTCGAGAGAAATCAGGACTGGTCGGCAGTGATGTACGCGCATACAAAAAATATTGACGCCGTCAGCGTAAACGCAAACGTTCGAAAAACCATAAGCCGTATGCGTCAACGTAACTTGAAAAAAAGTTGGCGGTGTCAGCGTTAGCGCATACACTAGCGTAAACTCATTTTGTTTGCTAGGTGCCAAACATTCACACGGTATAAACCACTCGAAACAAACAAGTTTTATTTTGAATTTTCACGAAGAAACACAAGCATCTGAAAGTGTTCATCTGACATTTTGCTGTGTTTTGGTTCCAATATGTCTTTGCCCATTGAAAACATTCTTTCAACTGCAGCGCTGGAAGGTATTGGCGTGTTGTAGCGAAAAAAATACATCAAAAAGTATGCGTTGACGCTATGCGCTAAAAAACCGCGAAAACTTTACGGCGTAGCCTCAAGCGCAAACTATCCAAAAAAATGTGGCTGCAAGCGTTAGCGCCAACAAAAAGTCTACGCCGCAAGTAGCCTATGCGGCGTAGAATTTGCGGCGTATACGTACATCTCTGCTGGTCGGGAAATAATACGTAAAATGCGCCCCAAAAAATTTTTTTTCAGCAAATCTAAAAGAAACGAATTTGTACCATGCGTTGCGTCATATGTTTTAAACTAAACTTGGCTTACTTTCCTCAGTGTAAAATTGAATTCCTTTTAAATTTAGATTTTAACAACGTATCAATATGAAAAAAAAAACTTCTTTCAATATGAAAATCAACAAAAATCACTCGACTACACTTACAGAAAAATTGCTAAGGTTGTTCACTATTTTGACTAGAAAAAATTGTAGAATTGTATGGTTTGCACATCTCATACGAGGTGCCTTTAGCACATTTAGCCAGTGTTTAAAAATGTCGTCACATACTGTATTACTGTACTGTCATAGTACTATTATACATATTGTCATGTACTGTACATAGTACTGTCATATAGGCAGTGGCGCGGGAAGTATTTTTCTCTAGGGGGGCTGAAGCTGCCGTAATTTTGTCAGCTTCCTTTTCTTTGAAAAGATCTAAGTTAGTGTTTGAGGGTTTAGTTGCGATAGTATCTCAGCAACTTTTTGAACGGAGTTTGCGATTTTCTACTTACAACATCGCTGAGCAAGGTAAGTTCCGTTTTTAGGCAATTTTTTTTATGGCATCGGGTAAGCTGATTTTAGTATCAGATCTTTCCTCACCGTTTGCTCAGCTCAAAAGGGCCTTCTCTCTATTGGCTGCTGTAGGCTAAGCAGATCCGCCTGGTCGAATCTTCGATCAAGCTCAGCTTGAACCAAATCAAGGGATTCGATGTATTGCCGTTTCCACGCTCCTTCTCCCGCAGACGGCAAAGCATCCGATTCCTCTGTGTTTCGAAATCTTGCTGGAGTTTTGCTCACTTGGGGATCCTTTGGCGTATTTAGGTTATTGGCAGACGCAAAGACGTTCGCTGCTTCCATAAGCTTGGAAACGAATTCATCTTTTCTGAGATTTTTGATCCGTTCGCGGAGAATGGTGATGGATTCCAAAGCTAAAGAAGCAGAGGTCTTGTTTTGGAGCTGTCTTGCGACGGCTTCTGCAGGCTGAAAAACTTCACCGCTGCAGGTAATCGCGAAATAAAGCCGCATCGTGCGTGCTTGTTTTACCAAGCCAAATATCTTTGCACGTGTGTCTCCTCTCGTTGCACCATCTTCTGTCATGTCGGTCAGACATTGCAACAGGGTAGAGTGGCACTTAACAACACGAGTGAGGGCAGAAGCACGAACGTACCAACAAGTAGGACACAAACCCAGCAAATTGGAGGCAACTTCATCGGAATCAAAAAGCGACATCAATAAAGATTTACGTTTAGACGATTCACGAATTACAACTGCAAAACTTTGAACGAAGTTTAAGGCATCGGCAATAAGCCTCACCTCCTTTACAACATCTTGCAAAATCAAATCGAGAGCATGATTACTGCAGTGAATGTATAACGATCCAGGGCATAATGCTTTAAGTTTGGCCCGCACTCCGTTATAGCAACCAGACACATTTGCTGCACCGTTAAAACAGTAGCCTTGAAGCCATTCAATCGGTAAATTCAGCCGGGAAAACAAGTCGGTAACAAAACAAAATATGTTATTTATCTTAAATTGTCGGAATTTTGTAAGGGGGGGGGGGGGGGGGCTGAAGCAATTATCGAAAATTCCAGGGAGGGCTGAATTAGCTCTAGGGGGCTGCAGCCCCTTGAGCAACCATACTTTCGCACCCCTGCATATAGGCTATTAACATTTACACATACTGCTTTATATACGACACTGATTTTGGTGACTGGGCAATCCTTGTCGTCCAACTCAGGTTTGCTATGTAGCTTCTGTTAGTTTGGTTTTGAATTTTTATCCTTGAACTGAATTATTCCATCCATTTGATGCCGCTGAATTGAGATCAGTCCTCAGAATGCGCTGCTCAAGTGCACACTCAGAGAGTCGGACTAGCGCTGATTGATCTTGAAGCTTCTTCGCTCACGAAGTCGCACTCGCTGACCAACTGAACTATCGGGGCTGCCATTTATCCATTGAATATCTAGTTATCCATTGAACAGTTCTTTATCGCTGTATAAATGGGTTAGTCGAGTGAATATTGTTTAGAACTGCAAACCACAAAATGCAGAGAAGCATAGATTTGAAACTGTAGCAAGCTCAAGTAGACTGCTTGGAGGAGACAGCTTTCTTTAGCATTTCCTATCTGGCCGGGTTACAATTGAAAAAGACACAAGCTTAGCCTACAGTCGATCAATTACTCCAAAAATGATATGGAATCTGGACAACACTATGAACTCCAACCAAATTTAAGCAATGACATCCACAAGCAGACCACAGGCAAAACGAGTTTACTTCCCTTAAACAGAATCTTGCTTGAACATTTTTAAACATTCCAGACATGTTGGATCAATGCCTGGCCAACGCAGTTTTTGAAGCCAAGGTTCAGTTGGTCAAGCAAGAATAGTAGGCTACACACTTAGCCAAACGCAGCAGCACCGGGTTTCAAATTAAAACAATAGAAACCCTTTAATGACTCAGAAATCAGTGGACTTAACAGCATCAAATTTTACGTCTTGAAGCAGTTTAACATAGCCTACCATAATACAAGAATAATTTGTTCTTGATGAGAAACATCTGAAGTAGCATCTACCATGATCGAAAAATACTTGGAACAGCCTATTTCATTCAAAAATTTGTTTATTTTTTAAGTTGGTACACTATTATTGTAGTGGCAAAAATGGGCCCCCCTCAAAAGTGAAAAAACGAAAAACTACTCGTTTTTCCTTTACAATGTTATGCTAGGAGGGGGAAAGTTGCCCGACTTCTCGGAGCCCCATCTCCCCCCATCTCGGAGCCCCTGTGTGGCAGACTTGGACAAGTAGATAATTCTAGTTCTCTAATTCGATAAATTGGAGCAAAATATTGGTCAGTCTAATTCTAATCTAATTTGATAAAAACATGTTTACTCTAATTCAAGTTCTAATCTAATCTCCGGTTTTGCAAAAACTTCTAGTTAGTCCAGCAGTGTTTTTCAGCTAATGAAAGGAAACTGCGCTCTTATCAACTTCATGCAACTGCAAGTAAAATGCAATAAAACGATCAAGATCAAAGTGTCATTCCATCGCTTACGCAGCGAATTCGTTAAAAACTCGATTAATTCATCAATTCACCTACATCACAAATCTATTATGACGTAAGTGATTTTGGTGCTGTGATTGTGGAATGACACGTTCATCTAGAGTTGCCATATTGGCGTTTTTATCCAAATAGAAAAAGATATGGGACAACTGCGTCAAACTAATTCTAATCTAGTTTAAATTCTACTCTAATTTGTGAACAGTTGGGTAGCTCTAATTCTAATTTTAGTCTAACTTGTAAAAACCTGAATAGCTCTAATTATAATTATAATCTAATTTCAAAAAGCTAAAAGAATTTCTAGTTGTCCTAGTCTGGTATGTGGTGCCGCTAACCGCGATGGATTCATCAGAAGTCGGCTACAGTCCAGGAAAGACATGCCGCGGCTCAATACTAAACAAGATTTTAAACTATGTCCTTAAAACGTTTGTGTATCCTACATGTAGGCCTAGGCTACTTGTAATTGTCTATGTTGACTTGAAGCGTTTGCGTATCCTACATGTAGCGTACTTGTAATTATATTTGCAAATATTGATTTTCTGCGATATTTACGATGATTCGCGGGAGATAGTGCACTAGTGCAGTTACAAATGTGCAAAAATGGAATTATCAAAAATTTACAATTTTTTTTGAATTTTGAACTTTTTTGGAGCACCTAAAGATATTAATTTTTTTGGAAATTTCTTTTTGCGTTGTGCTTACCTTGTCAATGCGCAACTTTTCCGTGCTCTTAATAACCAATTAAAAACTAAAACAAAAAATAAATTTTTGAAAATTTTTACTTTTTTTAATATTTCAACTTCTTTGGGGCACCCCAAGATATTAAAAATTTTGTATTGTGCTTACAATGTTTGTGTTGTGCTTACAATGTCAGTGCACAACTTTTCTGCACTATTAATAAGCGATTAAGAAAAAAAATTGAAATACGATCCACCTTATTGTCAGGGGCGTTGACAGGGGGTCTAGGTGGTACTTTTGGACCCGGGCCCAGAAGCAACTTTCTAAAAGGTACCATTAAAAAATCCCCTTTGAGCAACAAAGGAAAAACATAAATAATAACTAAATTAACTCATCGGTTTGCCACTGGCTGACTTGGCGCGGAGGGTTAGGGCGGTGGTAGTCATTGCATTGACGTGAGTTTGATTCCCACCACTGCTATGCTCTTTTTTCTTCCGTAATTACCAAACAAAGTTTGAAGGGGATTTTTTAATGGTACCTTTTCGAAACTTGCTGCCCGGAATATTTAAGGGGCCAGGATTTAAAAAGTTCCCCGCGACTTCAAACATTATCAAGATCTTAATATAATCAGATCTAAAGGAATTGTTTGACCTAGGCCCTTCAGAGGTTAAAACAGCCACTTCAGCCGTCAGATGGTAAAGTACCGGGTCCACTTCAGCCCTTTGGTGGTAAAATAGCCAGTTCAGCCACCAAACAGTAAAATAAGAATTTAGTTTAGTATAGTGATTTCCCTAACCACGAATATTTAGTGAAATAACCCGAAACACGAATTTCAAAATAAACAGGCTAATGTTTGTTTAAACTTAAAAACTGAAATGGCACAGGTAAGAAGATTGCTATCCCTATTTCCGCACTAAAAATTAGACCAAAATCACTTTTCAGATTGCAGCAATCAGCAAATGTTTGACCTAGGCCAAAAACCTTTCCCAAATCAAATTGAAAACTTTCTGACCGTCTGCACTAACTTTGCTGTAAATTCTCTTCTGGTGAGCCTAGAATGATCAGTGAAAAATCAATGGAATCGGGAAGTAATACTCTAGCGCCATGTGACAAATAAAAGTTCAAAACAGCAACCGCTAGATAGAGATAGTAATATTTGCGGTTAGGAAAATTTTAAGATTGCGCAAGATTTGTTAAACGACATCAATAAAAGTTTGTACAGAACCTTTATATTCATAACATTGTCGATGAAGGGGGCCCAAAAATAAATTCGTACCGGGCCCGATAAATCCTGTCAACGGCCCTGCCTATTGTAGAGGCTTTGGACCACTGACGCAGGCCGGTCACAGAGATTGACAAGGTGAAGTTTCCGATTTTTTGCTGTCAGAAATTGGTCAGAAATAAAAACGAACTGAACATTGCTGAAACTATTTTTTTAAACAGGTATGGTTAGCTACTTTTTACAGCCACCAAACAAACTTGTTAACAGCAAAAATATAGTAGTCGAAACAAAGATTAGCCTACGTGCAAATTCGTTCGGTAAACGTGATTGTAGGCTTTTTTGTTGTCGAGCTGTCTTTATTGTAGCCTTTTGCTTATTGAGAGACTCTGAGTCTCTGGCTACATAAGTGGATAATTTAGAGTTTCTGTCTAGGGGTAAGTTATGATTGCCTACAAAAATTAAACAAGTTAAATGTAATGTTAAATGTATTTTTGTTAGGACAAAACTACAAGCTCTTACTCGGGAAATTGAGAAATACTTATCCTGTATAACTCTAACCAATTTAGTTCATTGCGACGAGTGTCAGAAAAGCGACATTTTCCGTCGTGATTTTTACCTTCTTGTTCGAGAGTCGTTCGGTCTGTTCGATTTTGAAAGTCTATTTCTAAATGAAAATTCTTATGGTTTATATATGTTACGAGTATTTTTCAATTCCCCGCTTATTCATAATGTACGGTGGTTCCTTTTTATCAGTAATATGGTGGAGGTTATGAAAGCGGAACGGTTACACAGTTATGTCGCTTCAGAAATGCGGATGTGGTGAGCTAAGTTCCGTGAGAATAGCATTTGTTAACAGGATGTGTGACCTACATTGCGTGAGAGTGGCATTTAGGTTTTGAATTTATACAGTTGTAAAGCATTTGCATATTGCAATTCTCATAGCTTTCGGTCAAGTGTTCTCTTAATATAAATTTGTTAGTTAGAAACATGGTAGCCTACATGTGACACACTTTTCTCCTTACGCCAAAATAACAGATAGGCTAATTCCTATCACAATAAGGTGGGTTATACAGGATGCAAATAATATACAGGTGTGTGGTTGTAAGATACTTCACAAAGAAATTTGACAATATTGTAGGCTAACAATTAGTAGGGAAAGACACATGACTCCCTTCTTTCGTGAAATGAGGAGATTGGACGCACACATAAGCAATACACACTGTTACCAGGGGCTCCAAGAGGGGGGGAAGTTGGACAACTTTCCCCCCTAGCATAACACTGTAAAGGAAAAACGAGTAGTTTTTCGTTTTGTCGCTTTTGAAGGGACTAACGCTTTTGATACTATTGTACCTTACCCATTTTTACTACTGTAGGCCTACAATAAAAATGTACCAACTTAAAAATAAACAAAGTTTTGAATGAAATGCGTAGTTCCAAGTACTTTTCGATTAATGTACCTAGGTGCTACTTCAAATCAAGAACAAGTCATTCTCGTATTAATTAAGGTAGGTTATGTTAAACTACTTCAAGACATAAGATCTGATTAAGCTTATTGACTTCTGTATCACTGAACCGTTTCTGTTGTTTTAACTTGAAAACTGGTGCTGCTTTGGGTAAGCGTGTAGCCTGCTATTTTTGCTTGACCAACTTAACCTTGACTTCAAAACTGCGTTAGCCAGGTAGCCTATATGATAAAGGATCCAACATGTCTGGAAGGGAAAAGATGTTCATTGTTCATGCAAGATTAAAGGAAGTAAAAATTTTTCTTGCTTATCTTCTGCTTATGGATGTCACTGCGAAAATTTAGTTGGAGTTCATGGTGTGCAGTTGGGACTTGTGGAACAAATTTAGACAAGTTGTAGCCCACAATGATGACATTTTGGATGAGTTGGTAGCCTACTTTCAAAATAAAGCTAGACAGCAAACTTGAGCTGCAAACCGGAAAGCACCACCTCATGATTTCTACTGAAAAAAATCATTGATTGCAACTTTTGCAACAATTTTCTAAAATATTTTCGTTGCTATGAGAATTGTTTACGTAAACCGGTAGGCCTATATCTCGAACGGCTGCGAGTTGAACACGTACTTTTAGCATAATAGAATTTTGTAAAGAATTGTTTACGCTCCACCATAACTCAAAACCTATCGAACAGCCTATGCACAACCTATTGTGCATCAAATCAGGCTATGCAAAACCTTTATTATTTGATGCTGTGATGCGAAACTTTGCATTGCAAAAGGTCCGGAATGGATTAAATGCTTTGTTGAGCTATTTTCATTGCCTGCGGTAGGTCTATTGTGTGCATACAAATTTTTCTCCATCTATGCTAAAGTTACCAGCTACAACAATTTTGATTCGCATCTGAATGGAACCAGTAGTCTACTGGCACGCAGGTTTGTCATGGGAAGGAGACCATTATCATCGACCCAACAACGGCTCTTCCAGGATTCCACACAACAATAGGTAGCAGGTTGGTTGGTTGGTTTTAAATCTTTATCCTCGGACTGACAAAGCCTTGATCAGTTATTCCTGGTAGTTTCTT
The DNA here is from genome assembly GCF_918807975.1 of Aplidium turbinatum. NCBI lineage: Eukaryota > Metazoa > Chordata > Ascidiacea > Aplousobranchia > Polyclinidae > Aplidium > Aplidium turbinatum. The sequence continues at coordinate 6,424,397 of NC_137475.1, read as the reverse complement.
GTAGAGGCTTTTGACGCAGGGCCGATTACCGAGACTTGCAGAGTGAAGTTTCCGATTGTTGAAGTGTTGTTGCCGGGGAATTATTCCATTCACTGGATGCCGCTGAATGGAGAGCAGTCCTGAAATGCGTTCCTCAAGCGCACACTCCGAGAGCAGCTAACAGGATCATTGACAAGCATGCTCGCACTTCCCAAACACTACATAGGTGGGGTACTTTCAGTAGCTCTAGATGCCAACACTGTGAATCCAACATTCAGGACGTCGATCACCTGATCAAGAATCGCCCAGCCACCAAAATTAGTGGCGGATATGGAGCAGTAGGCTACATGCATGTGGTAACTTTTTTAAACACTGTTTGAAGCGCCAACGGCACCGCATATGAGATGTGCACACCATACGACTCAAGGCCTACAAGTTTTCCAGTTAAAATAGTGAGCAACAATGGCAAATTTGTCGCACGTGTAGGCTACTCGAGTGATCTTTGTTGATTTCATAATAATAGAAAGATGTTTTTTTCATATTGAAACGTTTCTTAAAATCTAAACTTTAAAGGAATTCTATTTCACGCTAAGGAAAGTAGGTGTTACGGACAATCGTTCCCCAAATCAAACGTCACATAAAACCGTTAAGGTCTACCCAGCCTAGCGTCTTACGTCATGGAATATTACTAAAAAATGAGCAGAGATTTCATCATCCCTTCGTAACACCTGTAAAACATTGCACAATCCTTTTTAACACCTGTGGAATTGCTTAACAATGCATATGGATTATTACGTCACAGAAGCTGGTAACGTGCATTTGAAATATCGCAATCAGTTTCGTCATTTTAGAACTGTCGCTGGAAAGGTTGGTCGAATATTAAAACTGTTTTTCTTGTGCTTACCAAATTTCCGTCGTTTATCCCAGTAATTTGCATTGTGGTGACAAGTTTTAGTACGTATACGTGTTGCACTCCCTTTTCAACAGCCTGTGGCTATTTTTTCTTGAAATACAATTCGTGAAAAGACGTTTTCAGAAGAGTATTTTTTCATCGCATACAGACGAAAGGATTCGGGAATTTTATGTTACAACTTTCCCACGAAGATATTATGGTTTTCCGCTGTGACCATAAAAATAAAAGACATGTTCTTGTCAGTTGGGACAGACTCTCATCAAGAAAGAAGAATAAAATACGTGTTCTTGTCAGTTGGGAAAGAAGCACCTCAAGAAAGAAAATAAAAGAGGTGTTCTTGTCAGTTGGGACCGAAGAACTTCAAGCTAAAAATTAAAGACGTTTCTTTGTTGGTTCTTAAACAAGAAAAATAAAAAAATCTGAGGAAGTTTATCATTTCATCTGGAAACAACATTGAAATTCATTGGCAAGAAAGAAGATTGAGGACTATCGATTTGTGCTTGAAGATTCAACCAGACGAATCCAAGCAAGTTGTGTGGAACTTTCAATAGCCTAGATTGGAAACCCCTACAACTATACGGAACTGTGCATTAAAATTTCTTTTCTGTTTTACGGTCATTGCAGTTAAGTTTTTATAACTACTGTAATTGTTTGTGTGTGTGTAATTTAATTTTTATTGTTAACCCCAATATTTAATATGTCAACACTCGGTGTCGACAAGGACTCGACCGCCGTCGACTCGATTGGGTTTAAACCTGATGATGTTCTTTGCGTCGGGCAGGCCATTCTGGGGAGGGACCCAGTAATGATGAGGCTAAGTTAGTCAGGGAGGCCCGGTATCTTAGAAGGGATATTTTGACTCAAATTGGAGAACTTTCTGTAGCCCTAGGTTTTTTGGGTGATAAGCAGGAACTGGTACAATAGAATTCGCCTATAACTGCTTCGTTTATAACGTCAATTCGCCTAATACGTCACATTTTGCTCGGTCCCGGCAGAATTCCTATCTTTTACGTGCATTGTAGTTTGGCTACAACAGCATCGCCTATAACGTCAATTCGCATGTAACAGCACCCTTTATTGGTCCCCAGACGTCTTTTGTTCGTTTATAACGTCACTTTAAGCCATCACCTTTACCACGAACGGTCAGTCTTTTAATCCAGTTAGCGCTGCTGCTTGCAAAATGTCTTCCCTTTATTTTGCGACGTCGTTCGCAGCAGGGACTTTAATTAACTGAATTGACTTTTTTTCCCGCGTGAAAAACTATCACGTGTAAAAAGCAGCAGGCTCTACAGCTGACGATCCCGTAGAAGCCGTTTTAACCCCAGTAGAATTATTTAGTACATTATTTAGAAAAAGCTGAACGCTATGTGGTAGAGGAATCCGTGTCAAAACCTAAACAGCTTAAGATCAATGCCTTTTTTGCTAATAAACAGTGAACTTCTCTCCTACTGTATGTAACGAGCTGTAGCCTATTGCGCAAATTTCCTGTATCTTTCGCTGTAGATTAGTTTTTTAAACAATTTCTTTGTTTACTGTATTTTCTGCGTGACTTTTGTCAGTTTGGTGGTACACAGTAAACCTGACTGGATTATACACCTCTTTCTTTAATGAAAAGACAGTTTAGGAATAGTTTGCGGTAGTTCGTCTATAACGTCAATTCGGCTATAACGTCAGTTTTTTGCAATCCCCCAGAGGTGCCGTTATAGGCGAATTCTACTGTAGTTTTTAGATCTAAGTTCTCTACTTTGGAAGAGGAATTACGTCATTTCCATGCACTTTTGAGTAAAATTTTTAACTCTGAAAATTTGGCAGAACTCCGTGATAGGGTAGATCCCGAATTTAACTCGTTAAAAAATAACTTCGAACAAAAAGAAAGTGAGTACTCCGATATGTTGGATGCTGACATACATCCTGAGGATAGCGCCTCAAATGTAAGCACTAGGATGTCTAAGAGCTCGTCACGGATAGTTGCACAAATTAACCTGCAGCTAAGACGAGAGGAGCTCCAGATACAAGCCGAGGCCGAAGCAAGAGCTGCTGAGGCCATACGAGCTGAGGCTGCCGCGAGAGCTGAGGCCGAAGCGAAAGCTGAGGCCGTACGAGCAAAGGCTGCCGCGGGAGCTGAGGCCGAAGCGAGAGCTGCTGAGTTTGCACTCAAACACCCAGTTGAGGGCTGAACAACGTAAAGGAGGTAGCTTTAGCTGAATATCGATCAGAGGTGGACTCCTGGCGTAGCTCTAAGAAGGGCTCTTCTATAGGCATTCCAGAAGTAAACTTCATTCGCGGTTAAATATACAATACAAAACCTTTTCCAGACGCATGTTCAATCCGTAAGTGGACCAGTACAATCCACATGTTTGTTTTCCAGCTGTTTCAGGGGGTCACGAGGCCGTGGATAAAGGTCTTCCGAAGGCTCTAGAGCCAAGGCCTGCGAATTATAGCCGAACTCCTCCCCCAGAGCGTACAGGTCACGGGGCTGCCATCAGAAGTAATGTTTTGCCCCCTTCACAGTTTTCTGCGCCGCTAGGTTTTGATCGCCCAGCTACACGTAATTTGGGTGGTTGTGAGAGGTGTATCGCGTCTCCTGAATTTAACGTGTGTGAGGAGCGTGATCGGGCTGTGAATGTGACTGAGCCCCCTCAGCCCCTTAAGGGATATAGCTTGTCTTTTCCCGCTAAATCGAGTTCTCAACAACAGGATTGCTTTTTTGAATACCAAAATAGTAGGACATTTTTCGATAAAGCGGCCTTGATTGGTTACGATGGTAATAATATGCCATTTGTCTTCTTTAAAAATTGTATTACGGCCTTGATGACAGCTTCGCCCTTTAAGGGAACTCGTTTGACTTTGTTACAAGCAGCTTGTGTTAGAACAGCTGCGCAAACGATTGCTAATTTGGTTTCCGACACCCCTGGCTTGTCAGAGAAAGATAGGATAGAAATGTCGTTAGCTCGCTTGTCCCAACGTTTTGGAGTTCGTTGAGGTCTGTTTGCCAAACCGGAAATTAGGAAGTACCGTTATGGTAGCAAATTGACTTCGATCTCTTCTAGTGATTTGAAAGAGTTTAAAGATGAATTGACGCAGTGTCTGCTTTACGCGAAAGCTTATGGTCAGCGCGATAAATTGGAAAGACGTTTTGTTTTGGATTTGGCTAAGCCACTCCCGTTTGATGCTAAACAACGCTATCTTGACTTTTTAGGTGATCAGTATGGTAGCACTAATGAGCCTACTTTTCAGATTTTGTTCGATTTTGTAGTACGGGAGGAAACGCGCAAGTCGACTGATTTTAGCATTATGCTAATGGGCGATTCTGGTGAGTCGCAGCATTTTAAAAAGTTTGGCAAAGGAAAATTGCCTTCATGTCCGGTTAGGCAGACGTCGGTAAAACCCCATGATAATGTGATGTCAGGGAGTTCGCAGTACTCGACTGCTGTTGGCGCACCTCGAGGTGGTGAGGCTAGACGTAGAGACCTACCGGCATGTATTTATTGTTCGTCACGGGGCCAAGTGGAATATCATTTTTTGTCTAATTGTAAAGAATTTGTGCGCTTGAAACCTAAAGATCGGAGAGATGTTATTGTGAAAGCTGGCAAATGCTTGAATTGTTTGCGCCAGCATATGGTTAGGGACTGCGATCATGCAAACAACTGTCGTAAGTGTGGGCCTAACAACGATAGGAAACACTTTTTTCTCTTGCATGATTTTTATGTGACCCCACGTGATTCTCTGGATTCTGTCAGCAAAGATGATGCTTGTGCCAGAGTTCCTGTGCGTAATGTTAAGATTGGAAATGTTAAAGCAGCCTTTAACCGCATTACTGCTGCTCGTGTTTTGAATCCAATGACGGGTAAATCGAAGTTGGTGTATTGTCAGCATGATCCTGGTTCGCAGTTGACGTTTGTTTCGAGTGATTTGGTTTGCGCACTTGGCCTTAAACCGTATGATAAAGCGTCGTTTAAAATGGACGCTCTGGTTGGTCAGAAAGCTACTTGTGCTGACTTTGTTAAATTCAGCATCAAGTTGTTAGAGACGGATGAACTGTTTTGTGATGTATCCTCGGTGGTTAACCCTATTCGGACTAACGGGTGGACCGGTTCCGTCCATACCTAAAACTGTCATCGATTGCATAAAAGCTACTGACTCAAATTAACTGAAGTTTTATGACTTTTCCTGAAAATTATTCATCTTTGGTATAGTGATAAAATGATATTTTTTTTAGTACAGTTTTTTACTTATCAGCAGTTATTGACTCCCTACTCCCAAAATTGTCTACAAAACTAGTAAAACATTATTCAGCGTGAAATTGAATAAGGATTAAGAGGAATTAACTCCATCACTGGATTTTGCTTCAGCAGTTGTGGGAAGAAAGTACATCATGTCAAAAAAGTATGACTGGACTGTGCGTGCCTTTAACAAAGAGATTAGCGATCTCAAGGAGATTATGGCAGAGACATCAGACAAATTAAAAAAAAAATTGACTACATTTATTAAAAAAGCAATAGCAAAAAACTGGTAAAGTATGTGTGTCCACTTAAAATTTTAACCAGTTTGTCAATAATTTTGCTCTAACTTTGCAAAAAAAAAAGCAACCTCGTAACGTTTTTATATCAAAACGTATTAGAAAATGAAAGTGAGGATGGAATAAGTCCACACATCAGGCCATTAGCTGCCAAAAATAGCTTGGTCCGAATAGGGTTAACCCTATTTCCTGTGACGTATTTTGGCCAGTTGACTTGCGGAGGGGGGGGTCGGTGCGACACTATCACTTTCAGCTCGTGTAACTCAAAAACTACGCAAAATAGATCAATCAAATTTTCACATGATGCAGATAATTTATCTGACAACATAGCATCGAAAATCTTTTGCAATTTGTTCAACAGCGTAACTTGAAAAATCAAATAATTTGATGGTTGGTCATATTTTTTTATTTGACTTGAGAAATCGTTTCTTAATTACTTTATAATTGAGTGTGACGGGATAATTCCATTGTGTTGGATTTTAATCTCTTACGCGTGGACGTCGTCCACGCTTCAATGAAATCGTAATTGGCGTCTGACTTGCGTTTGCTTGTTGTTTTGCCCGAGGCATTGCAAAAATCTTTCGCTTTGTCTCAACATTTGCAGAGAATGAGACAAAATCACGGCAAAATAAACTGTTTCAAGTCATTTTTGAGCCATATGTTATAGTCTACACATTTTCAAATGTACTGTCATCGCTTGATATTAAAACTAAATCAAGCAATGAGCTTTAGTAAACATTTTATTTGTAACAATTGTGTTCAGTTCAGTTTTCTTTTCACACTCATACTGTCCAATTTGGTTATACATGATCAAGAAACACTTTGCAGTTTACAGCACATCCCAGGGAGCTATTTATTTGTTTTTAACATTGTTTCAACGTCTAGAGACGTTGAATTGATGTAAAAGTATCTGATTTGCTTTCTAGCTAGCGGTTGATACAGAAAAGTAAGGTAGCCTATTGGTGTCACATGGTGTTTGAACCACAACCTATCCAAAGGCAGTTACTTGCTTCGATAGGAGCTCGTTCCAACTTGGACCTTCATGCACTTCAAAAACAAAAAGTGTCTAGAACTCCTGACTGATAAACTATGTCACGATGCATTACAAAACTGATTTGTTTCCATACCTACCAACAATGATCACTTTGAATGAAATAATTTTGCAACAATTTTGATAAAGTGAAGTGATAATAATCGTTTAGTCAAATCGTATTGGTAGGCTATAGAAAAGGTCGTTTGTACATTGCCAAAGGGAACTCCCGTTCTGCGTGACAAACTCAAAGTCGTGGCATAACGATAGGAAAAATAAATACATTTAGCAAGATATCAAATCTTGCAAAAAAAATCTTTTTTAGGCTGATTGTTATTATCATACAAAAAAATCACTAAAATTTTGACTTTTTTCTTCGGCAAAATTGAAGGTTTTTGATATTTTGAAAATGCACGTTTATGTCTAAGCGATTGAAACGGCTTTTTTATGTTGTCAACTAGATTTGCAAGATAAGGTTTTCTACATGTTTTTCTAATTTGTTGGACATGCATTTTGTGTCAAGCTATTTCTTACGCATTAGAAGATTTCTTTCTCTTCAAATTTTGAAATAACTTTTTAGATGCAGTTTACGGTTGACGGCATTACTGCAAAAGCCATCTTTTGTAATTGATACATAACCAAAAACAAAAGGCGCATCAACTACTGCTGGCTGATAGACCACGTAACAATACATCATAATGATGTTTTTCCGAACCAAAGACCCAGAAAACCAATTTTGTTGTATATTAGTTCAGACGTTGAACCAGTGACAAAAAGTGATTTGCTGATTTGAAACAAAGTGATTGCTGTTCCCTATGTGCAAACCTTTTGATAAAAGTAATCAAGTTTTGGCCACAGCTTTCTGGTCCACTGAGGCTACTCTGGTCAATCGACTCACGTTGCAAATAACTTATCGACATTATTGGGTAGGCTCACACTGAAGTTGTTTTGTGTAAAGTCTTGCTTGTGAAAAAGTCGAAGTAAAAACACAAAAATGAAGTAAGTTATATTTATAAAGTATTATATTCTTGAATCAACCACAGTTTTAAAAAAAAATAGTTTGAACAGGTTTCATGTAATAGAAACTACAATTGATATCATCGCGAAGGATCAAATAGCTGTGAAAATCACTTCGAGCAATTGTTTGTTATGATTTTCATTTTTCATCATGCAAACCAAGGTGAACCTCAATATCATATTTTTATGCCAAACGATAAAAATCGTTTTTATTTTTTTTTAGTTACTTTTAGGAGACAAGGAAAACAATCCGTATAAAAAATAATTCAATTCAACATATTTCCCTTATTTTGTCAGATATGTATTTCGTGCAACAATTTTTTAGAAAAATTGCTGAGTATGGTATCGCGTTTTAGATGCAGTCAGAGAATGCAACTTCGCGGTTGATGGCGTTATTACAAAAGCTAATCTTTTGTCACGGAAATGTATTCGAAAACAAAAAGGCTCAAAAGCGGCTGACTGATAGGTTACGTTGCGATACGTTACAAAAACAAGGCATTGATTTCAGATTCTTTCAACCAAGCAAACAACTTTGCTCCAAATGACATAAACATCCAAATTTATTGGGAAAATGATATATGCCTACACCTTTTTGAGGTAAGCTTTTGTGAAAATAAGCTTTTGAAGATCAACATTTGAAAACAAAGTTTGAAATTATTGAGTTGGTCCTAATAGTGTTTCTGCTGAGATATATCAAAACTTTTCAATCCTCGTAGAGAAAAAATAATTTTGTAATCTCTCACGCAACTGCAAAATTACCATTTAGGTAAAGATTCATTGCTGACAATACAGTATGTGCAATGTTTGTCAAAGCACAACAATTTCGCTGCGCGTGTTTTTCCACAAAAGCAGAGCAGTTTAGATAGACGATGTCAAGTTCTTTTCAGTATCCTTCAATCTTTCGTTTTTATAAAAACGTTTTAACAACATCCATAAATATTTATGTGAATATAAGTGTACAGGTACATGCAGAAGTTTATTGGCGGGTCAAAAACTCACTCCTTGTTGCTTTCCGACAAGAAATCAACAAAAAACTTCCCACATCAGTTTGTTTGTTTTGTGAGATAGACTGAGTTTTGTCAAGAAATTTTCGTACGGCTTCTTGTTATAAGTTAGAAACAAAATGTATTGGCCATAGAAAACTATGTAAAATTACATCTTTTTCAGCATGGCTTATCGTATACTTACTCTCTGATATAATTTCAAAGAAACCCAGATGTAATTAAAAGATTAATCAAAGCAACTCAAAACTCGAGTTTGCAAACAAAAGGCGGAATCATTACGGTCGAATGCTTTACAACAAAGCCAACTCACGAGATATCTGCGTCGCAGTTCCACGCACGACGGCGCTCAGTAATCCTATTAATCCGTATAATTAGAAAACAAAAGGACTAGCTAGTAGCAGGCTAAAATATCCGAGTATGTTATGAAAATCATGTCATATCTCTAAAACTATAGACAATAGCAATGCCATTTCAAGCGGAATAAATACTTGAATAATTTTTAGGAAAAGTCAAAAAATTTCAAAGATGTGGATTGCGTAGTTCTTTAGTGATATTGCTTTGAAAAGCGCCAAGTCCCACCCGACCCCCCCCCCCCACAGGACAAAGGGTTAACCCAGCTTGGGCTGACGATGTTAAAACTTTACCGCATAAGCAGGATTTAAGTGGTTTCCGTCATTTTCATGACGTGAATATGTTTCATTTGAGCGAATGTAGTACTGTAGATGTACTGATTGGCAACGACAATGCTTATTTGATGTGGGCTAAAGAAGAGCGTCTTGGTAAAAATCGTATTGAACCACATGCTTTACTCACTCCTCTCGGTTGGTTGGCTTGTGGTAGTAAGTCACCCTTAGATGAACGCGTTGCTAACGTGTGCACTGTGCAGAGTGCAGACGTCTTCAGAGTCGGATGTCATCTCTAGCTTTCAGCGTAAAATTGAGTCTTGTGATATGGAAATAGCAGACCTGAACAAAGTCATTCAGGATTTGACATTGCAAAAGAAAACCTGTGAATTGTCTCGCAATAAGATTTTGGCTAGAGAACTTGTTGAACCGGATATTGAGTTGAAAGATGGTCGATTTGAGATACCTGTACCGTTGAAGGAAGATATTGATCTACCTAACAATTATGTGTTGGTGTCAGATAGAGCTGCTGCTTTAAGAAAGAAGGCTTTAAAACAACCTGAACTTCGTGAATTTCTTACCGACACCATAAGAGGTCTCAAATCTAATGGTTATACTGAGCGTGCTGGTGAAGCAGAAAATGTAAAGGGATTTGAGTGGTAATTATCATACTTTGTGACGTCACAATTAAAAAAGCGCATTGTTTACGATGGCAAGTCTGAATTCCGAGGAACTTGTGTAAATGATATAATGTTTTTGGGTCCTGACTTGAACCCTCTGGTAGATGTCTTGGCTAGGTTTCGGTTTGCTAGATTTGGTCTCATGGCTGATGTGACTAAATGCTTCTTTCAAATAAAGTTACCTGAGTCGCAAAGAGATTTATTTCGTATATTGTGGTTTGAAGATGATGACCTTGAAAGTGGTAGGATGGTACCTTTTCGTTTTTGCGTACACCCTTGGGGAATAAAGAGTAGCCCATATATCGTTTGCTTGGCTATAAAGAAAATGATCGAGCAGAATCCCAGTGGTGCTGATGAACTGACTTTCTGCAATATTGCAGATAATATGTACATGGATGATTTTATATTTTCGGCTGATAGTTTAGAGGAAGCTCAGCAAATCACTCATGAATCAATTGCTTTGTTTGATAGCCGTGGATTTAAACTTGTTAAGTGGAGTGCTAACAAGAAGGCTATGCTTGTCCTGTCAAACTTGGATAATGAGATGCTTTCACCTTTAATTCGTGATGTTGACTTTCAGACTGAAAATATGACTTTGCCATCAGCGAAGACATTGGGTTGTGTGTGGCAAACCGAATCTAACGAGATGCGTATCGCATGTTCCTTAAAGCCCTTAGCTAACACACGCGCGGAAGTATGATCATTCAGCTTGGACAAAATTTTGATCCGCTAGGCTTTGGAGCGCCATTTATTCTAAAAGCACGCCTGATACTTCAGCAATTGGCAATAGATAAGTTTGATTGGGACACCGAGGTCCCTGATAGCTTTGTAAAAGAGTGGGAGTCGTGGCTTCGTTCTATGGATCTGCTTAACCCTTTGCTTTTCAACGTTTTTTTGGAAGTTAACTGCTCAAGGGGGGGCCATTTTTGGATCAAATTCAATCAGCTGTTACGAGTTATCCGCTGATGCTATTTCAACAGAAGTTGCACTGGTGTGAAAGCAAATCATTTGTCTATAAGTTTGAAAACTCATTATTTTAAAATTTTATATGTTAAACTTGATATTTCAATATTTGCAAAGGTACCCAAAAACGACAATTTTGATTTAACTTGCCGCCTTTAATTAACCGTGCTAATCCGATTTCATGCAAACTTCTAAATAACAAAGAGCTCGATCGAACGCACGAAGTGTGTGTGCGGTGTGCCGAATCATTGCATTGATTAGAATTTACGACTTGCGAGCAAATCTTATTGTAAGCTACTCAGTACTCACTGATTCTAAAATAGTTACAATCAGAGTAATATTGTTATACGAATTTGAAAAAAAACAAAACTGCGTTTGTTGTCTTACATTTTTGTCCTAAACTAATGCATTCCGAAACTCATGGCTAGCTTCTAGTTTTATGGAACCAAATTTCTCATAAGTAACAGCTTAGCCTGCTTGAATAGCTGTTTACATCTTCGTTTGTCTATTTTAGGTCTACAATTGAGTTTGTAGTATGAATATTTTTAGTAGAGAGAAGACAATTGAACAAGTTGTTGAAATAATCTGAAATTTCTAAGTTCAAATTAAGTGCTTTTGAAATTGTGGATTTGTGTCAAGTCGCATCACAAATATCATGCAGGCCACATCATAAGTCATTTCGCTTACGAGTGTTTATAAACATGACTCATAAATTACATCCACAAAAAATACAGCATTTACATCAACAAAGCTAAGTTCGAAGCTCACTTTTTATTGAAGATTGTGTCAATCAATTTGAAAATACATTTTTAGTCCGCCAGCGTGGAAATAATGCAACAGCGAATTGAGGAACATGCGTAAACAAAGGAAATGTGAAATAACCCACAGTCAGCAAATCTACATAAATTTAACCTTTACAAATGTTGAATCAATGTAAAAGGACTGGATTGCTTACTGGGTCCTTATTGTTTGAAGCACTAAAAATACGCGTAAAAGCGACAACGTCAGCAAGGCAGTGATTATGTTTCTGGCCAAAAAAAAATAACGTTTGACTTCAAAGATAAAAATGATTATAACGAAGCTTCAAAGTTTGTCGTAAAACATTTTACTGAGATACAATAAACATAATCATTTTGTGCCAGATTGTGAGAGGACTTCCTAGATTCTTTCCAACGATTTGCATGATTGCAAATTATTTTCTATAACTTTACATTGCTAAAAAATGGCTTCTTTGTTGAAACAACGTGGCTACAATTCTATAAAAAATTCTTAGGCCTACTACATTGAAGTAATGAAATTTTTTTTGTGATTTTGCCGATGACGTTTTACAATATCCGAGAAGTAAAAAATAATAATGATAAATTATTTTACAAAACCGTGGTTTGCAAGTGCTTCACAAAAAATTGTTGGGGGAAAATTTACTATTAGACGTAAAACGTTTGTAAAAGAAATTTGTCGGTTTACGTATTTATAATGTTTATTGCGCTGTTATCGAATTATAAACTGCCTGTAGGCTATTGTCTACCTTTGTGGTTGCCGGCCAGCTTAGAGCAGCATGCAAACTAAGCGTTTATGGTATTTGCATCGTGTTATGATTCTCGAAAATTTCCCACAAGGTCTTTATTTTTATCGTGATATTTTGTGCCTCTTCTGTCCTAAACTTGAAGTTATTGTGCAGCACTATCCACATCGGTTTTTAGACTCAGTCTTCATTGAAAATCTTTTGTGTGGTGCATCATTTCAAGTAGTGTCTTTCCCTAAACTGTTACACAAATCGCCCAGAACCAGGTTGATTATTATGTATCTTACAGCAGTTGAGAGCCCGTTATTGTATGTGTGGAATTATTACTGTAGATGTCTGACTAAATTCATGCCAAAGTCGAGCAAATTCTGCTTTCGGGATCCTTGCCGTTATTTACTGTATTTTTTGTTGATAAGTTTAGGCAGCATTTTTCCAAGATAAATGAAGACATCGGTATTGTTCGTCACTTAGATTTAGTTTTCTCAGCATTATTTATTCATTCTTTGATCCACTAGTTTGTCCCACTTTTGGTATAATCGGATCGTTTATAAATGGCGGGTCTTCACAATAGCCGGCCTCTTATACATTGGCGCAACGTATTCAGATGTTGAATCAATGATGAAGAAAGCTGATTTGTTGTTTGTCTTATGTGACGCCTAAATTTATGCCTCGTCTACAGTACAAAATATTTTGTAATGTACATTGTGTACATTGTACATTTTGTTTGTAGGCCTACATTACAAAATATTTTGTAATGTAGATGAGGCATTATCATCTTTATTTTGCGCTCTTTGGAACAAAACACAGTGCACTGTGAAACAAAAATACAGGACATAACAACAAGTAGGCGACATAAAGCAGTGAAGGGACGCCATCGAGTTAGCTGCTACGTGTAAATGGAGCCTATCTCATAATTTTGAGTGTATCTCACAATTACTGTTTGCAAAAACGCTATTTCTCCGGCTTCTCCCAAAAGCATTTGCAGTGATACATTTCCTCAATTGCAAGTTTTGTCAATGAGAGCATTTCCATAGAACGTTTATTTCGAAACCAGGTTTTCGTGTCTTTATCCAAGAAAAGATTTCTTATTGTATACAAGATTTCTTATTGTAACGTTTTTTATTCGTCAATGAATATTATCTGCTTGAAACAACTGTTTTGAATAGTTTGTGGCCTCCATAGCCTACTATTTTGATCGTGGATTGCTATTCTTCTTTGTAGAGCTGATAACGCAAAAAAGCTTGCTATTATTGTTTCTAATTAACAGCTTTACGATCACTGGCTTTTCTTTGTAGCATAAGAAATAACGCGCTTTGTATTATTGAGGTCAAACCAAACAAAAGAAAGCAAGAGGATGCTTCTCTCTGCTCGCGCATATCGATGCACGAAGCAATTATGAGCTTATGGCTTGTCATCGCAATGTAATCCATTTCACGCTTTGCTGGAAGTTAGCTAGAAATAGCAAAAATTCACCAAAATCTTGAATTTACAAGAAAACTACACAACTTTTAGCATCAAATTTAATATCATCAGATCCGCCTGGCAATTTTAGGAAAAGTCAAGAAAAACCAAGTGCATGGCGTTACTGTGCTTCAAATAATTAAAGGAAATATGAGGGGGGGGCCAAATCTGGCCTCCCTTTGAGGAGCAAAGTGTTAAAGATTTTTCGTTACCGAGATGGTATTTTGCAAAGTCTGGTGTGTGTAGTCCGAATGATGCTGTTTCATATCAATTTCATGCGTTTAGTGATGCTTCGAATCAAGCTTTCTCTTCTGTTGTTTACTTACGTAGACTAGTTAACGGAGCTCCTAGTGTGTCTTTCGTTCTGGGTAAATCTACCATTGTTGTAAAGAATCAGTTTTCTTGGCCGATAGCTAGGAAAGAGCTTATTGCCGCTTTGAATACCGCAAGACTCGTGAAGCAGGCCTACGAGGCATTGAAGATGCCCGACTGCATTAAGTATTTTTGGTGTGATTCTCGGACTGTGTTGCAGTGGGTTAAAAACCCTGATTTACGTTTGAATAAGTTTATTACGCGTCGAGTTGAGCATATTCTATTGTTGTCTGGAGCGCAGGATTGGCGTTTTTGCCCTACTGATATGAACCCAGCTGATGTTGGCACAAGGCCAAATCTTATTACAAAGAAAGAATCTCGAGAGTTGTGGTTAAATGGTTCTAGTCTTCTCTACCAGTGTGAAGAAATTCCATCTGTAAAAAATGACACTTCAGTACCTGTCCATAGCCTATTATCTTCGTGGCGAAGAGGAGTCGCTTGACATTGGACAGGGTGGCCTTCACAGATTGATAGAGGCCGCACCTTCTTTGTATGTTATGAGAAAAAGAATCGCTTATTTGGTTGCTTTTGTTGAATTTTTGTACTTTAAAACGAGAAAGCGTAGCTTTGTGAAGCCAAAACTGGACGCGTCTTATCTTAATAGTGCTTTAAAGTTGACTGTGAAGTTTGTTCAGAAGAGCGTGTATGGCGATGTGGTACATTTAATGACCAAACGATCGCCGGATGCCCTTGAGGAAGTGATAATTAAAGCGGAGTAGTGTTGGAGCTTCACAATGTGAGAAGGAACGCTTGAAAGAATTGCGTTTACTTAAAAAGTACAGACCTTGAGTAGATGACGCTGGTTTAATCCGTATTGAAGGGCGCTTAAGTAATTCTCCCGAGATCCCCCCTAGAAGCAAAGCATCCGATTGTTTTGCCTTCGAAACATCCTTTCACTAGGCTTATTGTACTTTCATATCATAATCGAAATGCGCACTGTGGAGTACAGCACACTTTGTTGTCTACGTCACAGAAGTTTTGGATTGCTAATGGTAACGCCTCCGTGAAGAGGTATCTTAATGACTGTGCTGTATGTGCGATTGAGAGAGCGCGGCCTATAAGGCAGCTCATGTCTGATTTACCGTTGTCTCGTACAACTGCGCATAGGAAACCCTTTTTTGATTGCGGCTTAGACTATCTTGGACCTTTAACCTTTGTTGAAGGTAGGAGTCACAAAAAAGCTTGGGGACTCTTGTTCACATGTATGGCATCTTGCGCTATTCATGTTGAGCTGGTTACGTCATTGTCGCTGAGCGATTTTTTACTTGCCTTTACAAGGTTTACAGATTTACGTGGGCAGGTTAATGCTATCTTTTCCGATAATGGAAGCACCTTTCAGGCAGCATCTAAGAAGTTACCCGAGTTGATAAAATCAGCTGAATTTCACAACGCCCTGAGACAGAAGGAGATAAACTAGGAATTTATACCTCCATATGCTCCAGCGCAAGATAGCGCCTGGGAAGCAATGGTAAAACAATTTAAAATTGCATTTTTTTTACATTTTGGACACTTCAATAAGTAAGCCCAATTTTATTGAACTGCTTACGTACACAGGCAGTGCCGTTCGGATCGTGAACAAACGCTCTTTGGTACCTTTGAGTGACGACCCTAGGGATTTTACTGTCATCACCCCTGCCTCACTTTTGAACCCATATTTGGACCAATACTGTGCTGTTCGGCAACCACATGATCGTGATCAACTAAGAAGGGATTATCGGTTCAATTTGTCACTTTCTCAGCAGTTTTGGAGTAAATGTATGGATTTTTACTTGCCAGGGTTTCAGGGCCGGAATAAATGGTTAAAAATGGCAGAGAATTTGGAGCCTTGTCAACTTGTAGTGGTGGGTTTTCTCCAAGACATTGGTAAACGTAGGAAGTATCAACTTGGGAGGGTGCATGAGGTAGTCCCACAAATTAGGAAAGGGAAGCCTGTGGTTCGGAGAGCTAAAGTTGCCGTTTGCTACTATGACGAGTGTACGGGGAAAGTGAAAGTAGACTACGTGTTGAGAGATATTTCGTGCCTCGCCCCCGTAAAGAACACTTAAGAGTTAGGGTTTGAGCCTAGTTCTGTCTGCGGTGGTCGACCTTTGTCTGAGCCCAGAACAGTCGGTTATTATCGCAACCATGGTATATAGCGTGTACCTAAGGTATCGTACCAATTTCATGTAGGCTATCGTCGTGTATTATTCTTATTGTTGTTCATTCTTTGCATGCCCTTTGTATTTGCGTATTAACCTAACCGTGAGTGATTCAAACAATATTTGTGTATCGTGTGTTTTTATTTATTGGCTCACGATTGTTGTCAATTCTTTTTTAGTTATGCCATGTCAGACTGTCATAACTAGGGGCCGCAATGTCACAGACAATCGTTCGCCAAATCAAACGTTACATAAAACCGTTAAGGTCTACCCAGCCTAGCGTCTTACGTCATGGAATATTACTAAAAAATGAGCAGAGATTTCATCATCCCTTCGTAACACCTGTAAAACATTGCACAATCCTTTTTAACACCTGTGGAATTGCTTAACAATGCATATGGATTATTACGTCACAGAAGCTGGTAACGTGCATTTGAAATATCGCAATCAGTTTCGTCATTTTAGAATTGTCGCTGGAAAGGTTGGTCGAATATTAAAACTGTTTTGCTTGTGCTTACCATCTAGACAAAATTTCCGTCTTTTATCCCAGTAATTTGCATTGTGGTGACAAGTTTTAGTACGTATACGTGTTGCACCCTCTTTTCGACAGCCTGTGGCTATTTTTTCTTGAAACACAATTCGTGAAAAGACGTTTTCAGAAGAGTATTTTTTCGGTGTCATCGCATATAGACGAAAGGATTCGGGGATTTTATGTTACAACTTTCCCACAAACATATTATGGTTTTCCGCTGTGACCAGTAGGCTAAGTTCAGCTTATGACACATGATGCAACGCATGATAAAAATTCGTTGCTTTTATTTTTGCTGAAAATTGTTTTTTTTTTTTGGGACCCATTTTTCGTATTGTTTCCCGACCAGTCCTGATTTCTCTCGGAGGCCCTGACTGTTACTGAATTATGTTTTTCGAAAGTAGGTAAGTAGGCGTGGTGGGATTTGTTTAACAGCTGCAAGCAGTTTCAGCATAGCTTGTCATGATTACTTATATATGTATACCACAGTTAATTGCTTCTATGGTCCACAGTTTTTGTGTGGGCGCATGGTTTGAGGGGTAACACTTGTCTATCATAAGAGATAAGGCAATGTTGTATGTTCCTTGGTAGCCTTTTGGCTTAGTACAATGCACAGTAATTGCAGAACTGCAATACAGTAGTTGTGGTTGCAGGGGTAACACTCGTTTACCATAAGAGATAAGGCGATTTTGTATGTTCCCTGGTAGCCTTTTGGCTTAGTAGCCTACAATATCACAGTAATTGCAGAACTGCAATACAGTAGTTGTGGTTGCAGGGGTAACGCTCGTTTATAATAAGAGATAAGGCGATGTTGTATGTTCCCTGGTAGCCTTTTGGCTTAATACAATATACAGTAATTGCAGAACTGTAATATAGTAATGGTGGTTGTAGGGGTAACACTCGTTTACCATAAGAGATAAGGCGATGTTGTATGTTCCCTGGCAGCCTTTTGGCTTAGTACAATATCACAGTAATTGCAGAACTGTAATACAGTAATTGTGGTTGCAGGGGTAACACTCGTTTACCATAAGAGATAAGGCGATGTTGTATGTTGCCTGGTAGCCTTTTGGTTTAGTACAATATCACAGTAATTGCAAAACAGTAATACAATAACTGTGGTTGCAGGGATAACACTCGTTTACCATAAAAGATAAGGCGATGTTGTATGTTTCCTGGTAGCCTTTTGGCTTAGTACGATATTCAGTAATTGCATGACTGTAATACTGTACAGTAATTGCAGTTGCAGAGGTAGCACTGATTTATCACAAGAGATAAGGCGATGTCGTAATTTTCTGGTAGTCTTTTGGCTTGTTTAGGCTAGACAGCAGTGGTTAAACTAATGTTTGTGCTGGGGGAGGAGGGCAAAAGTAAAATCGCTCTACTGGTTGCATTTTCATAGAAAATTAAAATGGTTGGATAATATTTCGGTTTTATATAATGGGTAGGTTCAAGTTTCACTTCTTGTCCAGGAGGGGTGCAGTTTCACCTCATGCTCAGGAAGATTTGAAAATAATGCTATGGAAGTTGCTACGTTGCTACGTCATTCTTGAGTAAGCATTAAGAGAAGGCTACTTTTAAAAATAAAATACACAAATATCGATAAGCTCTAGGCAGGTAAGTGTCCATGACCTCCGGAGAGATAGGACTTGACACTCATAGAAGCAAACCAAAATATAGCGGGGAGCGACGCATGCGCGAAGGTTGTGCGAGATGGAGATGGCGTTCATGAGAGTAATGTCTTTGTGGGCAAGATATGCTATAGAGTTCGAGCATGTTGAGGTCGGGACGAGATTATGACAGCAGTGCTGATGAGCAGTTCAGTTTATGTCTGTTGACGGATGATAAGCACGACATGAATGAGTGGCCAGCTTGTAAAGTCGCAAGCTGTAAAGCATGCTGGAAAGATAGTGCAACTGTGGTGCATGTCGGCATATCGCAAGCAGCGGCAGCGATGTTGTTGAAGTAGAGTGCTTCTTGTGTGAAGAAGGCTTAAGTGCGTAACAACGCAACTACTGTGCGTGGTATCGCTAGGTAGCGGCGAACATAGGGTTGACCATGTTGAAAGATAACGATGCAGCTTCGGTGCATGTTGGAGGCTATGAGGATAGCCGAGTTAACGTCGTCTCCGTAAAGCTTCTTTAAGTAAAGGCATTTCTGAATAGAGGCATCTCAGGTGCAGGTAACTTGATGAGGGCCACAGTGTGGTAGCGATGACGTTGATAACTATGTCGTGTCAACCGTTGTAGTGATGTCAGTCTCTCAAAATCTCTCGCATCCCGTCTAGCAGCAACCATGTAGCAACCTCATAGCCATCTGCAAAAAGCACTACAGAGTAGCCTCTGTGAGATATATATAATAAGTAAGGTACGTACACGGTAGTATAATACGATAAAAAAGCATAAAAATGGTTGAAACGACTAGGCGACATGATGTAGTCATGACGGAAAATGTTGGCTGGTGAGGTGCTAAATGCTGTTCAAATATGAGAACATGCAGGAAAAATTGGTAGACTGTAAATATGTACAATGTGATACAATACAGGTGATACAATGTCAGTGAATGAGCGAAGGCGCTGAGAGAAGGAATAGCCTAGTGGACGTAGGCTAGGTGAAATGATAGGCACCTGGAATTGGAGTGAAATGCAATGGGAAACAGGTGATTAGGCAATATCAGTGAATGAACAATGTCAGTGAGACAAGACGTAGCTTGAGATACGATGTAAAAATACGGTAAATAGTAGCATATGATAAATGGGAATACTACATGACAATGCCATGGCGTAAGCTTACTGCTGATAGGGTGTATGTAACAGTAATGATACACAAGCAGGGCCTCTGAGAGAAATCATGACTGGTCGGGAAACAATATGAAAAGTGGGCCCCAAAGAAATATTTTTCAGCAAAAATGCAGGTAACGAATTTGTATCATGCGCGTTGCATCATGTGTCTACAGTGTCTTAAGCCGAACTTGGCTACTTTCCTCATCGTGAAATTGAATTCTTTTAAAGTTTCGATTTTAAACAACATATATATCTAAGTTATATGAAAAAACTTCTTTCAATATAAAAATCAACAAAAATCACTCGACTACACTTGCAGCAAAATTGCCATTGTTGCTCAAAATTTTTTCTTGAAAAAATTGCCGTGAAGTTTTATGATGTGCACATGCACATCTCATACATGATGCCTTTGGCCACGGCCGTTGGGAGGAGAATTTAGGTCCCGTACCAAAGCAATTCTCTGGCCCCAAATAAAGACACTTCCAAGAAAAATGCACCATATCCAAAGAATGTACAAGTTTGTGCAAACTCTCTGGTGTTTGGGCAGTGTGGGCGTGTTTGCTGATGAGTTCTTGTCTGTTTATTGTGTGGAATCCTGGAAGAGCCGCTTTTGGGTCGGTGATAACGTCTTCTCCCTTGACAAGTCTGCATCACTGCGCCTGCGTTGGTTCCAGTCATGTTGTGAATCGAAATTGTTATAAATGGTAATTTTAGTATAACCTGTCCTACAGTAGATAGAAGAAAAGTTGTAAACACACAATGCGGGCAATGAAAATAGCTTAACAAAGCATTCAATCCATTCCGAACCTTTTGCAATGCAAAGTTACGGATCACAGCATCAAATAATAAGGATTTTGCAAGGTCTAATTTGATGCACAAAATGCATAAACTGTTCACTCGGTTTTGAGTCGTGGTGGAGCGTAAACAATTCTTACAAATTTCAATGTGCTAAAACCACGTTTTCAACTCGCAACCGTTGGAGGTACTGGTTTACGTAACAAATTTTCAAAGCAACAAAAATATTTGGAAAAGTGTTTCGAAAGTTGCAATGAATGATTTCCTTGAGTAGATCCAACTCTAGCGCATTTACGCAATGACATCCATAAGCAGAAAATAGGCAAGAAGGTTTTACTTCCTTCAATCTTGCTTGGACACTTTTCTAGATATGTTGGATCCATTATCATATGCCAGGCAAACGCAGTTTTTCGTGTCAAGGTACAGTTGGTCAAGCAAACATAATACACGCTTAGCCAAAGCAGCACTAGTTTTCAAGTTAGAACAAGATAAAACGTTCAGTGATAGGCTATTGAGGTCAGTAGGCTTAACAGCAAGATTTCACGTATTGAAGCAGTTTAACATAGCCGACTTGATATGAGAATGGTTTGTTCTTGATCAGAAACATCTGAAGTAGCATCTACAATGATCGAAAAATACTTGTAACTACGCATTTCATTCAAAAATTTGTTTATTTTTAATTGATAAATTATTATTTTAGTAGTAAAAATGGGCCCCCCTCAAAAGTGACAAAACGAAAAACTCCTCGTTTTTCCTTTACAATGTTATGCTAGGGGGGAAAGTAGCCCGACTTCCCCCCCCTCTTGGAGCCCCTGTACACAAGAACATACCAAGATAAAGTTTGTGACGTAAAACGACTGGTATGTTTTGTAGTGGTTATTCAATGTTTGAACGATGTGTGATATATGGTTCGGTTTTGTCGATCTCAGCACGTGGCAGTGCTTTATCAAGAGACAAAAGAAATTGCATACCAAATGCCAACCAAGCTTACACACAAAGTTCCATATTCAGGGTAAATAACTGTGCATACTACATACTGTAACTCCAAACAAAACAAAAAAACAGCTGCCAAAATGGCTAAACAAAGTTTCTTAAATCATGTTAGCTCCTAATAATACTAAAAAAATGGGGGGAATGATAACCACAACCTCTATGGGCGCAGGTGGATTTGCATGATTTCCTCTATCTTTGCACCACGGAGTTATACGAACTGATAGTTTCAGCTGAGAACGTAAGGGTAGCAAAGTCGATATTTTCTAGTTGGAGTAAAAAGACGCACAAAAATCACGAATGGGTGCGTGGGAGCAAAACCACAACCCTTTGCAGAGCAGTGCCTGCACGTCTGTATAAAATAAGATTGGGATGCGTGCCTCGCAATCTGGTATGCTGACCTATGCTAGTTGCACGTAGGTTAAGGCAAAATAAAAGGAATATAAAATGAGCTAAGCATTCAAGTTACATTTGAGACAGCGATTTTTTAACAAAAAATTATTTGCTTATGTTTCCCTGAAAAGGCAACTTGTTGGCAATTGGTGAATCTAAAGTGAACGTTTAAAAATATTAAAAGTGGTAAATGGCGCTTCGGCATGTAAATAAAATTGTCGACATCGGCGTCCAAAATAAGCGGTCTGCCGCTAAACAATTCGCTTTATTACTTCCCATGAGAAAATAACAAAAATCAGGTAGCCTACGTTTGATAAGCAATCAATTGCTTGGCATTGCGCTTAAAAAGTACAGTATGCTACTCAAAATTTTGTTGGCGAACCAACGTGTGAAATGTTATGAAGTAACATAATATGAAGTAACATGTTTTTAAAAGGTAATTGTGAGTAGGCCTACGTGTTTTTGTTTACCTTAGAAACAAAAAAATTGTAGCATAGCCTAGCCTACTTACCAGATATTTCATAGCTATTACTTTGGAGAGAATCTTTCTAAACTCACTTGTTTGAGTGTAACCAGAGAGGTGCGCAAATTATTAATTAAGCTTTCGTTCATTTTTAACCCGACTTACGTTCGGAGGTCACCAATGTGGTTACATTAATTCTAGAGGTTTGTTGATGGTTTTATAAGTTAATTGCAGTAATTATATTAAGACTGTTTGACTATCTGATAAAATTCTGTACATTTGTTATTTGACTCCACTAAACCTTCTTCACATAACTGTTGTTCATATTATACTGTCGAGTTAATCAGAAGTTAATCATTGTTTTGTTTGGACGAGACTGTCTGACCATGTGATAAACGAGTGTTACCCCTGCAAACCATGCGCCCACACCAATAATGTGGACCATAGAAGCCATTAACTATGGTAGCCTATCAGTGGCGGCTGGTGAGTTTTAGAAATGGGGGTGCTGCGTGTTCGCCAAAGGAGAATTTAACAGCGGGGGGTTTGGGGGCCTCCCTCAGAAATTTTGAAAAATCACATTTGATTAAGTGCATTCTGAGCGTATTTCAGCTCTAAATTGTGATAAAAGTTTGAGATAAAACTGGCTTATTTAAGAGTTTCGCAAATGTGTAATATTTTGAAGGGGCCTATCAACAAACATGTGAATAACACGTTCTAGCTATTGTGCTGTCACAGCATCTGAGCACGACAGGGTAATGTAAGCAGTGGCAGCAGTGGCCGAGTGGTTAGCGCGTTGGGCTCGCAGTCGAGAGCCTGCATGTTCGACTCCAGCCACCCGCACTTGCTGCTGTTGTTTCTCTGGGCAAGAAACTTTACGACAATAGCCTCTACCCAGTGATCGATTTCGAGTAATGGGTAGTACCAAATTTAAGTCATAAGTAGAGTAGACAACCGGAAACATACATTGCCGTCGGCTGCAGCGTGGGTCATGTGTACGTCGGAAGGCGTACACCGATGCATAGCGCTCAAGTCCGCTTTCCCGTAATGCAGGATAAAGATATGACAAACAAACAAACAAACTCACATGGTAAAACAATGTTAGTATTATTAAAATATTAATATTCATTACAGTAACAGGAGGCAGGCCTGACTGGTCATTCATATAAACAACAGTTGCAAAGCTGAAAACCAAACAAGTGGTTAGTCATGTGAACAACGTTTAATTTAAAGGCCAAATTAAAAAATGCCAAACAAAATTTTTTTGCGCAAAAAACAACAAAAAAGGCTAAAAAACTGCCAAATTTTGAAAAAATGCCAAACAGGATTTTTTCATGCCAAACAACATAAAAAATGCCAACCCGGCAACCCTGAATTGTGCTGCTTGTAACGCAGCACAAGCGTTTGCTATTCGTTTGCATAGGCAACTCAAAAATACACGCGGCTCGCTGACGTCACGATCGAGTGTTTGTTTTATTGTAACCTTGCGCAAAATATCTCAAAGCACGCAGAGTTGCCAAATATAATTTACACAGTCAGCAATTCTGTGAACAGAAAACATAAACTACATTTGGGGCAGAAGAAACGATAAGATATTTGAGAAACTTTTCGTGAAAACTTTTGTGGGAGTGCTGCAGCACCACAGCACACACTAGCGAGCCGCCCCTGTAGCCTATACATAAAAGCATGGCTGGATTTCAGCCAGAACGGTCCGGAACGTCGCTCCGGAACCTCGATCAAAAAGTTGACTTGTCCGGAACAGCGTTCCGGAAGCTCAAATATTTTATGCTTTTGTTATGCTTTGCCCTGTTCAGAGTAGCGTTAAGAAGATATTTGTAATTTGTATTATTCATTTGATCCGTTATTGTGCAACCTTGAGGCAGCTTGATTATCCTAGGGCCACACCCTGACGTTTACACTTCGATGTTTTATTGAGCCACTTTATTACCGGTAGCCTACGTCACAATTAGTTTTACCTCTATTTTCCACTTTTATTACTGACTGTTTCCCGCTGCTTAGCACCACTCTTAGTATGCCTTGCCATATTCAGAGTAGCCTAATAGCCTAGTATGTCTGTTACGTTACAAAATAAGTTACTTGATCGAACTACTTGGCCAGAGGACACAGCAATAACACACGGAGAAAACGAAATCATTGAAGTGGCAAAGAGATTACGCTTAAATGAACGCGAAGCTGTAAGGGAACTTCGTGAATATGTAGCTGCGAAAAAAAGATCACAGTCTTCAAAATTTGATAACGTCACTAAAATCCATTCCAATTTCATCGAGCGAGTGTGAGCGAGGATTTTCATAAATGAACCTCATACTGGCATCTGACCGTGCTTCTCTTTCTTTACACACTGTAACTGTTTATATATGAAGGGTCGGTCCTCCAGTGAGAAAGTTGAGACCCGAAGTCGCCAAAGGTTTTATGGTTTGAAACAGGCGCGGATCTAGGAGTTTTTTCGGGGGAGGGACAGAAAATTTGAAAATTAATTAAACAGAAAGGGAAAGATAAAACAGATATGAACAATGATACTACGACATATAGCCCACGATATGCCAGTGGCGTAGCCAAGGGGGGGTTTTGGGGGTTTCAACCCCCCCCTTTGGCACGCGTGTGAGGTCACGATGTTGAGAATGATGCTATAAGTCTCTTTATGTCTCTAAAACAAAGTTTGCCTAATTTTAAACGAAACTGCATTAAAAGAGCGAGTTTTGCCAATACCAAACACTCAAATATCTCAGCCAGGAATTAGCAACAAGAAAACATAGAGACTTTGCTTTTCCGAAAAATGTCGAAAAAACATTATCTTATCTTTTTTCTGTGCCACTGGACAGCACCATTTCTCAGGAATATTTATACCCACATTTTTGTTGAAAATGCTCTCAGAATGCACCAAATTCAAAGTAATTTTTCCAATTTTTTTGGGGGGCCTCCTAAACCCCCCGCCGCTGGCTGTCGTCTTACGCAAACATGAGTCAGGCTTCGCCCGCCGGCTGTCAAAACCTCCCCCATTTCAAAATTCCTGGCTACGCCACTGCGATATGCTATAAAATAGACATTAAAACAGCCATTTTTATCAATTGTGAATGCTTAAAAAATAAATTTTGCTTCAATAAAAATTGCTAAGCAAGTAAACCTGAAATCGGGTTTAAAGCCCTGTATGCAGTGTCCATGACCAAAATGGATATTTGTATGTTTGCAGGCATATAGGGCAAATAATTGAAATTATAATGAAGACCAGTGCTGTGTTAAGAGGGGGGCCAAGGGGGGCCCGGCCCCCGGGCCCACCATCTCAGGGGGCCCACTAATAATAGACTTTTGCGTCTCAGTAAAAAAAACTAATTTGAGTTGCGAAAGTTCACTGCGTGTACTTGTCCATTAAGAAAATGATTTAGGTCTTAAACATCTCAAATTTGGGCCCTTACTACACTGAAACATTTCTAAGAATACCATTACTATCTTAAAGAAAGTTAAAATGCGATAACGTTAGTAACATGATCTGCAGAAATGTATTTAACATATATATAACAGGTGGGATACAATTGAATATGTGAATTCAAGAAGAGCCCAACTGCCACAAAGTGTTTTTGCACAACCATTTTAATTATTTTGGTCATTTACTTTTGTGGTGAAACTTCGATAATAATTACATGCTTAAACATACTGGTAAGAAGCATCATATCTAAAAAGTTCACTCGGTGAAGATTCTGTGGAGAAACTATGGAGAAGTTGAAGTGTAATTGATGTAGTTGGGCCCATTTCAAAATCAATGAAAACATTGATAGGGTATTTTTTATGTGTTTACTGATATGTCTAAAAAATCTGGCTGTTTTTTTTGTATAATTTAGAAGACACTGAAAGAAATCGAAAAGCACAAATAGTGAAATGAAAAAAAAACTAGAGGGCCTTTTTCGAATTCACATACCGTTATTCAATTTCTTTTGATTGAAAGAAATCTGAAAGCACAAAAAGTGAAATGAAAAAAAAATGGAGTTGGGCCCTTTGTGAATTCACATACCTTATACAGCATATTCAAATTGTTTTCATCCATAAAAGTGTTTTGTTTTAAAAAATTGTTAGGTGTAAGCAAAATAGCATTTCTAGCTTAATTATCATTTCATTTTTAACATTTATAATACCGCAATTATAAATGTCCTTGACTAATGACTAGTGATGTCGCGAGCAGGAAAAACCTGTCCGCTGCCGCACTGCACAAGTGCACATGTCTTCTCGTACACTGCAACACAAAAGATTTCGAATGATCACACTGCCTCTGCACCACAAAAAATAAGAGTGCATTTGCGCAAGTGCACATCAAATGCAAAGGAATCTATTAAACAAAAGCAAATTTTTGAAAAAATTTAGGGCCTATTTAAGCAATTGAGTAACTTGCACCACTTATTATCTATAATTGCACATGAAATTGCTCTTACCTTCAAATACCTTATAGGCCTGGCTTATCACATGTTGCAGGGTGGCCTACTGAAATTGCTTTGATCCAAAACAAACATCATTCTTTCACAAGTGACCTGTTTATTCATGCCACTAACCAAGGCTACCATACCCTAAAAACTTTAATTAACTTGAATACCTGTATAAAAATAATGAAAGCTTTGCCTTGGAATGAAATAATGTTGAATAAAAATAATTGAACACTTGATTCTCAAAACGCTTTAGCCTACACTGTTTTTGTTTACAAATTATGGTACAATCAATGTTTTTACTTGGTTGACAGAACAAGTAGTGTTGCCAGATAAACCATGAAAATGGTGAAAAACAATAATGTTACCAGATGACCAAATCTCAATGAAAATTAATAATTTCTACAGTTTTGGTTTTATCCTCAGATATTATCTGTGCGGTACAGCGGCAAAGTTTAAACAGTCAAACTTCTGCGCGGTACGGTGGTATTACCGCGTCGTAACTATACTCCATTGCCAGTAATTTTTTGTATTAAAAATTGTTAACATTTTGGCTTTCATTCCCAGAAAAGGTGTACCTAAGAAATGATAGACCTGTGTTTGCGGTTACTTACACATATGTTGTTTTCTAAACTGGTGAGAAAGTCTATTGAAGTGAACCAATTTCCATATCGGTGAAGTGAAAGTATACACAATACTATAGGTCTGCTTGATGATAGAGGGCCCAAAATTATTCTGGCCCGGGGCCCACAAAGGGTTTAACACAGCACTGATGAAGACTAAAAACTATAAAACAGCCATTCAAGGTTTCAGATAATTTCAACTGACGTCATTTGGCTCAGCGTTAGTTTCAGCTGAGGCAGCTTCAACAAATGTTGCTATTAAAATGTATTTGAAGTTGTATGAAAGAAAATAACGGAGTCTGGTCGATGGATAATTTCAACCAAAGTAGGCTAACAATAAAAAATTATTCCCCCCCCGGGATAAGTTAAGTCCGCCGTGGGACTAATATCACCTGTTTAGAAGCATATCAAACCATTTGATGCGGAAACATACAATTTCAACAACTCCTCACAAAATTTCGAGGGTGCCCGCCCCCCCCCCCCCTAATAAATCCGCGCCTGGTTTGAAATTGGTCACAGCGGTAAACCATAATCCCTTCGTGGGAAAATTGTAACATAAAGTTCCCGGATCCGTTCGTCTGTATGTAATGACCGAAAGAAACACTCCTTTGAAAACGTCTATTCAAAATTGCATTTCTGTAAAATTAGCCACCTGGCTGTCGAAATTGGAATGCAACACCGTACACCACTAAAAACTTGTCACTACGATACAAACTACTTAGATAAAGACGGAATTTTCGTCCAGCTGGCAAGCACTAAGCAAACAGTTAAATATGCGACCAACTTTCAAGCAACCATTTTACGAATGACTAGAATACATTGCTATATCTCAAACTCACGTACGCAGTTACTGTGACGTCATAGTGAAAGATTGTGAAGCAATTCTCAACAGGTGTGATACAAGTCTTACGAACGATGGTGCAATCTTGGCTCATTTTTAGGAAAAATTCCATGACGTAATACGCTAAGATTCAGTAGACCTGAACGGTTTTATATGACGTTTGATTTGGTGAACCATTGTCAGGAACAGAAATACCATGAATGTCTTGAAAAATTGTGGAACTTGTAATTTTTTGTGTTATTGTTTCACTAAAATACGAATATTTGCATTGAACAACGTTAGGCCTATATCATCTATAGAGTATGATACTTGGGTACTTTAGCAACGTTTTAAACACGTACATCAAGTGTGTTGTTTCAAAGTCTTATAAGGGCATAATTCTAAATCTCTTCTACGGCACCTAGCGCATTTGGAAAGTAAAAAACTAACGTTCCGGAAGCTAATCTTCTGGAAATCCACCACTGCATAAAAGTAATCACGACAAGCTATGCTGAAACTGCATGCTGCTTTTAAACAAATCCCACCACGCTTACGTACCTACTTTCGAAAAAATAATTCAGTAACAGTAGGGGTGTTAGTGTTACCTATACTGTACTTTAGCTACTTATGTGTGCGTCCAATCTCCTCATCCCGCGAACGGAGGGGGTCATGTGTCTTTCCCTACTAATTGTTAGTCTACAATTGTCAAATTTCTTTGTGTAGTATCTTATAACCACACACTTGTATATTATTTGCATCCTGTATAACCACCTTATTGTGATAGGAATTATCTGTTATGTTACCGTAAGGAGGGAAGTGTGTAACATGTAGGCTACCATGTTTCTAACTAACAAATTTAAATTATGACAACATTTGGCCGAAAGCTATGAGAATTGCAATTTGCAAATACACTTCAACTCTGCCATTTAAAACCTAAATTCTTCTCTCACGCAATGTAGGTCACACATCCTGTTAACAAATGCTATTCTCACGGAACCTAGCTCAGCACATCCGCATTTCTGAAGCGACATAACTGTGTAACCGTTCCTCTTTCATAACCCCAACCATATTACTGATAAAAAGGCACCACCGTAGGCTACATTATGAAATAAGCGGAGAATTGAAAAATACTCGTAACATATATAAACCAAAAGAATTTCCATTTAGAAACAGACTTTCAAAATAGAACAGACCGAACGACTCTCGAACAAGAAGGTAAAAATCACGACGGAAAATGTCGCTTTTCTGACACTCGTCGCAATGAACTAAATTGGTTAGAGTTAGACAGGATAAGTATTTCTCAATTTCCCGATTAAGAGCTGGTAACTTTGATTAACAAAAAATTCATTTAACATTACATTTAACTTGTTTAATTTTTGTAGGCAATCAACCAATCATACCCTTAAACAGAAGCTCTAAATTATCCACTTGTAGCTAGACACGCTCAATAAGCAAAAGCCTACACCAAAAGACAGCTCAACATCAAAAATCCTATAAGCTACTGGGGGATCGTCCGGGAACAACATCAAAAAACCTACATGGTCAGTGGTCACACCCCCTTATAACGGACGAAAACTTACCCAGAGAAATTCTCAAATTCCAAAATATTAAAAATACTTTAACTTTATTGCTCATATTTGAAAAGATATAAAAAATTGGGCGGTAGGCTACTCAAATTAAAAATTTACGACCAGAAAGCAGTAACGATTGAGTCGCTTCGAATTTAAAATTAGTTTAAAAAAAGCTTCCGGGAGTATCGAAATGAAATCCGCCGGGATAGCTCAGTTAGTTAACGCGTGACTTCTGGATCGAGGACAGCTCTCCATTCAGCGGCATCTAATGGATGGAATAATTCCTGGCGACAAGACTTCAACAATCGGAAGCTTCACTCTGTCAATCTCGGTGACCGGCCCAGCGTCAGTAATCATAAGCCTCTACAAGTATACGAAACTGCCAGGATTAAGCTCTGCAAGAAGCTTTCCCAGTCCGAGGATAAAGATTGAATCAATCAATCCTTCGGAAACCCAACCCAAGAAATAGCGCACGAGCCATCGATTCAGTTGTAGGCCATATTGTTAGAAACGATTCCCCGCCCATTTAATATTATTGTTGTATCTCTGCTCCATTCTATTTTCATGCTTGAGTGACCCGGCCATACATTAACAATTTTTGCTAGTTGATCTTTCTTTTTACGTTTTGGCATGGACTGGAGTGGTCATTGTTTTATAAAACTGGAGAACTGGAGATTTGGAGTGACTAGGGAATATGTAAGAATTCGGTAAGCAACTGTTTGTTTTGTTTTATTATTGTCGTTTTCAATACACCATTTCTTCTAATAAGTAAGGCCTGCACTTTATCCAGTCTAGGCAGCCAAAGATTGAAGCTTCTAAGCCTGTACTCTGTCAGGCCACTGTTCTAGTCAGGTAGAACTGGTTACCGTTAAACCCTATAATTTTAGTAGGTTGCTTACTAACATTCTCCGTAATATCGTGAAGGTCAATTGTCACCTCACCTAAGGTAAGTACCGTACAGATTTTGTTTTTTGTAGCTTGTATATTGCTGTGTGTTAATTATGGCTCGTAAAAAGCCCAAGCAAACTCCAAGACGGAGTAAGCCAAATGGTTATGCTAGTGGCTCAACAGAGCAGCATGAGGCCGCCTCTAATATTAGTGGTCAACATGACATTAGCGAAGAGCTGCCAGGTCTCGTTGTGTTAGAACAAGAGCTGGTTGAAATCGAGCTTGGCATAACTTCCATCGACATGGAGCTATGCTCAAGTGATGATTTCCTGAGTTCTTCTGAAGTTTTGGAGGTAAAGAAAAGATGCCTCGAACTTCAAAGGAAGCTCTCCCTTAAACGTTTAGATTTACTCAAATGCAAACCACAGCAATCAGGCTCAATGGAATCTAGGATCAACCGTATGGGGGAAAGCATTTATGGTTTGCTTGAAGCCTGCTCTACCCTCCTTCGAAGCTGCCGAGAACAATCCAAGCAAGTGTCACATCAAACATCATCGGTAGTTATGGATGCAGGCAGTGACACAGGCAAAGCTGCTGAGTCTAGCAGTCACGTGACACCCCGTGAGAGTGGTGTAAAGATACCACCTGTAAAAGCAGAACAGGGTATCCTTCAGGGCAGCAGTAGTGCTAGTAATATTCTTAATCCTTACACATCTCCCTTTCGCACTGAAGCTAATAATAGTAGTGAATTTCCCATCGTCGTGCCTCAACCCCAGCTCAGTGCAGGGTTTCAAAATGTTCATGGTCCTCGGTTGTCGCTGGAGAAGTTTGACGGCAATGTGTTAAAGTTCTTTAACTTTAAAAGGCGTTTTGAACGATACATTGAGTCAAACTATCTAAGCTTTGAAGATCGCATCGCCTTTTTGGAGGACAATTGTGTAGGCCAGGCCTTGGAAGTAATTTCTGGCCTGAGTTGCTTGCAAAATAGTGAAAGAGCATATGGAATGGCATGGGATAGATTGAGAAAAAGGTTTGGCAACCCTGGAAAACTCATGGCCAAAGTGAAGGAAGATTTGCTGCAAGGACCCCCTATTTCAGAGTGGGATGCGCCGGGCCTCACAAAGCTTTGCGACAAGATGTATAAGTGTGAAGTCAGTTTCGATGGCTGGGGTAAGTCCCATCTTTTAAACAGTGATGAGGTGCTTCAACGGCTGTTCCTGCGACTTCCTTATAAGCTAAAGGAGCAGTTCGTTAATGTTAATCACTTAGGATCGGACTGTGCCACGTTTGGTGATTTAAGAGTCTTGGTCGAGGATGCAGCCTCTCGAGCCGACAGCCAATATGGCCATCTTATGCAACCAGGCAAAGATGTTAAGAGAGCTCCACAACCATCGCTGGCTCGATCTAATCCGCAAGGTGGCTACAAGCGTGCTTCGGTTTGCACAACCCAAGAGCAGATTTCCCAATCTGCTAACCATAAACAAGAGTCCTGTTGTTTATGTGCAGAGTCGCATGCCCTATGGAAGTGTGAGATGTTTAAACAAAAACCTGTTGCAGAAAGAAGAACCCTGGTGCAAAAGCATAGACTGTGTTTTTGTTGCTTGAGAGCAGGCCACAGAGTGGTTGATTGCAGATTTAAGAAATCTTGTGCAACGTGTGGATCGAGGCATAATTCACTTCTGCATGTAAACCGTGTGGAAGAGGAAAGCCCCTCTTCTCTGAAGAAGGGCATCTCAGCAACAACGTCTGCAACTGTGCCAGCAACATCTGGGACAACAATTTTTAAGGTTTTGCCAGTTAAGGTATGGGCTGGGGACCCCTCCAACTATACCTATACTTATGCTTTTATCGATGAAGGTTCTAGCGTCAGTCTATGCTCCTCAAGCCTCGTATCTCGCTTAGGGGTTGCTGCGACAAAAAGCAATGTGGAGTTGCTGACCACCAATGCTGTCTCCTTTCATGACAAGAAAATTGATTTTTTGGCTGTGCAGGGAATGGAAGAGCAGGCTGTGTTTTCCGTTGCAGATGCTCTGGTGATGGACCAGATTGTTGATGTCAGCCACAGTATCCCCACCGAAGCACTTAGTAGTGCATATAGTCATTTGGAGGACTTAAAGTTCCCTGAACTAAAAGATAGGAAGGTTGAGTTGTTATTGGGTAGCGATCTTCACCAGGCTTATCTTTTGCAGGAAGTTCGTACTGGCGCACCAGGAGAACCATGTGGACTGCACACTCTTCTGGGTTGGACCATTTATGGGAAAGATGGTGGCGATAGGCAACTCAACTCACCAGTAATGGTAAACTTTCTTAGCGTAAAGGAGTCTTGCGATAGAATGTTAAATGTATTGTTGCAGGATTTTAATGACATCGATGAGCCACAGGCCCCCTGTCCTTCAATTGAGGATAAACGTGCGCTGCAGATCATGCAGGACACGGTGAAGAAGGTGGATGGACACTATTCTGTAGGGCTGTTGTGGAAGGATGAAGACCCGGACTTGTGCAATAATCGCTCTATGGCACTCAAGCGCCTAGAGGGAATGAAGCGCCGATTTATTACTGACCCGGTGTTATTCAATAAGTATCGTGGTAAAATGCAGGAATATGTTAAATGTGGCTATGCTGTGCCACTTGAAACTGGTGTGGTAGACACACCAGGGAAGACGTGCTATGTGCCCCATCACTGCACGACCAATGCGGCCAAGTTTAGAGTCGTTTTCGACTGCAGCGCGAAGTTTAAAGGCGTGTCATTAAATGACAAGCTGCTTCATGGCCCAGATCTCACCAATAACCTTGTAGGAACATTGTTTCGCTTCAGGCAACATCCGATCGCTGTTGTGGGCGATATTAAGGCCATGTTTTCCCAAGTACGTGTAGACGAAGGAGACAGGGATGCCTTTCGATTCTTATGGTATCCGGACGATGATCTCAAGCGGGAACCTGTCGACTACCGTATGCAAACTCATGTGTTTGGAGCAAAGTCGTCGCCATGCTGTGCTGCCTTCGCGCTTCGGATGACTGCCAAAGACAATGAAACAGGTGCTGATCAAAACACTGTTAACACAGTTTTAAAAAATGTTTATGTTGACGATATTTGTCATTCATGTGAATCGCCGGATCAGGCTATCGAACTAATACAACAACTGCGTGAACTATTACAAAGTGGCGGCTTCCATTTAACTAAATTCCTGTCTAACAGTGCAGAGGTCTTGAGTTCTGTGTTGCAGGAAGACTTGGCGTCGAAAGTCGATCTGCCGCAGTGCCAGCTTCCAACGCAGAAAACCCTTGGTGTTGTGTGGAATGCTGCAAGCGATTGCATGGAGGTGAGGGTGAGTATTCAACAAAAGCCCAACACCCGGAGAGGCGTTCTCTCCATGATTTCGCAAACATACGACCCACTGGGTCTAATACAACCCTTCATTTTACCTGCTAGGCAACTCCTGCAGCAGGCCTGTGACGCTCAACTTGATTGGGATGAACCCCTTAATGGCCTTGGGCCAGTAAACATTAATTGGGAAGCTTGGTTAAAGGCCCTTCCAGAGCTTGAATGTGTTTCCATCGCTAGAAGCCTGACTCCTTTTGGTAAATGTGCTATCCGCTTTGAATTGCATGGTTTTTGTGATGCCAGTACCAGTGGCTATGGGGTCGTGTTTTATGTTAAAGTGTTTTATGATGATTCTGTAGTAATTTGTAATTTTCTATTTGGCAAGGCTCGAGTGGCTCCATTAAAGCCTGTTAGCGTACCTCGCCTGGAGCTCACTGCTGCTGTGCTCGCTGCCAAAGTCTGCAATTTTATTCTGACAGAGTGTGATTTTAAATTCAATAGTGTTGTCTTATGGACAGACTCAACGGTTGTGCTGCGTTACATTAATAATACTTCGACTCGTTTCCACACCTTTGTGGCTAATAGGCTGAGCACTATTCACTTGCTTACCAGTGTCAATCAATGGCATTATGTACCGACTACCTTAAACCCCGCTGACCTCGCGTCTCGGGGAGTTTGGCCTGATAAAGTTAATACCGCTAAGCTTTGGTTCAATGGTCCTAAGTTTTTGCATGATGTCACGAGCAATTGGCCAAACCAGCCCGACTTTGTTGGCGGAATTTCGTCAGACGATCCAGAGGTTAAAAGCATTGAACATTGCTCAGCTCAGCAACACGCGATTACGGACTCAGACTCTCTCTGTCGGTTGTTTACCCGCTACTCGCATTTCCACGATCTGCAAAGAACGGTTGCATGGTTGCTTCGCTTCAAATTGTACCTGAAAAGGAAATGCCGAGATGACTCCTTGACTGTTAAGACAGATTCGCTCAGTGTCGAGGAGATGGACGAAGCTGAACTTGCCATTGTCACAGCCGCCCAGCATCAAGCATACCCGACGGTGTTCGCAGTTCTCCATAACCACCCAGGATTTGACGCCCCGGTGGAACTCGTGTCCGACCTGCAGTTGAAGAAGCATGTGGCTTTGAAGGAGCTACAGTCCCTAAACCCCTATGTTGTTAACGAAACGTTAAGAGTTGGTGGGCGATTGCAACAATCTTCTCTGTCAAGCGGAAGAAGGCATCCGATCATTCTCCCATATCAGCACCCAATCACCGATCTAGTGATCATGAGGTATCACGAACGAGAAGGACACATGGGATGCTCACAAGTCCTTACCGCCATTGCTTCCCGTTATTGGATTGTCAAAGGGCGATCAGCTGTCAAAAGGGTCTTGCATTCCTGTATGAACTGTCGTTTTTGGAAAGCTACCGCCGGAAAACAGCAGATGGGCAACTTACCTGCTCCACGCGTAAACAAATCCATTCCTTTTCAAGCTGCTGGCACTGACCTTCTTGGTCCATTGATGGTAAAGAGCGGCCGCAGCAGTGTTAAGCGATATGTTTGTATTTTTAATTGTTTGGCGACCCGTGCTGTGCACTTTGAGGTCGTGCAATCCCTGGAGGCAAGTGCATTCATTCAAGCCTACCGAAGATTCTGCAGCCGTAGAAACGTTTGTCCTACTGATCTGTACAGTGACAACGGAGGAAACTTTGTTGCTGCAGACCGCGAACTTCGGCAAGGACTCAAGAACCTCCATCAAAAGAAAGTCACCGATGCCTTACTTCGGCATGAAACGAACTGGCACTTCAACCCTCCGCGTGCTTCACACCAAGGCGGCTTCTACGAAACATTTTTTCGTTTATTAAGAAAATTGATGCGGTCGCTGGTGGGAAACGCTACGTTGGATGAATTCGACCTTCTCACGCTGGTAGCAGAGATTGAAAGAATTTTAAACGATCGTCCCATCACTTCGCTCCCATCGTCACCAGATGATCTGCAAGCCCTGACTCCAAGTATGATACTCACCGGATCAGCTTGTGACACCCTACCGCCAGATGTTTTTATGAAGGCTGACGGTTATCGACGCTCTTGGAGAAAGACCCAATACCTCACAGACAAGTTTTGGGAACAATGGCTGTTGCAATATCTCCCTCTGCTGCAGCCCCGACAAAAGTGGTTTGGCACATCTCCAAGCTTGAAACCAGGCGATTTGGTACTGGTAACGGACGAGGCAACTAAACGTGGGCACTGGCCCAAGGCTATTGTAAAGGAAGTTATGCCGGACACTAATAAACTTGTCAGACGCGTGCGAGTAAAGGTTGCTGACGGTACTGAGTTTGTTCGCGACATCAGAAAGATCTGCCTGCTAGAGGGCAGTATGGACTTTTAAAATGACAATTTTGTTTTCTAGGCTGGCTGGTTGGCACGATTGCACAACTGACATTGCTCATGCTGCTTAGGTTTCATATTTGAATTGTATTGCGTGTTTGTGTTTATTTTACTATTATTATTCTTGTGCTCCTCACTACTGCAGCTAACGCGGTGTCGTCGATGCATTTGCATCCAGCAGTTCTGCCATAACTGTGTTATTGACTCCCATTAATAGTGTTGTTTCTATTTGCATCCTGCAGTTATTTACACTGTAGCAGTCTAGCTCTGTTTTTGGTCTGACTATTTCACACACCTGTCTCACTACTAACGCTTTTGCTATGTGCGATATTATTTTTTGTGTTTTGTCAATACATTGCTTAACTATCACGACTCGACTTAACAGTCGCGTGTTTTTTCTGGTAGCCTACTTTTGCTCTGACGTTAATGTCACTTGCGCTGGTCATAGCATTGCGCAGTATTAGGTTGTATGTGTGCTTTTGTTTATGCCATATCCCCACTTCTGCCACTGGTACCATGTATGCTATCATTTGTTTTTCGTGTATCCGTTTATGCTGACTTCCAGTTGTCAGTAGACTTATGTTTTTGTGCTTAATTTTAGCAATCGCTAAGCATGTTGGTCAAAAGGGTTTTTTAACTCCTCTTGGGCGTGTCTTCGATGTCCTTCTGTAGGCTACTGTTATGCATGTTCTATTAAGTTTGTGTGTAATGCAAGCCAGCCTTTGTGTTGCAATTGTGATCCTTGCTAACCGCGAATATTTTTGATTCTGGTCGATATTTGCATAATTCATGTTCATTGTCGTTTATTTGGCCACCTTGTGGCAATTAGTTGGTTTGTATTTTGCTTCGTTGTAATCGTTTTACAGTGGTAAAACCCTCATTTGTTAAACTCTGGTTTTGGGGGTGGGTATGTTAGAAACGATTCCCCGCCCATTTAATATTATTGTTGTATCTCTGCTCCATTCTATTTTCATGCTTGAGTGACCCGGCCATACATTAACAATTTTTGCTAGTTGATCTTTCTTTTTACGTTTTGGCATGGACTGGAGTGGTCATTGTTTTATAAAACTGGAGAACTGGAGATTTGGAGTGACTAGGGAATATGTAAGAATTCGGTAAGCAACTGTTTGTTTTGTTTTATTATTGTCGTTTTCAATACACCATTTCTTCTAATAAGTAAGGCCTGCACTTTATCCAGTCTAGGCAGAAAACGTTTTAGACACATATTACTCTTGAGTTTTGATTAATAGTAGCCTACTTCTGGGCTATATCTAATATTTTAATCGTGTTCGCTCGTTCTTTGTTTTAAGAGAGGTCGTCGTCGTCGTGTGAGCCTTTGCTGGGGCCGAGGGTCTACCTTTTCACCACCCAAAATTCACTATGTTCCCGGACTACACTGGAACTGCAGAGGTGGGCACCCGCTACTTTTAAAGTAGCGCGCTACCGCTACTTGGACCAAAATAGCGCGCGCTACCGCTACCCGCTACCAATTTACAAAAGTAGCGCGCTACCCGCTACTGCTACTCGGACCAAAGTAGCGCGCGCTACCGCTACTTCTTCCGCTACTTTTGTCTAAAATGACACTAGGAAACACTCTTCAAGTCCCTAGTGACGCAAAAATGACCTTGAAAATGAATGTTATCATTCGTTTAATCTGTCATTTTAGCGTCGTTATAGAAAACACATTCTAAGGGAAATTTATTGTTACGCATCTTTCAAAAACACGACCATTTCAAAATGAGAGTCACTAAGTCCTGCCCGCTTTGGCTTTAACAGAGAAAAGTCTCTCCACCGCAGCACTGGAAGGAATGGGGGTGTTGTATTTAATGAACAGATTTTTTAACTCGGGGGGAGAACCTCCATCATTGGGACGATTCTACAATGGGGCACTTGGTCTCCCACGCTTGGTTGATCAAGCAAGCACAACGTATATGACGAATTTCAATTCGCCATGTAGTCTATAGCTTGTACCAACAGTGAGATCCTTCAATTTGCATGCATGGCTGGTTTGTTAAAGAAAGTGTGTTTTTTTATACCCAAAGGAAAAAAAGATAGGTCACTTGTCTTGAAGATATTTTTGTACATACTTGGCGAAGCAGGTTGAAAAAGCATGGTAGCATAGTCTATATGTCTGGCAGTTCTTAGGACAAAACGTTGTTGTCAATGAGGTAGTGTTTAAGAAATTAGCTGATTTTTTTGCATTTGCGGATGGCATCTTTCAATGGGACAGCAGGTCTTGCCCATCAATGGGACACTGTAAATCAACTCGACTTATTCGTAAAAAGGGAAACACAGATCCTTTAACTATGAAAACTGCTGTTGAAAAAGCAATACAAACCGGAAAAATAGACCTGTAGCAAGAGAATTTGACATACCAAGCCAAACATTGAAAAACTGGGTTGACACATACAAAAGAGC
This sequence comes from Aplidium turbinatum, assembly GCF_918807975.1. NCBI lineage: Eukaryota > Metazoa > Chordata > Ascidiacea > Aplousobranchia > Polyclinidae > Aplidium > Aplidium turbinatum. Next base: position 6,385,773 of record NC_137475.1, on the reverse strand, counting down.
CCAAGCAAATAATGATCTTAAAGGCAATCTAAGTTTTCAACCTCATTATGGTGTCAAAAAGATTTTGAATGATAAAGTTGAAAAAAATTTAGAAAACAATAATAATGCACTACAGTAAATATAATCAATAACAAAGTGAATATCAAGTTTATCATATGCATTTACACAGATAATAAATTGTGTCCCATTGTTAGAAATTGCCTGTCCCAATGGTGGAGCCAGATTCAACAATGGGACGTTTTGAGTAACCTTAAAAAACTGCGCGTTATTTCTAAACCACTGGAGATAATGAAATCAAACCAAGTGTTACTTGAAAAAAAAAATGCCTTAGCATAAGTGTTGTAAAAAAAAGCACTGCATTTCGTTACAAAATTTAAAAAAATTAGCAAAACGCAAAATTTGTCTCATTGATGGAGGTTCTCCCCCTTACTCGAAAAGCTCAAACCAAGGACTTGCTCCTGTCTGAAAAAAAGGCATCCACAGTTGCTGTTTCCTTCTGCACCGACGTTTCACGGGATGGCGCCAACACACCAAAAAATTCATCCTCGGAGTCGTGACTGATGTTGGTGTCACTCTTCTCAGTATCAACCTGTCGTCATGTCTCCGGCAACAGTCGAATTACATCTGTCTTGACTTTTTCTCGCAGTGCGTCAGCATCATCCGTGGAAACGTTGTGCAGAAATTGTAGCTAAAATGTCTTGAAAGAGGATGACGACATGATGCCATAACGCATTTCATGTCATTGAAGCACTTGTTGAATCGTTTCTTCACCCCTTCAAGGACTTTCACTCTCTGCTCCTCAAAGGTCACAAGATCACTGATCTCGGTCAACTTCTTTGCGCAAATTGTAATGGTTGGATACAAGATTCCGTAATACGCCTTGGACTCGCCCTGGAGAATGTCTAAAGCCTGGCAGATAGGCTTCATCACACGGATAAATGAGCTGTTTAGAAATAAGATAAACTATGTTGTAACTTCTACGTTTTAAGCAAAACAAATCACACAAAATTGCCCTGTAATGATTTCTTTTAACAAAAACCATCGTGCAAGAAAATTTTATTTGCAACAAATATCTTAGCTAACCATTTGTCAACAGTTTTACTTTAACCATCGATAAAACCTTATTTTTGGACATCTTAGCATAGGTGATGACTGATGAGGCAATGCTCACTGCATGTAGTCTATAGGCTATTCTATAAACCATATACAACTTTACTTCGACTATTATTAAAATTAAAATGAACATTATCGATTTCATACCTTGATCGCAGGATCGCAGCTCCACACCAGAAAACGAGATTCTCAAAAGACCGAAACTTTGCAACCAAACCGATTATATAGGCTATATAATACAACTGCTTGACCACGCCAGTGTTGCGAAAAAAAAACGAGTATTTTTTTCACTTTAAATTAAAAAGTAGCGGGTAGCGGGAGTGCGACTGAAAAAAAGTAGCGCCTCTCCCGCTACCGCTACTTTGGAAAAAAATAGCGCCGCTACTGCAGCCGCTACTCCAACTAAAAAGTAGCGCCGCTACTGCTACTTTTATCAAAAAAGTAGCGCGCTACTGCCCACCTCTGACTGGAAGGCTACTAGAAAGCAGCCAGTCTTTGGTTTCATCATCCATGACGCGCAGACCTTTCACTCCGTTAGGTGGCTTGAAGATGGTACAGTCATTGGAGGAAGAAAGAGGCAGCCAGTTTTTGGTTTCGTCATCCATGACGCGCAGACCTTCCACTCCGTTAGGTGGCTTGAAGATGGTACATTCACAGATGGTAAAAGTGCACAAGGAAGGTAACCCTCTTCGGTCTGTGGTTTCTATGATAGGCTCTCCGGAATATGAACTGGAAAAATTCTTAGATAGGCCTAGTATGATCAAACCGTACATTCCAAATTCGTATATGGTTAATTCCACAAGTAAAGCCAGTTTTTGGAAAAACTAAAAGATTATTCTCCGTCTTCTGGACAAATAACGGTCAGGTATGATGTTAAATCTCTGTTCACGAAAGTACCTTTAAAAGAGACTTGACATCATTACTTACTACATTTATTCGGAAACGCAACCAACTTAATTGTATTTCAAGCGTGACGTATTTGTCAAGTTAATGAATTTAACTACCGAAGGCCATGGGATCCCCATTAGACCCTACAATAGCTACTTTTTTTCTGGTACATTTGGAAACAAAACTATTTAAAAAGCATTTAGCATTTCACCCAAAGTTGTTCTGACGTTACATTGATGACATTTTTGCGGTATTTAATAAGGAGACCTCATGTGAAGCTTTTTTTAGTATTGCTGAACTCTCAACATAATAACATCAAATTTACAATTGAAAAAGCACCCAAAACCTTGCCATTTTTGGACGTAGAAATTAAAATTAATGCCACTAGATTAGATACTTGGGTTTGGCGCAAACTAATATGGTGCTGGTTTGTTTTTGAATCTTGATGCACTATGCCCATCGAAATGAAAATCTGCTTTGATCATGTGCCTATTAGCTCGGGTTAAAATAATTTGCTGCAATGATGCTCTTTTTAATATTAAAACAGAGAAATTAAATCAAATGTTCTATAATAATGGTTATCAAAAATTGTACTTTGAGAAAATATTGAATCGCTTTATCTCCTCGAATTCCAACCAAAAAGAAAAGGCTGCAAATAAGTAAAACGTAACAACCGAATTCTGCAAGATCATAAACTGACCTTGCATCTAACAGCTGTGCTTTTCGCTTGACAAGAACGGCTCCAAGGTTAGGCCTCAAATTATCGCAAACTGACTAAAAGTTTATTCCTGTAGCCTACACCTTTACTTGCGATCCACGAACAAATAGTCAACTATCATCAGAATGAAATTTAAAAAAATATGACCGTCCACCCCCTAGTCAGAAAGCAAAAGGACGATCCCGAAACCCGATAAATAAAAATCAGAGATTAAAACTCACGCGGTGGAGGTCACTGAAGCGTGACAAATAAAACAAAAACATTGAATTTAAAAAGGGATCGCAAAAAATTGTTTCTTACATAAAACATGAAGCATTGCTTGTCCATTCCGTTCGTGGGAAAAGAATCTAAAACGTTTGCTCGTAAAATCGGACAGTTTATGAAAAGTAAATGCGATGTGGACGTTTTACAATACATTCAAAATTAGTTCGTATTTTCAACTAAAGTCCCAGACGCCATCGTTTCTCTGCTCAAATGTCGTAGCCTATACAACAGTTTTACATGCTCGTTTGATTCGGCATTGACGTACATCGGTAGGCTATGTCCACCAGACATTTGACCACGAGAGTACGGAAGCACCTGAACTTTAGGGACTTAAAGAAAAATGCCATCAAAGACCATATCATGGAGTGTTTTTTTTTGCACAGATCAAAAATTCTCTACTGACTCATTTAAAATTTTACGCAAAGGCAAATCTCAATTTGACATTAAAATTAAGGAAGCGCTGTTAATCAAACGCTACAACCCAAATTTAAACAAACAATTATTTGCGGTAGCCGCGTCCATTCTCCTCAACATTTACTAAATGTAACCTATCACGTACCCTGTAGTGCAATTTCTTTTGTAACTTAGTTATGTAGTTGCCTTTTCCTAATGTAATTTGTTTTCCGCTCGGTCTGTTTTCCAGACTGTTGCTTTTAATCGCTACGGATTTTTTGATGCTTATAGTCAGTTAGCTAGTTACTTTCAAGAAGTAGAAATGTATTGCATTTTTATAAATAGACTATTTTCAAATTCCTGATGAGGGCTTAAGTTAAGCCGAAAACGTTCGACTGTTAAAACTATTTGTAAATATGTAAAATATATTGTTATAATGCTCAACCTTGTTCTATTTTTGTGTCTTACCTGTCTTTGGTACAAGAAAGAAAACTCTCTCCCGAAACTAAATTGAATTTCAGATTGGCAACTTTATTTTCATGATCTTCAGTTTTGCAAATTACTTCGTTTTTACATTGATTTAATATCTGTATGTTAAAATCTCACACAAAAAAATCAAAAATGACATTCGAAACCTTCAGTTTTCGTGCAAGATGGTGGAACATGCACAGGGTTGGGATTATCGATTATGAATCGATATTCGATAGCGTTATTCTTTACTTTGTCACTATCGAATCCGTGTTTTCTTTTCATTTTCAAATAAGTATCGATTAGCTGCTATTCTTTACTTTTTTGTGCGTTGAATCCGATATTCGTTATTCGGTACTTTTCTGTAAAGTTTACAAATAAACAACGTAAAATATTAACCGAATTCCACAATTTTATTAGGCAGACTTTGAAATTCTATTTTCTATCGTTTTTCTGGAGATTTGAAGAGAGAGCAAAAAAGAGATTAGCAGAAGGTTCCAAGTCTGTCAGAAACTTGTGGCTTTCATGGTGCAACACTGATGATGAATTACCGAAGGATTTATACAAGCCCTTCATAATGTACAATACAATTATACAACATTGCCTTCATCGGCACCTGCAGAAAGACTGCTTTCTTTGGGTAAGAGGGTGTTGAGCCCAGCACGTACTCAACTCTCTGATTCCAACTTTGAGAAAATGGTAATGCTTGCTTCAGCAGTTAGGCACATTACATGACTGCATTTAAAACTGTGTTTGTGACTCTTCTCAGAAGGATTATTATTGCATGACTGCATTTAAAACTATGTTTTGTTACTCCTAGTCCTTTGAGTGGGAAGTATTTTTCACTTCTTTGAATTTTTTTCAATTTGTTACTGCCTTGAGCATTCAGAAAGAGTGGTGGAAGAAATTTTTTTTTTTTAATATCGATTACTACATTCTTTATATTCTTTACTTTTTTTTCTAGTATCGAATATCGGAATATTCTTTACTTTTTCACTATCGACTCCCATGCCTGAACATGCATTAACTGTATGTTTTGAAAACACTGCAAAAGGCAACTAGAACTTCATCACAACAACAGCACAAGTCATTTTCAAGCATGGGCTCTATCCAAGGGGGGGGGGTGAGGGGGGTGAGCAATGCAAAATTACCCCCCCCCCCCCTCCACTCATTTGGCTTTGAAAAGGTTTTGTGATATTTTATTGATCGAATTTTGAAAAAAATATTTCGACTTTTGTCACTTTTTTGAATTTTTGATTTGACAACCCTGAACTACGAGTCAGGCGTTTACACTGTGGAGTTTTAACTAAGTTTGTTTACCCAAAAATGCCCTTCCGACAGTGGTGCCGAAGTTAGTTGAGGATTGGGAGGGATAAATCAAAATTTTATCAAATTTTAGACGATTTTGAAAATTGGGGGAGATGCATACTTTTATACACAATTTTAGTGATAGGCTACTGGTAACCTATTAAATTTATTAAACAATCACCGGACCTCGGTAAATTAGCTTCTAACAGCATAATATACAGACAAGCAATCATGGAGATAAAAGCGCTACCAGTGCTCTTGTGAATGACTGCTGCATGATTACGAAACAAGCAAAAAAAATTGGTAGGCTACCCCCAGCGGGATTCGAACCTATATGACCTTCCAATGAATAAGTTACTTAGTTTTTCCAAAAAAAAACAACAGAAGTTATACTTTTCTTCTTGCCCTCTCCTTCACTAGAATCTAGAATAGCAAATTTATGACAAAAATACTAACTTTCAAACATATCACAAGAACTTGTTACAACCGAACATATTGCGTCTTACGATGGTGGGCATTGAAAACTCATTAGCAATGTCATTTATGCTGATGTCTTTAAGAATATTTTGGTGAATGTTACAAACAATGCTAGCATTCAACCTTTCCTGTCCCAAAGTATTTCTCAGCCAGGTTTCCAACTTACGAAAATTGGAAAACGAGCTCTCACAAGCAGCAGAGCTTACCGGGCAAATTAAGAGGATCTTAATCAGCTGGAGTATTTGAGAATAAGGTAGGTTTTTCCAACTAGGACAATGCCTGGTAAGCTCTTTTAGCATCGTAGCCTACAGAGATTTTGCTCCTGTTGCCTTGTTGAATGAATCAATTTGATAAATCATCGATTGTTTATTCAGCTCTGGATAATTTTTGACCATTTCAGGAACTAAGCCGGTCTTGAAAATTCGTGCAAGTTCTTTATAGCCTACTTTGCCGAATCGGAATTCAGGCTACTTTCAAACCGTTCGGTCAGTTCAGAGATAACTCTGTTCATGAACTGATTCTAAAGTAAATTATTTTATAACGCAGTTGAGTGTCTGCAGTATAGTTGCCATGGAGTCTCCACCCAATCTTTCAGGGACTCTTCTTTGCCGTGGTGCTTGCAAAGGCGTGATAAAATTAGCAGCAAATTTTTCCGGAAGTGAAACTGCATTTTTGTAATTGTTCTCAAACTCCAAATCACGATATTTCTCTCGAGTGATTTTAAGGGTCTGAAACAGCTCTTCACAAGAGTCAATGTCAAGCTTTTCTCCTTGCAACGTGATACTAAATTGCTCTATAAGTGCCAAAGGCTTCAAAATCAGCACAAGTCCCAAATATGTTTTTGTAGTTTCTTCATTACTGCAGAGCTGTGGCCAGTGGCCTGGTCCAACTCGTCCTTAATACCTTCAATGAAGGCCCGTCATTGTCTAGCGTCAAATCCAAGACAATTTAGAACTGTGATCAAACATCAATAAAAGAAACTGCTGCAGATAATCCCAGACACATGGTTAAGTTTATTGTCGAACTCACCTCCAACCGCAGCTTCATCCTCAAAACCAGCGACGGAAAGAAAAGCCGACAGAGGCGTTTAAGAAATGGAGTTCCGCAGGGATCTGTTCTCTCCCCAATGTTGTTCAACATCTACATTTATGACCTTCCAAATACTTCCTCTAATAAATACGCATACGCAGATGACCTGGCTATTCTTTATTCTCACCGCAAATGGGAAACAGTGCAGAACACCTTGACTAAGGATATGGACATTCTATCTTCCTATCTGCACCAATGGGGCCTCAAGTTGAGTGAAGCGAAGACTGTGACTTCTGCCTTCCACCTATGTAATAGAGACTCAAACAGGGAAATTAACATCCAAAATAACGGCCGGACACTTCCTTTTGAAGCCACACCCACATACCTTGGGGTTCGACTTGATCGGTCTCTTACATACCGCAAACACCTAGAACACTTGCACGGAAAAGTGACAGCTCGCTCTGCTCTCTTGAAACGTCTTGCTGGTACAAGGTGAGATGCTAGCCCCTCAGTGCTTAGAACAAGTGGTTTAGCCTTAGTCTACGCCCCTGCTGAATACTGTGCTGCTACTTGGTGCAGAAGCGCCCATACTGACCTTGTCGATGTGCCAATCAACAACTGCCTGCGAACTGTCACAGGTTGCCTTCGTCCAACTCCAACTGACTGCTTGCCTGTCCTTGCAAACATTGAGCCAGCTGCACTACGGCGCCAACGTGCTGTTCTTTCCCTGAGCCGTAAGGCCCTAAACCCCGACCATCTGCTACACACAACCACGCTGAGATGTCCACCAAAGCAGCGGCTAAAATCAAGAAAGCCATTTGTACGCGCTGCACAAGACCTTCTGACAGCCTCTGGTGGAAGCCTTAGCAAACAGTGGTGCCACGCGGCATGGAGTGAACAATGGTCAAGCAGCACATCCCCACTTCGCCAAGTATTCAGATCCCCGCCCGAGAACCAGCTAGGCCATGACTCCCCTCGACTTGCCTCATCAAGGCGTAACCGTTTGCTCACTGGTGTTGGACGCCATGGTGCAGACATGCTGCGCTGGGGCTTGGCAGAGAGTGCTGCTTGTGAATGTGGTGAAATACAGACGGCGGCCCACATTATCAAGGATTGCCGGCTATACAGACCACCTCATGGTATGGAAGGCCTAGTTTCTATAGATGACGACACCAGGCAGTGGCTAACCAACGGATGCCCTGACATATAGCGACAACACAAGAGAAGATGAATAAAAGAAAAACAACAGCAATTCGAGATGCTTGTAAACAACTAAATTGAAGTACAACTTCATAGCAAATAATATTTTTCTGATTTATTGAGAGAGGATGCTGCCAAAATATTTGGGGAGGGGGGATATATTCCCCCCGACTTCGGCACCACTGCCTTCCGACACATACTTTTTGAAACGATTTTGAAACCCAGTGAATGTTGAAGACCAATGAAGCCGACGCCACCACGGGGGTCTGGGGGACTACGCCCCCGAGAAGTTGAAATAACTATAACGATTTTATCCCACTGTCCAAAAATCACCCCCCCTGAATTCTAAAAGTGGATAGAGCCCCTGTTTTCAAGCAACATCTACAAGGTTTTGGCCTGGGTTTTGGTCAGGTGTGGCAGGTAGAACAGGTAACATGGCGAACTAAACTTTCAATAGTATTCAGACAATTCTCAATTTCATTGGTTATTGTGAAGAAGAGAGCCTTCTTCCTGGCTATCAGCACATCTATCGCTGTCAATTCTTGCTACAGTCGGCTGTCGAGACACACAACGTTCATTAGGTATGTAATATGTTGATATTACATTGGAAGAGTCGAAGAGATATTAAATATATTAAAGAAGATAAGTTATTAAATATCTACAAAACGAGCAATCGTCGTTCAAACGTAATCGCTGGCCGAAGCACTATTCACCAATCACAGCCAACAGAGCGGCGGCTTGTAATTAATGAACACTTGAAATTGATCGCTTCGTATTCACATTGTGTTGGAAAAAAGTTTCGCCGAGCGATTACGTTTGAACGACGATTGCTGGTTTTGTAGATAATTAGGTATATAAACGTGAAACTTTTCATGTGCAGAAAGCAAGACATAGCCCTACTCTTTGAATTAGCAAAAATTTAATCATTTTATTGTAAAATATAAATTCCTGAGAATTGGTACAAGTTGGTGAAATTTAAGTTATCACAAGATAAAATAGTAGGCTACTTGTTTTGGATTTGTAGCCAATTGATTCGGATGGATGTACGATTGTGCTTACCAACGATGGCCAAATTGTTAAAATCCGAGCAGAAATGAGAAAACTACAGCACTTTCAGTGGAGTATGATCGATTGGCCTTTAGAATGCATTTTAAAAACGCGTCGCCGAGCGATTACCTTTGAACAACGATTGCCCGTTTTGTAGCCTAGATAGGATATAAACGTGAAAGTTTTCAGGTGGTCAAAACAAGACATAGGCCTACTCTTTCCATTTGTGTTAGATTAGTACGGTATTTTTATTGTAAAAATTAAATTGCTGAGAATCGGTACAAGTTGGTGTAGTTTTAGTCAGCACTGCATAAAGCTAGTGCTAATTTGGTACTTAAAGGGCCAATTTATTCTGGTAGATATACAATCGTGCTTTCCAACGATGGTAAAACTGTTTAAATTCGAGTAGAAATGAGAAAGCTGCAGCACATTTTGTGGCAAACGTTTCATATTTTTAATGTTTAATTTTAATTGGGTACATTTTTAGTTGAATTGATGCAAATTGGTGAATTTTAAGTCATTCTAGGGCAGGGGTTCTTAAACTTTTTTTTAACGCGGAGCCCTTAAAAAAAATTTGGTTTGCGTGGACCCCCTTTGTGGCCTAGTCCGAGAAAAAAAATTGAGAATTAAATTGGTAACAAAATTTATGTTTTATTAAATTTAAAAAATAGCGAATGCAGATTGTTTTTCAATATCTTCGATTTAATTTCATTAATGTGAAGGATATTGCTGCTGTTTGTTTTTAACAAAAACATGAAATTGTGACTTCGTCTTTGATAAGGCAACACGCATGTCATCCTTTGCATCCAACCGGTTTCGACTCTTTGTTTTGATAGTTACCAAGGATGAAAATCCTATCTCACATTGGTCACAGCGGTAAACCATAATCTCTTCGTGGGAAAATTGTAACATAAGATTCCCAGATCCGTTCGTCTGTATGTAATGACCGAAAAGAAACACTCTTCAGGAAACGTCTATTCGAGAATTGTATTTCTGTAAAAATAGCCTCAAAGCTGTCGAAAATGGGGTGCAACGCGATACACCACTAAAAACTTGTCACTACAGAATAGATTACTTGGATAAAAGACGGAAATTTTCGTCCAGCTGACAAGCACTAAGCAAAACAGTTAAACATGCGACCAACCTCTTCAAGCAACAATTTTAAAATGACTAGAATAATTTGCGATATCTCAAACTCACGTAAACAGTAACTGTGACGCAATAATGAAAGATATTGTCACGCAATTCTAACAGGTGTTCAAAGGTAGTGATCCAATGTTTCATGTTTAAACAGGTTTGACACAAGTCTTACGAACGATGGTGCAATTTTGGCTAATTTTTTAGGAAAAATTCCATGACTTAATACGCTAAGATTCAGTAGACTTGAACGGTTTTTATATGACGTTTGATTAGGTGAACAATTGTCTGGAACACACATAAATATGTAGTCACAAAAGGGATTAAAGTAGCCATGGCTCTCTTTACCAAAAGAGGATAGGCCTATGCTTGCGTCAACGAACTCCAAAAATCACCAATAGCCTACTTTTCGAATTGAAGGACATTCTTAATGATTCCATTGGCCTTAGTTCAATGAACTCATCTTTTACAAGATCCTCATCACTGATAGATTCCAATTCAACGAGGAAAGGCAAACGTAACATGCTGTATTTGCTGTATTTTTAATATCCTCTGCGGCTAAGCAGTACCTAACCTCTGAAAGAGTTTTGCAGTGCTTCCAAATGTCTGCACATGCCTGTGTGCAGAGAAGATGGTAGAGCATTACAAAATGCAATTCCATTTTGAAGCATCAATTCTTTCAACGTTGAGAAATTAGAATAGTTGTTAGTCTCCAATCTCCTTTTCCACAGAGATAACTTGTCCTGAAAAGCTTTAAGTTTTTCAGAAACGTCCATAGTTGTAACGGCAGGGCCTTGAATAGAACGATTTACTTAATATGAGGTAAATCGTTCTATATTTTGTCTTCATATGAGTAAAAACATCCGCCAAGTAAGCTAACCCTTGAATAAAATCTTCATTGTAAAACTGCTTTGAGAGTTCAATATTTTTGTCTCTTAGAAAAAAAGAAAAAGCGCTTCAAAGCTTGTCCCCTTGACAGCCAGTGAACTTCTGTAAGATAGAGGAGAACTTCATGCTCCGCATCCATTTTTGGACATAACCTTTTGAATATTCGATGGTTCAAAGCACGAGCTCTGATAAAATTAACGATTTTCACATTACCAGACAAAATTTCTTTCAAATTTGTTGGGAGAGTCTTCGATGCTAATGCATGGCGATGTGAAAAGCAATGAGTAACGATGACCTGAGGAAAATCATCAGCGTTGTTTGAACTTAATATCTTTTCTTTTGAAAAATTTATTCCATTTTAGAATTATACACTAAGATTTCCATTGGGCCTTCATGGACCCCCTAAAACTAGTCCGCGGACCCCAGTTTAAGAACCCCTGTTCTAGGGGCTTATATTGATTGTTGAACACTCGACGTTGGTTTAAAGTTTTTATTATAAAAACATAAAAAATTGTCAAAATCCATTCCGCTTTATCACCTCCATTCCGCCTCCCAATAATAATTGTATCCGTTTGGTGACGTCATATTAACCAAGGTGGCCGATTATATAAAAGCACCGAATTATTCCACTAGAATGACAGTGGCATTGCAGGGTTACCAGATTGGCCTGTTTCAGGCCAAATTTCTTGAATTTGGCTTTTTTAGAGTCTGTTGGCTTTAGAAATTATACATTTGGCCTTTTTCTAGATTTGGCCTTAAATTTGGCCTTTTTAAATTTATTCTTCAAAATGCATAATAATCAATATTTCTCATAAGTTATATCGTAACCTTACCTGATGAAAACCATATTCACCATTGTTCAATGCATGTTCTATAGGCCTACTGTCTTGTTCAATACTCGTAATGTAACGCCGGCGCCGAGTCAGACTGCGCTCACCCTCTAAGCCAGCTAGTGGTGCCAGATGTCACCACTGTAGTGGATTACAACTCATCCTCTATACAGTTCTTTTATACTTGTTATTCTTCAGGCTACTTTCAAAAATATTTTTGCTACAATTCATTAAAATCCGCTATTATCAATAAATATGAATATAGCCTATTATAGATATTACTTTGATAGAAACAGGTAAATATCCATTTGGCCTTTTTTACCGTTCCATCGCTTTAAAAAAAAATGTCAAAAACCAACTGTTAGCCTACATGCAAATACAATTATCAGTGATGTACGCGCATACAAAAAATATTGACGCCGTTAACGTAAACGCAAACGTTCGAAAAACCATACGCCGTATGCGTCAACGCAACTTGTAAAAAAGTTGGCGGCGTCAGCGTTAGCGCCTACACTAGCGTAAACTAATTTTGTTTGCTTGATGCCAAACATTCACACGGTATAAACCACTCGAAACAAACAAGTTTTATTTTGAATTTTCACGAAGAAACACAAGCATCTGAAAGTGTTCATCTAACACTTTGCTGTGTTTTGGTTCCAATACTCTTTGCCCATTGAAAACATTCTTTCAACTGCAGCGCTGGAAAGTATTGGCGTGTTGTAGCGAAAAAAATACATTAAAAAGTATGCGTTGACGCTATGCGCTAAAAAACCGCGAAAACTTTACGGCGTAGCCTCAAGCGCCAACTATCCAAAAAAATGTGGCCGCAAGCGTTAGCGTAAACAAAAAGTCGTACCGTAGAATTTGCGGCGTATACGTACATCTCTGACAATTATACATGCGTACCTCAAGTGCTCAATACAAAGGATAACCTACCTTTACAGTATATCATCGTATCGTAGCCTACTTCTTGTACGGAGGAAGATGACATATAGAGTGACCGAGAGTCGTAAACAACTGAACGGATGAAGAAGAAGAACATAATAATTGTTGCAATTCGGTGGAGGTATTCACGTTTATCCCCGTTATTTCAGGAAAACTTTCGCAAGTGCTGTAGCCAGTGTTGGGCGCGATAACTCATTTTTCAGTTAAGCGATAACGATAATCGATAAACGAAAAATGCCTAAAGCGATAACGATAAACGATAAATCAAAAAAAGTTAAGCGATAACGATAAATGATAAAATTATCGCCGATAATGTCCAATAACGACAAAAAAAAAATTTTCTTGATTAGCGCTGCCTCATCCCATGCAGCACGAACTGTTTTCATCAACATGACGAAAAATCGAACTTTTTGTAAGTTATGCATGCATAGAATCGCAACAGCGGCAGTGGGTATCGAATCTTCAACCTCTTGATCCAAAATCAAACCACTGAGGTAACCGCCGTGCTTATAATTATACCTTCAGATACCAGTTGGATGCTTTTTCGCTCTGGCGAGAGCACTGAACTATAGGCCTACTGTATTGTTCTTGCATCTTTTCTCAACGGTCATACATAGGAATAGCCTATCTACTTCATACTTACTGCATGGCTAATTTTCTTTAACTTTAAACAGGAACAACTTTTAACTTGCTACGCCCCTAATCTAAGCCTATGCAATAAAATCCCACTCTCCAGAGTCTTGATCTTGAAAAGTGCGGTAAAATGCACGATGCTGCAATCAGAGTTCTCTTTCTGCTGCAATGCTTACTTGAAAGCGGCCTCGTATTGCGACACTTTCACAAACCACTTGCCAATTTCTTTCGCTTCGCTTCAAAGGAAGCTGTCCGGCCTGTGCGCTTACATTTTAATTGTAAAATTCACTCGCGATTGCCGATTGCAGCAAAACAACAAGAGAATTGTTGCATGCATTTCATTGCATTGCAATTTGCAACTCTACAAATTATTGTGTTGTCAGGGCCGTCGCTGCAGGGGGAGCTTGCCCCCTCCCCTGACAACGACTTGTGCACACACACTTCAGGCACTGAAGAAGAACTGGTTTCAATTTTAGTTTTATTGACTAGGTGGCTAGCAAAAATATTACTTTTCATGGTCTTATCCACTTGTGTGTTGATCCGAATTAAAATTTATCGGCGAGTATCGGCGATAATCAAATATTGCCTTTGGCGATAACGATAAACGATAACTGAAAAAATAATTGAGCAATAACGATAAGCGATAAAAAGTTATCGCCGATAATTATCGCCGATAATGCCCATCACTGGCTGTAGCCTATTCTAGCACACAATCACATATTGGTCGTTGGATTGTTGGTCGCTGGTTTGAGTCTTCATCCTCGGCTTACTCAGTCTGAGAATGGAGATTCAAACCAAAAGCAGTTGTTTCTCAATCTCAGTGGCGAACCTTTTTTATTCATAGAAGTAGTGTGCCCGCCTCTGCACACTTATAGTGTGTATGAATGTGTAGTTAGATTTACTGTTATGGGGTGTTTGTTTGTTTGTTTATCTTTATCCTGCATTGCGGGAAAGCGGACTTGAGCGCTATGCATCGGTGTACGCCTTCCGACATACACCTGACCCACGCTGCAGCCGACGGCAATGTCTGTTTCCGGTTGTCTACTCTACTTATGACTTAAATTTGGTAGGCTACTACCCATTACTCGAAATCGATCACTAGGTAGAGGCAATTATCGTAAAGTTTCTTGCCCAGAGAAACAACAGCAAGTGCCGGTGGCTGGAGTCGAACATGCAGGCTCTCGACTGCGAGCCCAACGCGCTAACCACTCGGCCACGGCTGACTAGATGACTGCTTATGGTCTTTGGCTACCATCCTGATTGCGCCATAATCTAACCAACAGTTGTACAATGCATTGCTTCGACAATTACATTTACTCTGCTTGTTTGTTAATATATGGCGCTGTTGAAACAAATAAAATTGACTTGGTAGCAACGGTACCAAGGGGGGGAGACTTGTATACCAGCTCCCTTTAATTGAGATTATAATAACTTTAAAGTTGTATTGGCATCTTTTTTAATTTAAATAACGTCAAAAATGACCTCGCCTATGAAGGAAGTTTTGAAGGATTTCCGATTGAGAAAAAAGGGATTTTTCAGGACAAAAAAGGAAACTGAAGAGGATTTGTCAATTGTCAGAAGTGGAAGCACTGGCAGTGCTTCCACTTTGAAGGATTTTATCCCGAAATCGGGATTTTTCAACGCTTCGAAGGATAAAAAAAGGAAATGAAGATAGGAAGGATTTTTTAAGGATTTTTAACAATTTTACAAGGAAATTTTGTCTTAAAAAGGGAATTGTTGTTTTTAGCAATTTTAAAGAAAACCTTTTTAATATTCCCTTTGAAAATTCTAACAACGACTGGAATAACGATGATCAGCTGGTTTCCGTCGTCCCTCGACATCCGGAACCCCTCTTACTCTCTTTCCCATCCTCGCCTTTCTGTCGCTTGATTTCTTTTCTCGCCATTTTGGGAACTGGACATGATTGCAGACTGCAGTGAGTGAGTTAGTTCTCAGTTCTTTGAGTTAAAATTAGGTAATCCGTTGATTTACAGTTGAAGTTGAGTAGCAATGACAAAGTTCACTGAGGTTCGACGTACAGTTAGATATGATCATATGATGATGATGATGGCGTATGAGCGATCTTTCCAGGCTAGATTGGAGGGCAGGAAATCTTCAGCCACTCAGCAGTCTCGTCATTCAGGACCCTCAGACCATGTGCACCGTGTGGAGGCCGGTGGGTTAGGCAGTGGTGGATGACATGGTCTGCGGTCTGTTCCGTGGCACCACACTCGCATTCTGATGAAGGAGCCAGGCCCCACTTGTGCATGTCCAAACGAAAGCGGCCGACGCCAGTTCGCAGGCGGTTAAGCCTGACCCACGCAAGCCTTGCGAGGGACATCCCTGGTGGACGGGGATCGGCGTCGGGTATGAAGTCACGGAGCGTGGAGGTGTGATTTTTCCACTCCGTGTTCCACATGTGGTTCGTCCAGTGTGCCGCACTTAAACCAAGTTCTTCTGCGTTCTTAAGAAGTTGTTGTGCGGCAGGCACAAAGAGGCGTCTTGATTTCAGCCGCTGCTTTATAGGTGGTGGTCTCTTGAATGTTGCATGGAGGAGATGGTCGGGGTCCAAAGCGCGGCGAGCGAGAGAAATCGTGGCTCCTTTACGGCGTAGCTCAGCGGGTTGGATGCCTGCTAGGATGTGTAGGCAGTCCGTTGGAGTGGGACGCAGGCATCCAGTCACAATACGCAGTGCGTCGTTAATAAGCTTAGGATAGTGATATCCTTCCGGTTTGGAAAAGTTAGTTTTTGCCTATGCTAACTGATTATGGTGTCATGATAATAGAGGCTATGTAGTGTGTATACAACATGTATAGTGTACACAGTCAGACTGAGTCAGTATCATGAATAGGCCTAGTAGCCTATCCTGGAGTTTTTCGTCATTCTCAGATGATTGTGAAGACATTACTGACAAGGAGAAAAAAGAGATAGCCTAGCCAATAGTGTTAAGTTAGCGGCTTAATGCATCAAGGAAAACTAAACTAAACACAAAAATAAATTCGTTGAAACTGGACATTTACCACCTGTACATTTTCGCTGTTAGGGATAGGTTAGGAGTCGGGTAGGAAAGATGAGAGTGGTAATTGGTGAATGATGTCCAGGACTCCAGTACCAGGCAGTGGCGCCGCCAGACCTTCAACAATGGGGGGGCAAAATATTGACAGTGCAAGACAGTAGCGTAGTCAAAAATTTTGAAAAGGGGGGTGTTGACAGCTGGCGGGCGCAGCCCGATGGCGTGTTCGCCGAAGGCGACACTTAGCGGCGGGGGGTCTGGGGGGCCTCCCCCAGAAAATTTTGAAAAATTACTTTCAGTTTGGTGCATTTTGAGAGCATTTTCAACAAAATTGTGGGTATAAATATTTCTGTAAAATGGTGCTGTCCGGTGGCATAGCAAAAGGATAAGATCATGTTTTCTTCGGCATTTTTCGGAAATAAAGCTAAGTCTCTATGTTTTCTTGCTGCTAATTCCACACTGAAATACTTAAATGTTTGGTATTGGCAAAACTCGCTCTTTTAATGCAATTTCGTTTAAAATTAGGCAAACTTTGTTTTAGAGACATAGGTTGATTGCTTTTTTTTTGTGAGATTATTTCAGTTTTATTATTTATCAATTTTCTCCTTGGTTGATTCAAAAAGCGATCTTATTCTGGTAAGTCACTAACTTTTATGCTCTGAAGTCAACCCAAAGTTTAGAAAATGTAACGTCATAGAGGTCATACATCTTGATGTGTGTCAAACAAAAAGCTTTGAGACAATGAAATTACTTTAGGCTATTTCTGATATATTCAAGTTTTGTATAACGAATAGCTGTTTAGATGTTAATCTAGATCGAACAAGCGATCTCAGCAGTTGCAGATGGCTTGCATCCTTGCACAGTTTGACGAGAAATTACATCATAGGCTAAAGCTTTTCTTGTAAACAATGTATTAACATCCGTAAATTCAACTTGAAAGGTTGAAACCCCCGAACCCCCCTCCCTTGGCTACGCCACTGGTGCAAGACATGCAAGACAGTGGTATATTATTTAATTTCTCTTGTTTTCTACCAGGGCTGGAAAAAATGTTTAGCTTCCTGGGAATCTGTTTTTTAGAGAAAAAATTTCCCGCGGCTTACAATCACGATAATGAGAACCTTAACATTTTACTGATCTCGGGGGCTGACGTAAACTTTAAAAGTCATGTCGACATATTCTTGATGCCCCCCTTATCGAAAATTGTTCTTTGTAATCCCGCTTTGAAGGAGGATTACGAGTTACGACTATGAACAAAAGAATAAATTTTAAACTTTATTTTGAATTGAAAAGACATGACGTAATGTTTTCCAACCTTAGTTATATATTTTTTCATTACGTAACGTCTTGTAGGAATAAATTGAAAATCAGTATGATCACTCAAAATGAAAGCAATGGGACTACGAATCCTCACTAAACCAATCAATCAATGATCTTGTTGCACTGAAGATGACAACCTTATATTTTACTGATCTCCGGAGCTGACGTAAACCTTAAGGCATAGATCTGTTGACTCAAAGCAAACCCTTTGAAGGTTGGGGGGGCTGTCAATTCAACTTTTTTTGTATCAACAGTTGTATCTCTAAAACCACTGAAGCTGCGACTACGAGATTTCTTGACTTTTCCTAACTTTTATTCACCTCTATTGAGCTGAAATTTTGAGCGAATAAAGGCTATAAATTGAAAGATATAAGGCATTTCTCAGCACATCCTCTGAAATATTTCATATTTTATTGTGAAACATTTTCCCCCCAGCTGGATGAAAGTAATTAATTTGGCCCATGTCTCGTTAATCCTAACTGTTTCACAGCGTGACGGGAATTGGCTGTATGTAAAATAATGTAAAAAAAAATAATTACAACATTACAATGCACGTTCTTCATTACTCTGCCAAAACATAATGTGTAAACTCACGCTACAAATTACACTCATAAGTGACCTCAACATTACAACGTATATGAGCAGTTCTAAAATTTACATAGTTTTAATTTTCGGATATGCTCAGCGTAAATAATTTTACAAAGTGAATCCCAAATTTTGAAACCTTGCCAAAATAACAGATATCACTCCTAAAGCATAAGAAGAATCGACAGCCCCCCCCAAAACTGAGCAAGACTCCAGGAGCCCAACTTTCTAAGGGTTAAAAGTCATGCCGACTTATTCTTGATGCCCCCCTTATCGAAAATTGTTCTTTGTAGTACCGCTTTGAAGGTGGATTACGAGTTACGACTATGAACAAAAGAATAAATTTTAAACTTCAATTTGTATTGAAAATAGGCTACATGACGTAATGTCTTCCAACCTTATCACATTTTTTTCCTTACGTAATATTTACCACCACCAAACCACTTTTGACGATCGAATTTGTTAATTTATTATTCGGTAAAATGTTTAGATGATGTCACGTCATTACGCCGATTTGAGATATAATTTCATTTATGACGTCGTATGGATGAAAAACTTTTACAAGTTTTATACTCTGCTGAGATTAAAGAAGAAACATAAATGATAAATATTGGAGAAATTGAGTCTCCTTTACAACTTAAGAATTGAACAACTCAAAACTGCTGAAACAAAACGTTTTGTTTAAGTGAAAGAATCACTGCAAGTAACCAATGCCAAAATGCGCGCGGAAGAAGTCATGGGAGTGTGAGATATCAAAAATTTAACAGGTTGTTATTTTTCTACATCAATGTGACGTTAGTTAAAACTTTAAAAAGTCTATGTCTTTGCTTCTGTAGAAAATCTTTCTATCTACTGTACAATTTAGTCATCAAGGTTTTCGATACTTTTTTTTTAATGAGAGAGCTTTTACCCCCCCCCCCCCCCCCCCCCCCCCCTTGCAACTTGAGTTGACTTACTTGAGGTTGGGATCCAAATATTAAAAAAAAAAATATTACTATGTATTAATAAATAAAAATTAAAAAGATGATGCCCAAAACATTGGGGGGGCAGCTGCCCCGCCTGCCCCCCCCCTGCCGGCGCCACTGGTACCAGGTGGTAAATGTCCCAGAACCGACTAACTGACAAGCAGTTTTTTGGCTGGACAGTGAACAAAGGAAATAAACCATGTTATTGTAAAATATGGGCTGCTTTTGTGCAGCCTACTGTTCTAATAAAACAACGTTGCTTCGACATACCGGTGCTACTGAATAAAATCGAGATTAAAATAGCTTTAACTGAGATTATGATAACTTTGAAGTTGTATTAGCACCTTTTTTAACCTAAATAACGTCAAAAATAACCTCGCCTATGAAGGAAATGTTGAAAGATTTCAAACTGAGAAAAAAGGGATTTTTCAGGACAAAAAAGGAAATTGAAGGGGATTTATCAATTGTCAGAAGTGGAAGCACTGACAACAATACCACCACCATAGACATCTTATTATAACTAGACCGCGCATCGTCACTTCTCTCGTTTACGATTTTTGAAGAAAGCAGGTTCAGACGTCAGCCATTATTAGTGTACCTATTCCGCGCGTTTGCCAATGCTTTTGTAGGGACCCGTAATGAATTTTCATTGTTTTGAACTCAATTCAATTTATTTTTCCTTGTCAGAATGCAAAAGAAATGATATTGTGAAAAAGAAATACAGGAACAAAACCAACAAAAGGAAAAGGTGGCAAAACTATAATGGTTTAAGACGTGCATGAAAGGATCTAATATTGCGGTATATGAATCGATAAATAGGCCTATACAGTAGTTAAGCACGGTCACCAAACCTGATACTTTAAAACAAGTAGAAGTAGATGAATTAATTAGTTAAGAATCAGTCGCCTCCTCGTTCCTGAAACAACTGGAGCGCCAATTCTTAAAGCAATGAGAACACGACTGAACACAACTTAACTTTCTACAAAATGTAATTCTCCTATAATATTTGCGTTTCTTAAAAAACTCAGTTGTTGTGAACAAATAATTGACAAAACAAATAGTTTTCTATGCAACAACACAACCGCAGCTTTTACCAGGATTCTGTTCAATAGAGATTGATGGCTTTCGATTTTCTCCGTTGTAGCAAAACGTTGCATTATGACGTAAATTCGTGTGATTTCATCAACAATAACTTTTAAAGATATAGCTTCAGTTTCAAGTTGCTGTGAAATAACAACTAATAAATATCTCCGCAATTCACCTAGTATGACGAAATCTTTATATGATTTCACCTTTGCTGTTCTACAATCGCAAACATATTGTTGGAATTTGTTAATTTTAATTTACGTAATTGCTTTCTTTTTCTTTTATTTTGAAAGTGCTTTATATACCTCCGCACAAACAAGTTTTAGATATAATATAGTAGGCCTATAGTATGACAATTACGATAATTCTTACGTTTCAAATTCAAAAATCTATTCATTCTAAAAAAACGCTAGTTCAAAAATTAGTGTTTCAAATTCTGGGGTTAATAAAATTTCATTAAAAACCTTAAACCCCTGGACTTTGGATATGGCGTGCTGTGCATATGGATGTAGCAAACGAAGAAAATACAATTCAGATGATAAAAGGAGTAGCAGTGAAGGCAGCGAGGATGAAGAATCAATTGCGAAGAGAACATTTCCGCGTTCATTTCACAGGTATGGAAATATTGTGATACTTTTAGCGAGCTATGAGAAAATAGAAAATACTAGTATTGTAACGATAACACTGGTTGGTTGGTTTTGAATCTTTATCCTCGGACTGACACTGACTAATTTCTTTTCCTTCTAGGCGGAGATTTTTGTAATTTTTTTGTTATATTTTGGACAAAAATTGTGGCGCTTTTCTTAAAAAAAAAAAAATGTGAAATCGGGCTTTCAATATATAGCCTAGCTACTACATTAGCCTATAACGTTTCATGCTATTTTACGTTGCTTAGATTTCCAACCAATGAAAAACGAAGAAAATTATGGATTGCGAACGTCAAGCGTGCCAATTGGACACCTTCTAAACACACATTTATTTGTTCTGATCATTTCAAGGAAGAGTTCATGTATCGCTGTGGTGAGCGAGTGACTTTACGAGACAACGCTGTCCCCACTCGTTTTAAGGCATTTCCAAAGCATTTGAACAAGGTAATCATTTGAAAAACGTACGAAAAGTTAACTGCCGCAATGGGCTTAAATAAAAACACGACTATTATTATTATGATTATGCGCACTGTTGGCCAATGATAGGCTATTTTTGAATTTAGTTCCAGTTTTCAAATAGCCTATAGCCTACCTTGTATTTTGTATCTGCTTAATGAAGACAGACGCTTAGGCCTATGTGCATTGCGACTTGTAGGCTATGCAAGACGCATAAACATAACTCCAAATAAATAAAATTATTTGTAGAGTGACATATTGTAAATTTTAATTGGGTATATAGGCTACTATGAGATCGCATAAGCTCTGTCGAGTAGAGGGGTTCAAGCAGACATAATCCTAATCTGCCACCATTGAGACATGGAACATTGGGGGGCCGAGTAGTTAAAATATCAGACTTGTCTGGCTGTAGACACCAGGAGGTCTGGGTTCGAAACCTGAGTCTGTCTGATGTGCTCTAAGAAGAGCGAACCGGTCACGGAATCCTTGTTCACTTGAAATAATGTGATTTGAAAGCTGGGATGCTTAGACATGATAATATTTTCATAAAAAATTACGATTGGTATGCTTGTAAATTTTATGCTTATAAAATTAAAACGATGCAACTTTAAAACTTTTTTTGAAAAATGAGACTTGGTTTTAATAAACGTTATGCTTATACAACTTTAAAATCAATGCAAGCTACTTTGCTTTAAGCTGCACATGCTGTGGAGTTCCCAGTACGGTAGCCTACCGCTATTTGCTGTTTCCAATAGCTTTTATGTCTGCTTTGTTGTTGCTTTTTTTTCTTGAGAGTTAAATATTGTATTGTTGAGACATGATTACCCTGCAGTTTAGGCAAGCTAAAATATGTCTTTTGTAGGTGACCAAAACAAGACCTTCGCCTTCGAAACGGAGGAAGATTATATTACCTTTAATGGTCCGCGATACTGGAGAAGATCTTCCTAATGCCTATGAGGTTGTCCAGCATGATCACAGATACTTCATACAGGACTCACCACGGAAACTAAAAAAATTAACCAACGAAGCAAACGAGAGATGCAATGAGCTTCAGAAGAAATTGAAAGTATCAAATCAAAAGACTAAACGACTGCAAGTTAAAGTTTCATCTTTAAAAGAACTTACATCATTGCTTCGAGACAAAAACATGATTTCTTTACGTTGTACGGATGCATTGCATCATTCTCTTTCCGGAGTATCTCGTGATATTGTGAAGGGAATGTTTTCAGGGAAAACTGGAAAAGGTTTCAAGTACTCCAGTGAATTGCGATCGTTTGCCTTAACATTACAATTTTATTCTGCTAAGGCATATGAATATGTGAGGCAAACATTCAATTTAGTATTACCGCACCAGTCCCAAATCAGGAAATGGTATGGCAAAGTCGCTGCTGAACCTGGATTTGTAAAACCTGCATTTGATGCAATTAGTGAAAAAGTAAAACATGCACACGAAAACCACAGGTCCGTTATATGTTCATTGGTACTAGATGAAATGGCTATTAAAAAGCATGTTGCCTGGGATGGGAAAAGATTCAGAGGTTTCGTTGATATGGGAAATGGCATCACTGATGATGACTCTCTGCCACATGCAACTGATGTTTTAGTCCTCATGGCTGTTGCCATAAATGATTGCTGGAAAGTACCCTGTGCGTATTTCTTTGTAAATGGTCTTAACGCGGTTGAGCGCGCTAATGTAGTAAAAATCTGCATTGAAAGACTTCATGCTGCTGGTGCTAAAGTCGTTTCTGTTACTTGTGATGGACCTCATTACCACTTAACTATGTTTTCAGAACTGGGTGCATCTTTAGATCTCACTAAACTGAAAGTTTCGTTTACACACCCTTGTTGTCCTCAGCAAAATATTTACACTATGCTTGATGTTTGTCACATGTTAAAGTTGGTCCGAAATACATTTGCAGACTGGAAAATGCTACTAGATGGTGAAGGTCACAAGATTAAGTGGCAATACATTGTAGATCTGCAGAGACTTCAAGAAGAAGAGGGTTTGAGACTCGCAAACAAGCTCACGAAAACACATATACAATATTGGCAACAAAAAATGAAGGTAAACTTAGCATCACAAGTGCTAAGCAGTAGCGTTGCCGATGCTTTGCAATACTGCACAGAAAATTTACGTCTGAAGCAATTTCAAGGAAGTGAAGCTACCGTAAAGTTTATTCGCATTTTTGATACTCTATTTGACATGCTGAACTCCCGCAATCCTATAGCAAAAGGTTTTAAATCGCCTTTGCGCAAAGGAAACAAAAACATCTGGATTCCATTTTTTAATAAGTGTTACAATTACATCCTGCAATTGAAACGTGCAGACGGTACTCCGTTGTGCAATTCTCGTCGAAAAACAGGTTTCTTAGGTTTCCTAATTTGTATTGAAGCAGTGAAAGGTCTTTTTGCAGATTTGGTTGGGGACAACGAGCTACCCTTAAAATATCTATTGACTTATAAGTTCAGCCAGGACCACTTGGAACTTTTTTTTGGTGCAGTTCGATCAGCAGGTGGTTGCAACAACAACCCAACGTGCCAGCAATTCACTGCTGCTTTCAAGCGACTCCTAGTGAGAAGTCATATTAAAGGTGGAAAAGGAAACTGTGTCAGTCAAGAGGATACTGACATTCTGTATTGCTTGACTGACACATGCAATACAGACCAGGGAGAACTGTCTTTAACCACAACATCTTTGGTGAAAAAGTACGATCTGCAGAAGAGGACACCCGCTCAAATGGATCATGATTATGCTGACATTCCAAACATTTCCGTTTTGTCAGTTTACAAAAAAGCTGCAATTTCGTACATTGCTGGTTATGCTGCCAAAATGTGCGCAAAGATAACGTTATGTGCAAGGTGCCGCTTTGAACTGAGTTCACACACTTTACCTGTTCAACCCAGCTTCTTATCGTTTAAAGATAGAAGTGGACTTTTTAAACCTTCTTTCAGTGTTGTATATATTTGTGAGGAAACTGAATTATGCATTAAACGGTTACTAACTACCACAGCTGGGAGATTACCTCTTCGTCCAGGCATTGTGGAAGCTATTGCGGTAGCTGTGCTTGGAAATATAAATCATTCCAAGATATTTACTAATCTCACGGATCATGTGTTTGAATGCACCGTTACCGATAATCACATTTTTACGCTAGTCAAAACTGTGTCCAAATGTTATTTAAAAATTAGGTTTTACCACATTGGTAAGGAAACCTGCAAGCAAATACAAGGCAAATTGGTTCGTAAAACGCTTAACAAAACAGTGCTTTTCAAACACCAATAAACCACTTCCTTTCGACATCACATCAGTATTGGTGAATATTTAATTTGTTTTGATTTTCTTGAGCTATAGGCCTACGTTATAGCCGCTATAATATAGCGTATCATTCGCTTAGGTTTGATGTAATAAACTGTTTGTTGCTATTTTTACAATAAGCTAATCATCAGCTCAGCTGTAACGCCAAATTGAATACGGTAAGAGTTCTGCTGAACTGCTGGAAATGATGCATTCAGTGTATCGTATACGTGCTCTCGCATCGCAGTGTTTTTGCTTTATATTATAGACTGTATGTATAATTCTGTGCAATTTAACACATGCTTTTATTCATTTCATAGATGAATAAAACCTCTATTACACCAAAGTTCTAAATTATAGTTAACAAGTTAGTTTTCTGCAGAAGCGCAACCAGCTCAGAAATGTTATCGTTAACATTAACAGCGCAGCTTTCACGCGAGTTTGAGACACTAACAATGGCCGCCGCCTTTTTTCAATTTCTTCAATCGAAATACGAGAAGCGCAGTCTAGTTATAATAAGATGTCTGTGACCACCACATTATTACAAGCTTAAGAGTGTAAAAATATCTTTCTAATAAAACAAAGAGTAGCTGTTCAAGGTGACAAATGATTTTAGAGGTAACTTTTTTAAATCATTAACAGATGTAACTCAGCAACAACACTGCATATAGCATTATAAAACAATAAGCGAACGTTTTTGTCTAGTCATACAGCCTTTTTCAAGCCTATAACGGAAATATGTTAAAAGGTTTGGTTTGGTTTTGAATTTTTATCCTCAAACGGACAAAGCCTTTGATAGGTTATTCCCGGTAGTTTCGCATACTTGTAGAGGCTCTTGACCTAGGGCCGGTTACCGAGATTGGCAGAGTGAAGTTTTCCGATTGTTGAATACCACCAGTATATGATTCTTTAGTATTTCTTTTAATATACAAAGTGGCTATTTTTACACACTTGTTGCCATAGTTACAATCAGGGGTTGCCATAGTTAGGATTAAAGTTAGGAATAAGGTTAGGGTTTTGATTTTTGCCCAGGGACTAAAAAGATTTCCAAAATACAAGTTTTTGTTTTCAAAAGCTTTAAACTTTTCTTAAATTAGGGCAGAATTCCTTATAAAAAAGGCTGTATGACTAGACAAAAACGTTCGCTTATTGTTTTTATAATGTTAAATGCAGTGTTGTTGCTGAGTTAGGCTATATCTGTTTACGATTTTCAGAAGTCCTTGAAAAAAAGATGTGGTTGCAAATACGCACATGGACTATAGGTTTGACAGCTTTGTTATTTAATGGTGCTGATTTTTAGAGAAAACATTTATCAATATTGATTTTAAACTTTTGGCTTTGCCTTTTTTTTTTATTTAAGTGTCAAATTTGTGTGTTCAATGTTCATGATGGATATGTTTAGTAAAAATGTATTGTACACGTATAAGCATTGCAATGCTCGAGTGACCTAAGCTTATCGCAGCGTCTGAGGCTTTATGGACTATTATATTAGGGTGCAGCCTAGTTCGTACCCTGAACAGTTCGTACCCTCAGTTCGTACCCTGAAAAGATCGAGAGAAAAAATTAAAAAAAGCCGAAGTTTCTGATCGCAGTTTAATAGCATAAAGCCGAACTCGCTGATCGGAGTTTCCGCAAACAACTGCGGACAGCGGAAACTGCGGAAAAATATTTGCGGAAACTCCGATCAGCAAGGGTTAGGGTTAAAGCATAGATTAGGCTACTCTATGGTTAGGGTAAAGGTTAACGGAAACTGCGGAAAAATGTTTGCGGAAACTGCGATCAGCGAGGGTTAGGGTTAGAGAGCATAGATTACTCGATTGTCAGAGTTAGGGCCGAGTTAGGGTAAGCGGAAACTGCGGAAAAATGTTTGCGGAAACTGCGATCAGCGAGGGTTAGAGCATAGATTTCTATGGTTAGAGTTAAGGTAAAGGTTAGCAGAAACTGCGGGAAAATGTTTGCGGAAACTGCGGTCAGCGAGGGTTAGGGTTAGAGCATAGATTACTCCGGAATGGCCTGTTTCGGTGAGTCCGATTCGAAGACGCTGATTGCGTTTTCCGCAAACAAACAAAAACTCTTAGGATCCTTGCCGGAAATTTTTAAATGTTTCCGGAAACTCCGATCAACCCTAACCCTATTAAAATGTTTGCGGAAACTGCGATCAGCGACTTCGGCAAACTCTTAGGATCATTACTGGAAATTTTAAAATGTTTGCGGAAACTGCGGAAAAACGGTTCTATTTTTTTCTTTCGATCTTTTCAGCTTGTTTGTTTGCGGAAACTCCAATCAGCAACTTCGGCTTTTTTAATTTTTTTCTCTCGATCGTTTCAGTTTGTTTGTTTGCGGAAATTCCGATCAGCGACCGGCTATTTTTAATTTTTTCTTCTCGATCTTTTCCTAACCCTAAACCCTAAGCCTTTTAAAATGTTTGCGGAAACTGCGATTAGCGACTTCGGCAAAGGATCATTACCGGAAATTTTAAAATGTTTGCGGAAAAACGGAAACTCCGATCAGCGACTTCGGCTTTGTGCTATTAAAATGTTTGCGGAAACTGCAATCAGCAACTTCGACTTTTTTTATTTTTTTCTCTCGATCTTTTCAGGGTACGAACTGTTCAGGGTACGAACTAGGTTGCACCCTAACTACAGTATATATATCTTCTGCATGTATATAATACGGTATATGTTCTCTGCACAGATTGCTTACTTTTCAGTTTAGGTTACTTATCATAAATTAACATTTGTAACATGTCTCTGTATGATGGACTTGGAATTGAAAGTGGCCAAAACAAAGCTGTGGGGTGGTCACCCAGTTTTCAAATGCTTAAATCTCAATTGCAGGTAACCTTGTGGTATACTTACGACAGTTACATGGATGCAACCTATTTCTTCCCCTGAACACTTCGTCCCCCGATTTTGTCCCCTGAAAATATCGAGAGAAAAAATAGAACAAAGCCAAAGTCGCTGACGGAGTTTCCACAATGGAAACTGAAAAGAGCGACTTCGGCTCTGTTATATTTTTTTCGATCTTTTCAGGGGATGAAATCGGGGGAGGAAGTGTTCAGGGAGCGAAATAGGTTGCACCCCAGTTACATTATATATCTGGAATTGTTGTACTTGATAATAAGATAAGTTGCCATAGACTACATTCTATAATGTTTGAAGTAATTTCTTTCATGTTTTCTTCCACCTGATATAGGCTAGTATATAATATCCTTTTTGTGTTCATTTTTTTATTTTATACAGTTTTGGGAAGATGAAACCACAACATTAAAATTGAAGTAAAATAGTATCTTAATATTTTTTTACCTTAACTGCATAAGCCATTTTACAAGAAAATTAACTATATATATATATAACAGTATTTGATTTGTTTTTGTTGTCACTTGTTTTTAATTTGTATTTGCTCTTGTCATCTCTCTGGTGCATAGTTATAGAAAATCCTTGTCCATAGTTATGGCATCACTTTCCAAAATGGGCAAGTGTAGTATGAGTATTCACCAGGGTTGTCGGTATTTTACCCGACCCAAAAAAACCCGGGTGGGTTTTTTCAAAAAAACCCACTTAAAAAAACCCAAAAAAACCCATAAAAAACCCAGAGCATCATATTTGTCCAGTTTTTATTAAAAAATTGAAAAAATGAACAAAAACACTACAAGGCACTTAAAACAAACTTTAAATTAGGACTTAAGGATGTGATTGTGAAGTAAATTTCCAAGAATAAACTGAAAACGCAGTGGATATTGTACAGTACACAGAAATCAAGTAATGCCCCTTTGTGTATACTACACTAAAACTCATTTATGCAAGAAGGCCTTATAGTTAAACTGCTGAAAGTACTACTCTACTGTAGTCTGTATATATGATGTGAAATGCAATTTAGGAGGCTATTTACCAATTACAGATTCTGCGAAGCAGGACATTAAGGCGCGAACAAAACGGCGCAGACATAACGGCGCCAAAGTCAACGCAACAAGTTCAATTTATAGAACGATAATACTCTGCAACCATAACGAAAGTTTATGTGTGAATAAGGATTTTTGGAGCTGGTATACAAGTCCCCCCCCCCACCACCCTTGGCAACTCATGACAAAGAGGAATTGACCAAAAAATGTTAACAAAATGAGGAAAAGGTTCTGAGCTGGTTACGTTGACTTTGGCGCCGTTTTGTCTGCGCCGTTTTGCCTCTGCGTCGTTTTGTTCGTGCCTTAATGTCGTGGACCGCAGATTCTGGATTCTAACGCTTGGCTGTTTCAGAGCATTTGCCTAAATGGCCATTGGCCACGCAATCGCTCAATTGCTCATCTATTACTATATATAGTATGTATTTGTATATATAAATGATAGAAAATATTTAAACATGATGGCATAAATGCTCCTTGCCTTCAAATCTAAAGCAAATGATGCAATAATGTGATTTCTACCACGGTAGCATCAACTTGGTATAGAAATCAGTGGATATGCAACATCCAACTTGATCTTGAAATTAATGGATGATGCAACATTCAAGCAACAACAACCTTAGTGCATTATTTTATTGAGTTATGCAAGCATGTACTGTGAGTGAAAGGCACTTCATTCGTAAAAAGTAGTTTTGAGGTGAAATAAGCATGAATCTACCTTTTTTTGCATCTTTTTTAAAAAAACCCAATAAAACCCAAAAAAACCCGGGCGGGTTGGGCTTTTTTAAAAAAACCCGGGTTTTTCTCAACCCTGGTATTCACAGTTCACATTGTTGAATTACCACTGTAATACTCGTCCACCCCGTTAGCTCAGTGGTTATG
Source organism: Aplidium turbinatum (assembly GCF_918807975.1). Classification (NCBI taxonomy): domain Eukaryota; kingdom Metazoa; phylum Chordata; class Ascidiacea; order Aplousobranchia; family Polyclinidae; genus Aplidium; species Aplidium turbinatum. Next base: position 6,356,291 of record NC_137475.1, on the reverse strand, counting down.
AGCCCAGCTCAAGATCACGCGGTGCTGGTTCGACTCTCGGGGTGTGCACTTGAGCAACGCATTTCAGGACTGCTCTTCATTCAGCGTTACCTAGTGAATGGAATAATTCCCCGGCAACACCGCTTTAACAATCGGAAACTTCACTCTACCAATCTCGGTAACCGGCCTTGCGTCAAGAGCCTCTACAGTCTACAGGTATGCGAAACTACCAGGAATAACCTATCAAGGCTTTGTCAGTCCGAGGATAAAGATTCAAAACCAAACCAAATACTTCTATTTTTTGTTTCAATAATATAAAGGTTGCTTTTCGTAGCAAATATAGTTAGTGATTGGCTGGTTGCATGTATTTCTGTATGTGTTAATTGCATCACATTTTTCACTGCTGTGCGAAAATTATTTGTTGGAGGGAGTGAAGGAAATTTACAAGATTACCAACTATGCTTACTTTCTTGTCAGTCATGAATATCAAAAAGTGTCAATAATTTGTTGTGATTCTTATCTGACAGTGTTTTGATTTCAGGTCAGAAAAGCTACTCTCACTAAAGCAAAAAATGAGAAAGGAAGAGGCACAACAGTAGCTCCAGTGATTGATTTCAACAAGTTGCGTGCAGAGGATAACAGCAGTCCACTGGTAATTTTATCGTTGATATACAGTAGTTGTCATTTAGCGCAGCGATCCCCAACCTTTTTTCTATCACAGACCGGTTTTAAAATGAAAATGGCTTCGCGGACCGGCAGTAGGAAAAACGATGTTTGACATGTGCCGTACTTAGTTATATTATAGGTCTAATTTTTATAGCAGTTTAAACATACTTCAAGTTATCAGTAGGCTATGTTGATTGGCCCTTCCCCTTAATCACCCATTGCCGAAGCTGTGCCTTGCCAGTGCCACCAGTGGTGAGGTTAATAACGACTGATGGAGCGAGCAAAAAATTTTTGCAAAATGTTTACAATTTGCGTGTTTTTTAATTGTTTTGTGGAGCACGTGACTAAGTGCTCTTTCCCTGGATCAGTCACTGCTTTAATAGATAGATATACAGCAGGTCATGGGGAAGATTCATAAGTATTAAGTGCATGACTGCAATTGCTTTCACTGTGATGAATTTATTTTATGACTAAGGACATACTTTCAACCAATTTGCAATCTTGACAGCCATTTTGATAGCGTGTTCTTGCGACGCGGTAGCAACCTTTTCACAACCCGATGGTTGGGACTTCTGGTCTAACTTGTCACAATTATTTTCTTTTTGTTACCTAATTTACATAAAATAACATAAACTTTTAAAAAACTAATAAGCAGTTTTTGTTCAAAAGTATCTGTTTTGTGATAGTTAGGTGTTGGTATTACACGATAACATTTTTCGACATATCTAACTTCAAAACATGAAACATGTAGCTAGCTGCTCATCAATGAAATCTTGATTTTATTATGAAAGCTAATTATTCTTATTATTATTCATGAAAATATTACAAAAATGAATGATATTTCATTTACTTCATAATTAACCCAAATATAATATATATTAACCATGACATTTGGCGACACTGGGCAAGGTATTTGAAAACCAAGACTCATGGAAAAAGATAACCCATGTTGATGTGCAGTACAATCTGCTTCAAGCGAAGATGGCGACTGAATAACAAAAATAAGATGTTATCACATTTATGTGTGCACCACACTTCACTAAAATGTTCATAAATAAATATGACAATAAGTTTTTTAGTAGCATGAACAAATGTTTGTAATTTCGTTCAGTTAAAGATTGCAGTTTTAATATGAGTTAATCTGTTTGACAGAACGAATTCTTCTATGATTGCTCACCAGCAAACTGTAACTTCATCGAAAAGTTTTTTACAGGATAGTCTCAAAGAATCACAACCAAGTGTCTTCTTGGGTGGCGAGGTACTTGAAAAATTTATGGATGAGTACGACCCAATGCGGCCGAATGACTATGAAAAAATGACGAAAAAGGATCGTGAGAAAAGAGAGAAGAAAAAAGAAGCAGACAGGTTTTGGTCATAGATTCACTGATTGTAGTCACTGGAAACTGTTATTTTTTACTCTTACTGATTCTTTACGTTGTGAGCCTTTATTTATATAAAAGTAGCTTTTATCGATGCAGTTTTACATTACGATAGACTTTACAAATCTTTTTAGGGAGAAGGAAATAGAAATCCGTCGAAAGAAAAGAGCCGCTCGTCATGCTGAGAAGCAGCAAACTCAAGACACCAGTGGATTTGCTCGTCTTCCTGATGAATATGAAGAGGAGGATGAAAAGAGACGAGGTTGTCAAATTCAGCTAGTCCTCAATTTGCAAGTAGCTACAGAAAATGCCTTGAAAATAGTTTCATTCTATGGAAAAATGCTTTTAGTCTTAGTTCATTTGGGATTAATCAGTTTGAGGTTCATAACCTTTCTCTGATTTGTCCATTTTCATAAGAATGACCAGTGGCTATATCCTGCAGCCTATATCATTCTGTAATATTTGTCATTTTCCTATGTCGACCTGCTATGACAACAGGTCGTGTTGATTTTGTGTAAAAATTGCATTTTGCATGTTCAGCAATGCCAGGAAAAGCAGCCATCGCTCCACCAACCGCCCTCCTTGAGTCAGATCAGCAATCCTTGCCAGTTGGTAAGGAATTATTTGCTTGAAATATTTTGCTTTTAAACAATTTATAGTCGTTTTGAAATGAGCTCGTTCGAAAATTGCTTGTTGAAGTCATCCACTGCCTGCCTGCACTATGTATAGGCAGTGGGTACTGGGTACCCCTGTGAAATCCATATCTTTCGTTACGCAGATCTTAACAGATTTTACACTATTGGCTCTGACCCTATCCTACGCTTTTCCATTCTCTCAAATGAGGACAGAATTGACAAACTCGCAAAACGATTTGTTTCTTTCAGTCGGTCATACCTTTGCAACTCTTGTTTCTTTTTACTATTTTTTAGTTGATTAATATCCATTTATGTGGATTAATGTAAAAATACTTTACTTAATACAAAATAAGACTGTTCACCTGGCATTTAATTATAAAATAATATGTTGCGTTCTTCTGGTGCCTGCTGTCACAATGCTTTGCGTTGTTGCTAATCACCTGTCCTACAGGTGTTTGAGATGTGGTGTTCAAATTTTGTGTTTTTATTTGAAAATGGAGACTCTTTTCATCCTATAACCTTCGCTAAACACAGGTATGCCCCCAACTTCGGATCGTCCCCTGTCTCCATCTTTGAGGTCTGGAGGAGGAGGAGCAGCAGCCGGAACGCAGTTTGCCAGCAACTTAGCGTACGTGGAACATACTTCATCATCAGTTATTTAACTTTATATGGAGGAAAATCTATTTTAATTAAACTCTAAATCTAAACTCTAAGGAAAAATGAAAGGCAAACGAAATAGGGGCAGACCACCAAGAATTTGGACTAATGATATTGAAGACTAGTCAGGACTTAATTACAGAACTGCAGTAGAAAAATCTCACAACAGAGAAACTTGGCAACTCATTGCCTCCAACCCTCGACGAGAGGAAGGAACTTAATGATGGTGATGAAATCTAAACTCTAGCTACTAATTTCATGTTCATCCGCGTGGTGGAATAACTTTTAGGAGTTGTGGTATAGTTCATTTATTCACTGATCAGGCAAAGCCAATCATCGGGCCGATTGAAGCAATTTGAAAAAGACACTTGGACCTGAAGGTTGATAATTAAACCATTGGTTTTGAACCACCTCACAACGCAATCATTGGGTCAGGCGGATGCAACCTATTCCATCCCCTGAACACTTCGTCCCTTGATCAGCGGCTTCTGTTGGTTTTGTTTTTTTTCGTTCTTTCCAGGGGACGGAATAGGTTGCACCCGGTCAGGTTTGCCACTTTTTTTCGTTCTTTCCAGGGGACGGAATAGGTTGCACCCGGTCAGGCTTGCCACTTTTTTTCGTTCTTTCCAGGGGACGGAATAGGTTGCACCCGGTCAGGCTTGCCACTTTTTTTCGTTCTTTCCAGGGGACGGAATAGGTTGCACCCGGTCAGGCTTGCCACTTTTTTTCGTTCTTTCCAGGGGACGGAATAGGTTGCACCCGGTCAGGCTTGCCACTTTTTTTCGTTCTTTCCAGGGGACGGAATAGGTTGCACCCGGTCAGGCTTGCCACTTTTTTTCGTTCTTTCCAGGGGAAGGAATAGGTTGCACCCGGTCAGGTTTGCCACTTTTTTTCGTTCTTTTCAGGGGACGGAATAGGTTGCATTCGGTCAGGCTTGCCACTTTTTTTCGTTCTTTCCAGGGGACGGAATAGGTTGCACCCGGTCAGGCTTGCCACTTTTTTTCGTTCTTTCCAGGGGACGGAATAGGTTGCACCCGGTCAGGTTTGCCACTTTTTTTCGTTCTTTCCAGGGGACGGAATAGGTTGCACCCGGTCAGGCTTGCCACTTTTTTTCGTTCTTTCCAGGGGACGGAATAGGTTGCACCCGGTCAGGCTTGCCACTTTTTTTCGTTCTTTCCAGGGGACGGAACAGGTTGCACCCGGTCAGGCTTGCCACTTTTTTTCGTTCTTTCCAGGGGACGGAATAGGTTGCACCCGGTCAGGCTTGCCACTTTTTTTCGTTCTTTCCAGGGGACGAAATAGGTTGCACCCGGTCAGGCTTGCCACTTTTTTTCGTTCTTTCCAGGGGACGGATAGGTTGCACCCGGTCAGGCTTGCCACTTTTTTTCGTTCTTTCCAGGGGACGGAATAGGTTGCACCCGGTCAGGCTTGCCCAGGCCTCGAAATTCGTTTTTGTTGACGGCGGACAAACGTGTCCGGTCTGAGCAGCTATCTCGGCGGACAAATTAAGTCTCACGGCGGACACACCAGTTTTAGCGTCGATCGTCATGCTTAATCACTTTATCTTGATAATTCTTCACCATTTGGGAACTATAGCTACGGTTTAGAAGGGTTGTTAAAATTGCAGTGAAGTCACTCTGAAAGGCTTTTATCAGACCAACGACTTGCGCTTGAAGAGTCAAAGCGCCCTGTAGCTGCTTAATACGCCGCATAACTGATTAACTTCCACCGAACGAGGTCGTGTGGCTTCTTGCGTCACAATGCTCTGGGGCCTGGGCACGAATCGGAAAACTTCTACACTAACGCTACTATTTTCTGCTGTGCAAAGTTTCACTAGGCTTTTTATTTAGGTTTATTTTTGCGTGTCATGTGAGCGAAAGTGAATTTTCCCTAGGCCTTTTCTTTCTTACTGTAATATCAAAGCTTAAAAAATTTTGTAACCAACCTTGCCTTATCAATATTACTCGGAGATCAAAGCCAGAGATTGTGACGTAAGACGTGAACAAAGTTACGCGTGAATAGTGTAGAAGTACCGTACTCCCATCGATTCTTGGCGAAGAATTCACCTTTGTTACGCTGATTCAATGTCATCAATCGTTGAAGCAACGTAAAAATCGAAAGTTTTCCTGATTGAATGGAAACTAAGGGTTACGATACAATATTCACATTTTCTAGATGCGTGCTAGAATGCGAGGGAAATTATATTCTCGCACCAATTGTTCGTGGTATGCAATGACGATTTGTATCGCTAGTTCCTGTGTTCTTTCTCGGCGGACAAATATGACCGATCTAGATGGTACTTCCCGCGGACATCACATGCTGTGACGGCGGACATGACCGCCGTGTCCGCCGTGAATTTCGAGGCCTGCTTGCCACTTTTTTTTTCAAATGAAATTAAGTATTTTCATACCACTAGCAAATATTTCGAACTACCCTTGAAATATCTGCTCTTATAATTGCTTTACGGCATGCAAGCAATATTTCTGTCTGCAGTGGTTCCGTCGCCCACAAAATTATGGCAAAGTACGGATTCAAGGAAGGTCGCGGCTTAGGCAAAGATAACAAAGGAATGAGCCATGCTTTGCAGGTATGACCTGGTCGTTTGCAACTCAGAAGTTTTTTTACATCGTTTTAACGTTACGAGGCCATCACTTCTCAATAGACATATATCCAGCCAGAAGACCAGCCCTTTTTACATGGGTTCAATGTCTACACTCCACAGACGTTGAATCAATGTAAATGGCGGATTTGTTGGTTACAGTAGATTATATGCCGGAGCAGTAGCATCACTTGAAGCATTTTCATGCAGATTGAGAAAACCAGTAAGAGAGGTGGAAAAATCATCTCCAGTGATCAGATTGAGCAACAAATTGAAGATGACTTCCAAAGAGAGCAGGAGGAGCAAAAATCTGTTACAGATTTGCTCAAGAATCCAACTAAAGTCATCTGCCTGAGGGTAAATTTACGTTTGTGTTTGCAGTTTACAATAACACTCGTATCGTTTACCAAACGTTATTGCTTACTTAACTGAGAGAACCCATAAATTTGTAACACTTTGGTAGTTTTGTTTATAATCCGTTGCATTATGAACTTTTGCAATGTATTTTATCACGCGGATATTTGTTAGTTGTGTGTCATTTTTGATAGAGCTCAGGTAATTTTTCCTTGCTCCGCAAACGTATAAAATCAAGCAACACAACAGGTTTAATCATTGTTTAAATTCAAAAATAAAGATACCGTTCACTGTTGTTTTGACTCTACTATTTTCATTCGCCCTGGAAACTTGCACCATGAGCCATCATAAACTCGTCATATTGACTTTTAGAACATGGTTGGCCCAGGAGAGGTGGATGCCGAACTGGAAGGGGAAACATCAGAAGAATGCTCGAAGTATGGCGCCGTCAACAAGTGTCTTATATACGAGGTAAGAATGTCGCGTGTCTGCGTGGTCTGTGGATGCATTGACTCTAGAGATGACATTATTTGTTCGCCCTTGCTCAGACAATACAGTGAAACAAAAACAACATCAAGAACAGTTCTCTATCGAATAACACGCCTCATGATGAATGTAATAATTCCCAGGCAATAGTAGGCTACTGCAACTGCAAGTAATGAAAACTTCACTCTGCGCCAATCTAGGTAACCCGGCCTGTGTCAGTGGTTCAACGCTTCTACTACAAGTATTGAACTTCAAAAGAGGCTTTATCATTCCAAGAGTTCTTATAGTCATCAAACATTCTCATCTGAGTGTGCGGTCATGCAGCGTGGCTCAGTGTTGTCGGTAGAACAGCTTTAAAACAGGATGAAGCTGTGTAATAATTGTGGTCCGATACCATTGTCACATAGACTAGAAATGTTAAAGTAAAATGCTGTGTGAAATTGGTAAAAATTTAGTTATTTTGGTGATTGGCAGATCGCAAGGATTTGTTGTGTCGTGTCCATTGCCTATTTGGAAAGTTCGGCTTTATTCCGAGAAGCTTTTCTATAAAGTTCAACTACTTAGAACCCTAGAAAAACAAAACAAAGTAACTTTAGCGGGTTTAACATATTTTATTACAAAGAAATGTAACATAAAATTTAAAAAAATCAACTCAAACGATGCCGACACGTACGTGTGTCCTCATCAGGAATTACTTAAATATGCAGTATACATAAAATGAAAATTGTAAGATAAATTTGACTATGCGCTATAAAATGTTGTAACAGTTATAGTGCATAGTCAAATTTATCTTACAATTTTCATTTTATGTATACTGCATATTTAAGTAATTCCTGATGAGGACACACGTACGTGTCGAAAACGTTTGAGTTAATTTTGGTTTATTTCTTTGTAATAAAACATGCTCAACCCGCTAAAGTTACTTTGTTTTGTTTGTCTATGGTTCAACAAAGCAAACTCTCTGCCAAAGCTTTAATTTAGAACCGATTAACGACAAGGTCATGTGAGAGTCACCATGTTTCAAGAAAAGATAACTTTTAACAACTCCTGTTCTTGGCAGTCCGCAACTTGAAGAGAGAGTTCTTATGTATTGTAAACCTATATCACCAATTTAAACAGTTTGAAATTTAATCTAGTAGAGCTCTCCTATGAATTCAATAATAATTTTAACACCGATTAGCGGCAAAGCGTTTAACTTGAGATTGCATTTTGTATGAAAAGGTAACTTTAACAACTGTTGTTCATTACAGATGCACGGAGTCCCAGAAGATGAAGCAATTCGTATTTTCATTGAGTTTGATCGTCTGGAAGCCGCTATTAAGGCTCTGGTAGACTTAAACGGAAGGTTTTTTGGTGGAAGAACTGTCAAAGCTTCTTTTTACGAACCATCGAAGTTCAGAGACTTTCAATTGGCTGAGCCTCTCACGTGATCGTTTAATTTGACCGGAAGTGACCTTGCGTAACGTTGGACTCGGATGCTGCGTGAAAATGGACGAAAGCAATGTTGTTTCAATGTAAAAAGTACACTGAAAGCTGTTCAACTGCAAACGTTTTGTGGTGCAATGTGGAAAATCATTTTGTGAATGTTTTTCATGTTGGTTATTACATATTTTTCATGCCAAATTGAGTTCGCACAACGTCAGTGGGGGTGGTGAAAACATTACCCTGACATTGTCACATTCTTCTGATAACATTAAATCTTTTTTTCTGTTTCACTGAGTGTGAAAGTATTTGAACTTTTCTACTCCAGATTGCCGCATTAAAAGTTTTCCAGTGACAAGTGGGCGAGCAGGTCTGATAACGTACACCGGGTTCTATGAGCAAATAAATGCTAAGATCAAGTAGCGATGGTTCACCACTTACCGACCGCGGCAGCTCTCCTTCTAGTGAAATGTGGTAAACGGATACGTTGGTAGACAACAACCACAATGTGTAAGATCATTTGTAGCGGCGAGCATTTAATTTTTTCTGTAGGACAAAGGATCCATTTTGCTGCATTAGGGTAGCTTATTTCAATTATGGCCGTGACGACTGATATTAATACCGGAGGGCGGTGTAATGTTGATTTCATTCTCTGGGCTAAATGTGCTTTGTATGGGTTCTTTTCCTCACTAGTAAATGTTTAATCCTTTTGGCATCCGTTAAATGATGCTCGTCACCGCATACAATAAGCAATACCAAACACACAAAGGCTTGTTTAGATAGGTAGGCAACCATACCTCTTGGGGGTGGGGTTAATATTGTCAATTGGAGAAAAATATTGTGTGAGTAATGAAACAACAACTGGTGAATTCCCCGGCAACGACACTTCATCAATCGGAAAACTTCACTCTGCCAATCTCGGTAACCGGCCGGCGTCAAGAGTCTCTACAACAGTGGTTCCCAACCTTTTTGTTGTCACGGACCCCTTTAGGGAACGTTCAAATATTACGTAACGCCTTCGAGGGGGAGGGGGGGTTTATGCAAAGCGTTACGTTAGCGTCACATCGGGGGGGAGGGGGTTCAAGCAAAACGTTACGTAACGCTTTACAGTACGGAATGGTAGTTTTTTGTGCTGAATTCGTAGTGAAAAAGCGTTACATGGGGGAGGGGGGTATTGAAAAAAGCGTTACGTTGGCGTTACATGGGGGAGGGGGGGGTCAAAAATTCGGAAAAAAAGCGTTACGTAATATTTGAACGTTCCCTTAGATAAATTATTAATTCTGCGGACCCCTACCTAAATTATTCCTGAAATTCAATTAACATACTATTGACTATTGTAATAATTATGCTACTCAACTACTGTACTGTATCATATTGCATTGCCGCTATGACTCCTGCGGCAAATATCAGGTTAAATAGTTGCTCAAATAAGAAAATGAATGAATATTATTGTTCAAGAAATGTCACCAGTGTTTGAATATTAAGGTGACCCAAAGTGCCCTGCCGAAACTTTTTCAACCTATGCAAATTTAATGAGAGGGCTGTTGTTGCCTTTCCTGAACTAAACGACTGAACTGTGGTTGAGTTTTTGACAATGCAACACGCATGTCATCTTCAACGTCCAGGCGATTTCATCAAGGTAATCACGGACCCCAGGTTGGAAACCACTGCTCTACAAGTATCCGAAACTACCAGGAATAACCTATCAAGGCTTTGTCAGTCCGAGGATAAACATTCAAAACCAAACCAACCACGCATTAAAAAAAAATGTGAGCAACAGCCATAGGGTAGACTGGGGTAAAAAGCCCACCTGGGGTAAAAAGCCTATCCTAAATTTCTCCTTACAGAGCTGTGTAAATAAATAAATACTACCACCATGTGTATGAGTGCATTGTGGGTAATCATTAAACGCGTGTTAAAGGAAGCCGACTTGACGCAAGAAAAGTGTAGACCAAAATGGTTGGTTTTGCTTGATTTCTTATAAAAATTTAAATCAGGAAATGAAGTGCTGCTCTTCTCAGAAAGAAGAACGCACCTTGATATTTTGTTACGGAGCAGTCAGTTGCTAATTCTAGGGATAGCTAACGATAGTTTTATCCAAGTTTTTAAGGTAGTAGAAAAACTTCGAAAATTTAAAGCATATGCCATTGGGGTAAAAAGCCTACCATGGAGAATATGCCATTGGGGTAAAACGCCTATGGTAGGCTTTTTACCCCTTATTGTGTGGAACATGGATGAGACTGGCATATCGAATGTTTATAAGCCAACCAAAATAATTGCGACGAAAAAATCAAGAGGAGTGGGGATAATAACGAGTGGAGAAAGAGGAAAAACTGCCACGGTCATTTGTGCAACTAATGCAGCTGGCTCTTACACACCACCCATTTTCATATTTTCGCGAAAGCGCATGGCAGATTCTCCTATGAATAACAAACTTTTTGGAGCAATTGGGCATTGCACTAAGAGTGGTTGAACTGTCGAAGATAGCTTCATGACATGGTTGAACCACTTTTGTGCAATTGCTAAACCATTAAAAGAAGACACATTATTATTCTGGATGGACATCATAGCCATAAAATGCTTAAAGCTGTGAAGTTTTCATAAGAAAATGGCATTGATATCGTTACCCCACCACCACACCATAGCCTACACACAAAATGTAGCCATTACACAGTCTCAAGAAAAGTAGCTAAGTGAAGGGTTCCAGGAAAAACAGCACAGTGATGGGTCTCTGATAAACCAGCAAAGTGATGGATCCTTGGAAAAGCAGAAAATTGACGGGTCTCAGGGAAACCAACAAAGTGATGAGTCTTCCGAAAAGCAGCAAATTGATGGGTCTCAAGAAAAGTAGCCACGTGAAGGGTCCTTGACAAAGCAGCCAAGTGAAGGGTTCCAGGTAAAGCAGCAAAGTGATAAGTCCTTGGGAAGACAGCAAAATGAAGGGTTCTTGGAAAGCCAACATGGTAGGCCTACTGATTCAACCTATCATCATAATATGCCGTCAACTTCATCAACTGATTTTATGAGAGAAGACATTGTAAGAGCAAAACGTGATTTTTTTAGCTGTGCACACCCACACATGCCACATCGAGTGCTAAGCCCAAACGAAAACGTAGCCTACATCAGAGCAAGCACAATTAATCACATATTCTCTTTACAAAAGGATGTTACAGGCTTGCTAGCCTACTAGCAAACTTTCAAGAAACCAAAAGAAGACTGTGTCCATGCATAGGGCAGCTAAAAGAAAGCTAAAGAGAAGTAAGAAAACGTTGTTGCTGATGATTTAGATCATGAGAGATGGCCTTGCTTAGTATATGGGGAGCCGTTTTCTAACAGTAGGCCAGGAGAAAAGTGGATGCAATACAGCATGTGTAAGCATTGGGCACATGAAGAATGCACCTCTGGTGAACGTGTTTATGTCTGCCAAAACTGCAACTCAGATGATAAATTCTAGTTCAACAATATTTTTTAAACTTATTGTAGGCTACATACAGGGATTCATTACTAAATCCCTGGCTACATAGCATATTATGTAGACATAGCTACAGTGCTGATGTTTGATAGATTAAGTATCTTTTCAGTAGCCTACAAATAACTTTCTGCAAAATGTGTTGATATGTTGAATTCTGAATGCATTTAAATCATAAAGATATCAGCATAGAAATAAAATATTTTCTTGTTTTTTTTGCCTGGAAATAATGAAACATGGGCTCTAAAGTTGGCAAATGTTAGGTTTTGGTAGGGAGCATAATGTGAACATTGTTACTGTAGATTAAATTTACTTAAACTGGCAACGTCACAACAAACTAATTCTCTGTTTGAGATCATTTCTGGCTCATAAAGCTTGGTGGGGTAAAACGCCTACCCCATAGGCTTTTTGCCCCAGCGCAGGGGTAAAACGCCCCTTTTAATAATTTTTAATTTTGTCATATTTTGTGCTTCGTTCAAAAATTTCATCTTTACTTTTATGGGCAACTTGTTTAGTTGCATTGTGCCTTTATGTTAAGGTGGTGAATGATTCAGTAAATAGTGAATGTGAAGATTGGTGCGTATTTTTGCTTAAGAGGGGCTTCTTACCCCAGTCTACCCTATGACATTGAACGGAATACAACATATTCGGTTGAACTGCTCGGCCTTATTTCATGGATGATCCAACGCTACACCTCCCAGGTTTTCGGCATGCAACAGAAAGGAAGGATCAGTTATAACAATTTTATGCCGAACTGCTACCACTTTTCATCGATGGGGCCATCAAAACACACAAGCAGGCAAACTGTTGATCAATTAATTTTAGACTGTGCATGTAGATATAGATGTACTGCACTGCAGGATGGTTTCAACACAGGTTACCAATGCGGAAATATATTAAAAAACTGGCCAAAGGCAACGAGCTTCAAGCGTGAAAATGCCACACAAAAATACTATATAAACCTGAAAAAAGTCTGCGGTACCCGGACGCAACTTTTGAAAAGGTACCATTATAAAATCCCCTTTCAACCTGGTTTGGCCCAGGAGAGGTGGATGCCGAACTGGAAGGGGAAACATCAGAAGAATGCTCGAAGTATGGCGCCGTCAACAAGTGTCTTATATACGAGGTAAGAATGTCGCGTGTCTGCGTGGTCTGTGGATGCATTGACTCTAGAGATGACATTATTTGTTCGCCCTTGCTCAGACAATACAGTGAAACAAAAACAACATCAAGAACAGTTCTCTATCGAATAACACGCCTCATGATGAATGTAATAATTCCCAGGCAATAGTAGGCTACTGCAACTGCAAGTAATGAAAACTTCACTCTGCGCCAATCTAGGTAACCCGGCCTGTGTCAGTGGTTCAACGCTTCTACTACAAGTATTGAACTTCAAAAGAGGCTTTATCATTCCAAGAGTTCTTATAGTCATCATACATTCTCATCTGAGTGTGCGGTCATGCAGCGTGGCTCAGTGTTGTCGGTAGAACAGCTTTAAAACAGGATGAAGCTGTGTAATAATTGTGGTCCGATACCATTGTCACATAGACTAGAAATGTTAAAGTAAAATGCTGTGTGAAATTGGTAAAAATTTAGTTATTTTGGTGATTGGCAGATCGCAAGGATTTGTTGTGTCGTGTCCATTGCCTATTTGGAAAGTTCGGCTTTATTCCGAGAAGCTTTTCTATAAAGTTCAACTACTTAGAACCCTAGAAAAACAAAACAAAGTAACTTTAGCGGGTTTAACATGTTTTATTACAAAGAAATGTAACATAAAATTTAAAAAAATCAACTCAAACGATGCCGACACGTACGTGTGTCCTCATCAGGAATTACTTAAATATGCAGTATACATAAAATGAAAATTGTAAGATAAATTTGACTATGCGCTATAAAATGTTGTAACAGTTATAGTGCATAGTCAAATTTATCTTACAATTTTCATTTTATGTATACTGCATATTTAAGTAATTCCTGATGAGGACACACGTACGTGTCGAAAACGTTTGAGTTAATTTTGGTTTATTTCTTTGTAATAAAACATGCTAAACCCGCTAAAGTTACTTTGTTTTGTTTGTCTATGGTTCAACAAAGCAAACTCTCTGCCAAAGCTTTAATTTAGAACCGATTAACGACAAGGTCATGTGAGAGTCACCATGTTTCAAGAAAAGATAACTTTTAACAACTCCTGTTCTTGGCAGTCCGCAACTTGAAGAGAGAGTTCTTATGTATTGTAAACCTATATCACCAATTTAAACAGTTTGAAATTTAATCTAGTAGAGCTCTCCTATGAATTCAATAATAATTTTAACACCGATTAGCGGCAAAGCGTTTAACTTGAGATTGCATTTTGTATGAAAAGGTAACTTTAACAACTGTTGTTCATTACAGATGCACGGAGTCCCAGAAGATGAAGCAATTCGTATTTTCATTGAGTTTGATCGTCTGGAAGCCGCTATTAAGGCTCTGGTAGACTTAAACGGAAGATTTTTTGGTGGAAGAACTGTCAAAGCTTCTTTTTACGAACCATCGAATTTCAGAGACTTTCAATTGGCTGAGCCTCTCACGTGATCGTTTAATTTGACCGGAAGTGACCTTGCGTAACGTTGGACTCGGATGCTGCGTGAAAATAGATGAAAGCAATGTTGTTTCAATGTAAAAAGTACACTGAAAGCTGTTCAACTGCAAACGTTTTGTGGTGCAATGTGGAAAATCATTTTGTGAATGTTTTTCATGTTGGTTATTACATATTTTTCATGCCAAATTGAGTTCGCACAACGTCAGTGGGGGTGGTGAAAACATTACCCTGACATTGTCACATTCTTCTGATAACATTAAATCTTTTTTTCTGTTTCACTGAGTGTGAAAGTATTTGAACTTTTCTACTCCAGATTGCCGCATTAAAAGTTTTCCAGTGACAAGTGGGCGAGCAGGTCTGATAACGTACACCGGGTTCTATGAGCAAATAAATGCTAAGATCAAGTAGCGATGGTTCACCACTTACCGACCGCGGCAGCTCTCCTTCTAGTGAAATGTAGTAAACGGATACGTTGGTAGACAACAACCACAATGTGTAAGATCATTTGTAGCGGCGAGCATTTAATTTTTTCTGTAGGACAAAGGATCCATTTTGCTGCATTAGGGTAGCTTATTTCAATTATGGCCGTGACGACTGATATTAATACCGGAGGGCGGTGTAATGTTGATTTCATACTCTGGGCTAAATGTGCTTTGTATGGGTTCTTTTCCTCACTAGTAAATGTTTAATCCTTTTGGCATCCGTTAAATGATGCTCGTCACCGCATACAATAAGCAATACCAAACACACAAAGGCTTGTTTAGATAGGTAGGCAACCATACCTCTTGGGGGTGGGGTTAATATTGTCAATTGGAGAAAAATATTGTGTGAGTAATGAAACAACAACTGGTGAATTCCCCGGCAACGACACTTCATCAATCGGAAAACTTCACTCTGCCAATCTCGGTAACCGGCCGGCGTCAAGAGTCTCTACAACAGTGGTTCCCAACCTTTTTGTTGTCACGGACCCCTTTAGGGAACGTTCAAATATTACGTAACGCCTTCGAGGGGGAGGGGGGGTTTATGCAAAGCGTTACGTTAGCGTCACATCGGGGGGGAGGGGGTTCAAGCAAAACGTTACGTAACGCTTTACAGTACGGAATGGTAGTTTTTTGTGCTGAATTCGTAGTGAAAAAGCGTTACATGGGGGAGGGGGGTATTGAAAAAAGCGTTACGTTGGCGTTACATGGGGGAGGGGGGGGGTCAAAAATTCGGAAAAAAAGCGTTACGTAATATTTGAACGTTCCCTTAGATAAATTATTAATTCTGCGGACCCCTACCTAAATTATTCCTGAAATTCAATTAACATACTATTGACTATTGTAATAATTATGCTACTCAACTACTGTACTGTATCATATTGCATTGCCGCTATGACTCCTGCGGCAAATATCAGGTTAAATAGTTGCTCAAATAAGAAAATGAATGAATATTATTGTTCAAGAAATGTCACCAGTGTTTGAATATTAAGGTGACCCAAAGTGCCCTGCCGAAACTTTTTCAACCTATGCAAATTTAATGAGAGGGCTGTTGTTGCCTTTCCTGAACTAAACGACTGAACTGTGGTTGAGTTTTTGACAATGCAACACGCATGTCATCTTCAACGTCCAGGCGATTTCATCAAGGTAATCACGGACCCCAGGTTGGAAACCACTGCTCTACAAGTATCCGAAACTACCAGGAATAACCTATCAAGGCTTTGTCAGTCCGAGGATAAACATTCAAAACCAAACCAACCACGCATTAAAAAAAAATGTGAGCAACAGCCATATGACATTGAACGGAATACAACATATTCGGTTGAACTGCTCGGCCTTATTTCATGGATGATCCAACGCTACACCTCCCAGGTTTTCGGCATGCAACAGAAAGGAAGGATCAGTTATAACAATTTTATCCCGAACTGCTACCACTTTTCATCGATGGGGCCATCAAAACACACAAGCAGGCAAACTGTTGATCAATTAATTTTAGACTGTGCATATAGATGTACTGCACTGCAGGATGGTTTCAACACAGGTTACCAATGCGGAAATATATTAAAAAACTGGCCAAAGGCAACGAGCTTCAAGCGTGAAAATGCCACACGAAAATACTATATAAACCTGAAAAAAGTCTGCGGTACCCGGACGCAACTTTTGAAAAGGTACCATTATAAAATCCCCTTTCAACCTGGTTTGGTAATTACAGAAGAAAATAGAGCAACAGCTGTGGTGGGAATCAAACCCATGTCAATGTAATTACTACCACCGCCCTAACCCAATGCGCCAAGCCAGCCGATGGGGAACGAATGACCAAACTGAGCTAGAATATACGTTTTCCTTTGTTGCTCAGAGGGGATTTTTTTATGGTACCTTTTACAAAGTTGCTACCCGGACATCGAAAGCTTGTGTGACTACTTGACTGGATTGTTCGAATATACACTGCACCACTGTATTTAACAATTGCCAGACTAGGAAAAAATTATGCTGCTAGAAACCTCCACTAATTTTAACCCCTATCAAAATATGCCATGAGAAGGCAGCTGTCTACTTTTCTTCAAAGAAACGCATGAAACTGAAAATGATTTACGGCTTTATTATGTATATCAACCTATACAAAAGCAGTTTTATTCTAAATTAAAATTTCATCAGAAAAACTCGAAAAGAGAATAAAACGATCTAAAAACGTGAGTAGCAAAAGTAATGCACATATTTTGGCAGCAAAACTTACAGAATATGGCTGCCACCTTGCTGCATTCTATCAACGCGATAAGTAGGCACATGGTGGCGGAAAAGGAAAGCTAAAAGAATCACAAAGTGGTGGGAAAAACAAACTGTATGATAGGGGTGATCGATTGAAAGCGTATGATGTATTTAGTTGTCTGTTAAAAATAAACACTTTAACGATGAAAAAAATTCTGTCGTAACATATGGTGCGATCCACCGTGCGTACGTATTTTGAAAATGTACCCCAGTGGGTAGTTGAGGCGATCACCTCTAAATTGTAGAACTACATTTTCCCCACGAAACCGTTCACTAATTTCTTATTTATATACGCAAACGTAACATTTTTCATTACAAAAACAAGGTTAGTAAAAGCAGCGGAAATATCAACAATATGGGACAATGTAAATAAGCGTTTATCAAAACTCAACTGTACACAGCAAAGCTTTCAATTGCAACATTGATTCAATGTCTCTAGACGTCGAATCCAGATAAAAATGATGAATTTTGCTGTCTGGATTCAAACCGACATCGTTCCAAATTTAAACAACATACCGTAGCCATATTTTTTGACAAAAGTACTTTGGCCCATTGATGATCACTCAAATTGTGCAGAATAGCAGTTTTTTACAAAACTAGTGGTAGATGAACAGCTGAAATGAACCTCTGTCAAAAACGGAAACATCATATTGCAGTAGAAAATATGAAATTCAGAAATATGTGACAGCCCAGCTAGCTGGGAAAATTACTCAAGCTGGAACAACGATGAGTGCCGTGTCTCAGCTGCTGCGAGAGTTAAACAGCAAGTACGATACTGAAGCAGTTGAACAGTGCAGAAAGAAGAATTGTTGACGAAAAACACCAGTATGCAGTTTTCTCCATCATTGATAAACAACACATGAAATCGATTTGAAAATTTTTCAATGCCGAAAACGCAACAAAAGCTCAAACCAAACGTTATTAGATGTCAAATTAACCATTTGAAACAGGGATGTGGTTGCAACGTAGCCGCAGCAGCTAAGCGTGATGTTTCAGTGAATTTTAATAACAAAATAATGCGAAAATTGTTTTAGGCGCGATATGCATGCAGCAAGAGAAGTAGTTATTTTATAGTTTGACTAATCAACTGCAGCAACATCAGTGCACGACAAACATGCCAAAAATCAAACATTAATCGGAAATGTAAAACCTATCCTCATCGTCCGTTGCATCAGCAATGTTATTTTGACGAAAAATATTTTCTAAAACCTGCTCTTTTACAAAACGTAGTTGAATCAACGCCATTAGTTGATAAAGAAAAAAAAATGCTAAAAATAAGTTCAAAACTTCAAAATAATCGTGACATTTATTTTGAGCAAAAATTGTCATTTTTACATTGATGCAACGTCTGCGGACGTTTTATTAATATAAAAGTGACGGGTTTGCTGTCTGGGGGTAGCAATGAGGAACGAAAGGGCGGGAAACACAGGAATAGCCACAGCCCGAAAAAACGCATGGAATATCTAGCTTAGGCTAAACAATGGGAGTTCTTCAATCTTCAGGGTCATTTATCTGAATACATAATAAGGATGCAACGCTTGCAATGACCCTTATGCTACACATCGCTGTTGAAAATGTCAAATAATAAGCAGTAATTAAAACATCATTTTAAGATAATGACAATTTTAATGTATCAGCCAAGAAATATAGCAATCAAAACAACTTTTTATTTACGTTGATTCATCGTTAAAACAATGAAATTTTTTCTGTTTTTAGTCTGTCAAATCACTGTAACTTCTTTTTCATGTTTGTCCCATTTATTTCCATACAAAATTTTGTCAACCTGGTCAGTCAATCTTGCCAACTTTTTAGATAGCTGTAATTGAGAAATTTAATACTGCACAATATTACTCTACAACGTCTACATACGCTGTGGTATGTTTTGTTGGCTTGGAGATTGATGTTTATTGTTTTACTTCCAACATCAGTGGTGAAATATCCCACAAGATAAACTAAAAATGACGATATGTTTGATGCAACCTTGCCACCGAAGCGGATTTTATCACTGAAACAAACAGCGCTTTGCCTTTGTAATGCAGCCAAGCGTTCGTTGTGCTTGGCTGATGAAGTGAAGTCATCTAAGTCAAGAAATGTGCCAAAAAATCATGACACGAAAAAGACAACTAAGTTATGTTCTGCCAAAAACATTTCTTCTGCTGTTTGTTAAACTCAAGAAGTCAACCGAGCGGTTTTGGGCAACTAGTTGTTTACAAGCTTGATGCTGAGTGATTAAAACCATTGGGTGATCCTTTTTAATAGCAGACGTTAAAACTCAAAGTTTTAACGTCGCTCAACAAACAAAAATCATTAATGGTTTTGGAGGGACAAAACTTCGCTAAGTCGATCAAAACGTGTAAAAATAACTCGTTCATCTTCCTTCGTTGGCAAGTTCAAAACAAATTCATTCTTCCATCACATTATGGTTACTTGCTTTAACATTGAAACAACGCAAAGAATTGATTTAATAATGAACAGCGCAAAGTAGAAAAAATCCACTTGACTTAGAAAACAAAAAAGGAAAAAAGACTCTCTGATGACGAAGCGTGTGTTTCATCATAGGATAAAAACTTGCTTGTCGAGCAAAATGCGCAAAATCTTAAAACAATGCAAGGCTACTGAAAGCAAAAAAAAAACGATAACATTCAGGATTAAAAAAACATTAGAATGTATTTGATCATAAAAATCGCTAATTAACAATATCAAAGTGAAACACGAGCAAGTGATTTCAGCAAAAGTCTTTTTTAAAAAAGCAAAATACTGACAGAGATTAAAAATGTTCCAATCAGCCATCACACACCGTTTGCTACACCGGGCCGTTGAAACTTAATTGACAGCAAAATCCGTCATTTCTACATTGATTTAACGTCTGCAGACGTTGAAGCAATGTAAACATGATAGATTTTGTTATCTGGGACAATGCAATTTTAACTTATTGGACGGTGCTGTGAACCACACAAAACTTTTTGTGGAAATGACGTTAAGCAATGAAAAAAGATACCCACATAGCAATCATTTCCTTTTTTACATTGAGTCAACGTCTACAGATGGTGAATCAATGTAAAAAAGAACTGATTTGATGACTGGGTGTTTACATCTTTACCCAATGAATGTCAAAAAGTAATGTAAAGACTTTCTACAAACCATGAAGTCGTGTTATACTACAATCACAAATAGGTCAAAACACAAACTCTAACAGGATTGTGATGTGAAAGGTGATTTGATGCAAAAACAACTAACACCTTGAACAATAACGACGCGTGATAATTCCTAGATGCATTCTTGAAAGAGGTATGAGCCTGCACTCGCAAACTAAATAATCAATTGCAAACATGGAGTAAAAAGTTTTCATTGATCAAAAATTTACGAAACATGAATGATGTGGTTTTGCGCTTGATTAGCGGTAGCTACTAAAGCGTAATGTTCGCCGAATCTTGTCCAAAGTTTAACGAATTGCACCACGTTCATTAGGATAACGTTTCGCAAGTGCATTTCAGATGTAAAATTTTATACAGTTTGAATATACAAGTCGCAATGATGTGGGCAACTTTAACTATCTTCTGATCATCCAATAGACGCTTGTAAGAACACAACAAGTAGCAAAAAGTGCCAAGTCAATAAAAAATCAATTGTAGAAAAAACTCGTGTTTTCACTTTTCAAAAAAAGCTTTTCTGTCAAGAAAGATAGAGATGAATCGTTTTGGAAAAAAATCAGGAGTCAACAACGTTAACTCAAGCGTGACGAAACCTGATTGGTCTTCTTTGGCTCAGCAAGCCAGCACTAGCCTCAAGCTAACGTCGTCAATTGACGATTTGATCCAAATTTGATGTCAGACGCTTTGTGCTACCTGAAATAAAAATGATTTGGAAATCTGGTTTTCACACGTTTTTTGAAGGCAAATAAACGTTGAGTAGAAAAACATAAAGGCTACTTTTGTAAACAACACTCTGAGAGATTAACTATTAACTTTGATCATAAACTTTATGAACTTTTGCTGGATATATTTGCACTTGCAACAAGAGGCCTTAGAAATAGCATCCATGTTGTAGCTTACACTTTTGTAGATATTATTCATGTGAAGAATCTTGAGCATTTTACTAGAACTTGTGCTTGCACTAGCTGTTTATAATATCCAGGCTTACGCCTTGCAGTTGAAAATTTACATTAATGTTGTGTGAAAAATTACATTACAGCGCGACAGGCGGTGCGATGGCTCAGCAGATATGGCGTTGACTTTCCAATTATGCGAACCTTGTTCGACACTCGTGAGAAAACAACCTCCAACTCCGAGCCGGAGGTGCAAGCCAAGTGGCTCCGGCCCGGAGGTGTGTGAGCCAACTGTGTGTATGGCTGTGGTGAAGTTCATGACTTTGGATAAATGTAATTTTATGTTTTATTGTGGTATTGTAGTAATGCAAGAATACACAATTACATGTGTTGACTGTAACATTGGTCTTAAATGTACATGTGAGATTGAAAATGGATGCAAGGAAGTTATAACGATCTTCATTATCTTAAAAAACAATACTACGTCAGGTGGATGGAAAACACAACCAAATTTGAAATCTACCAAAGTGTTTACTTTTAAATGAACTCCTTCAAAGGACCGTAAGTAATGTCATAAAGCAATTTCTTTGAGAGTGCCTGGTTATCGCTTCACTGCTTAATGAGAGTGGTGTACCAACAACCAGACAAGAGTTGGGAGAAATAATTCCTGGCTAAAACCCCTAGCCCGCCAATAAGCAAGATACAATGGCAAATTGTAGCAAGGGACGTTGAACCAATAAAAAAACGATTTGTCGACTGGGATCGAACAGTAGCTTGGGCAGAAAACAAAGTTTGCAGCTAGTAGGCTATAACTAGCAACCCAAGGTTGTGCATAGTAAATATGGACAAAAAAAACATTGTCTACAACATAACGTAGTTTTGCTGGTTCATCTGGTTCATCATCATAACTAACAAACATTAAAATACAAAAATAAATCTCACTGTTCAATAAGCGGGTCGAAAACAATTTTACGAAAGTACAATTTAAATTTTAGTGTTGAGGTTGAAAACAGTTCAGATTTCAAAACGCTTTCTGGCTTTGCAGTTTACTAGTTTCTGAATTTAAAGCTTTGTTGTTTCTACTATACTTCTTTAAAAATAATTTTAACAATTTTGCTCAAAATTTGATAGGTTACTTGCGAGTATACCAAGCATAGACGAGCTATTTAAAATAGACTAAGCATGGACGAGAATTTAACAAGTGCTAGAAATGTATTTTGTGAATGGAGTCATCTTTTGGTCATATAATTTCTATTTAGTCAGTTGTGTGCTGTGACTAGTAGAAAAAATGTTGTTTAACACTTAGAAGTCTGTTCTGGCTAGTATCACCTCATGACATTTGCCTAAGTATGATGCGATGTTGAATAGCTACAGACATGGCCACCTGGAAATGCAGCCTGATTTGTCACATTTTGATTACAGCTACTGATACTGTTTGATTGACATTTTCTGAGATTTTTTTACTTTTTGCTGTCTCCTAATAATATAAAAGCGTTTTGTTGCCTTGGGGATGCAGTAGCAAATGAGAAAAAGTAAGTTGAAAAACGCTGAATCAGACTGTTATTCAAAATTAACAGTCTGACTAAAATCTTCGAAATCAAATTTTCTTTGTTTTTCAACATCTGAGGATGTTAAAACCTATTGTGTCATCTGGGGAAAATAGTAAAGAAAGCGTAAAAATATGAATTTTAGAAAAATTTATTTAAACATTTGCCAAAAGTTAGCAACTTCTGGAAATTTCTGCGTATCTTTAGGTAGCCATGCTACAGACCAGTAGCAACACTCAAAAGAGGGGCATGTTTTTCATTCTCTCCACATGCGGACGATCAATCATCATTACGTTTTGAAAAGGTTTTAATTTTAATTTAAATACAAGTAGCCGCGTTGTCTGTCAGCAAAATCCGTCATTTTTACATTGATTTAACGACTGCAGACGAATTTTGCTGCCTCATGCAGCTTACAGAATCCATGTGAAATCAACAGATGATTGCAGTTGATTTCACAGCCTTTACTACAGCAGCCCTATTTTTTTCTCGCCGACAGCAAACTAAACCATTTTTATATTGATTCGAAATTCAACGTCTGCAGACATTGCATCAATGTAAAAAAAGGGACTACCAGGTGAATATTAAAGTGCAACTATATCCGTTCATTCACAAAAACCTTCTCTTTTCGTAACATAAGCCTCAAAGAGTAAATATAAACAATTTCCATTTCAGCAACAGCTATCTTTGTTAGGTGTACTTCTGGGCTAGCGACAGAAAGAAAATATTACATTGTGGTTATAGCCTTGCGCAATACCGAAATCAAGCACTAGAACAGCATTTGAAGAGTGAAGACGAAGCACATCATAACTACGATTTAAAACTTTTCTGCAAAACAAAATTCCTTACCACAAAAAGAGGAAGTGTTGGAATCAAGACTCACCTCTCTTCTTCGTCTTCCTCTGAAGCATGTTGTAGCTGCAACTGATGCTGCAGTTGTTGAATGGATGCTGTGGTTTCTTTGGCATGGGAAGTAAATCCATGAGAGCGTAGCACTGGATAAACATCCTCCGATTCCGCGATAGCTTCAAGGAAAGGAAGCAGATCTAACAACTCTGTGTCGCCTGGATCATCAAACCAAGATAAAACTGGCACCTAACAGTACATAAACGTAGCTGAAACGATCGTCTACTGTTAAAGTTTCACACAATTCCTAGGGTCTTGTCAGAGCTAAAAGAAAATCAGTTATTTGCATTGATTGAAAACCTGCAAACGTTAAGAGAGGGAAGGGAGATGCATCCAAAACAAGTGTAACAGTCTTATACAAGTAAATGCCTTATCTATAAAACAAAATGTAACAAGCAAAAGGGGGCTCAGCTTTTACATTTACTCCCATAGCTGTTCACTGTTCAGGGTGGCGTTAAGTTTGTAGAAGAGAACTGGTCGATCCTGATGTTTCAGGATGAAGACCAGACTTCTTTGAAGCAAAATGGTGATGACCATGATTGTACTAAGTTTTGTTCAATAGTGGTAAGTTTAGATTCTTCAATCATTAAACGTGATCATATTTCACAGGTCCTTTATAATTTAAAGAAAACTCTTAATGCCTAAGCACAATTTCCAAAACTTTCATAATTTCATAATTTTTACTGGGCAACACAGGAAAATGTGTGTGATCACTAAACCAATAAAGTATAGCACCCAGGTTAAAAATAAGCTTAACCTAATGCAAGTTTGCATTAGTTGCAGAGCTAATCTTTAAACATGGGCTCACATGGCCACTGGACACCCCACAAAATGTTTGAAATCAAAGGTCAAAGATTGAGCAGCTATTGTTTTTGACGATAAGAGTGTAAACACGATTGATAAGTATGGATACTGCCACAGTTCCTCAAGTGATTGATTCAGCAAATACATGGAGTCCCTAAAAGAAAACCTAATTAAGGCCGAAATCAACGACTCAACAAATCTCCGAATCGCCTTAAAAAAAGTTTTGTAAATCATACCTAAACTAATCACCATGACCATTGAACAAGTCTACTCACAAAAGCATTAATAGTTTTCATTTCTTTGACGATTAAAGCACCAACCAACTTATGCATCACTACGTAAAACATTAAGCCATTCAAAACCAAAGTTTGATTTGAATTCCACAGAGAACAGGAAGTTCAGAACATAAACCATACACAAAGATTTGAAGAGCGACATGTTTCAGAAAAGCAGATTCAAAAAATAAAACATATCCATTTACCATCATTGAGCTGGGACCATGACACATAGCAAACAGTCAACAAACAAAGAATTTCACTATTTAAAACTTTTGAGAGGTATATACTTCAGTGGTAAGCGTTTTGGGGGTAATGCAAATTGATATCAATGACCTGCTCTAACAAACAGTTTAGGTCATAGAAATATAATTTGGGATATCTGCAGACAGTGGCACACCGTTTCGCATTCACGCTTCCGCAAAGGAGTAGGAAAGCTGAGTATTATTGGAAATACCCAAGAATGACATGATGATTATTATTTAACCAACTGCAACATTGTCCAACATAATACTGGCTGAGGATGACATAAGGAATTCAAATATATTGAAGAAATCCATGCAGTGAGTGGAGTGATCCTCGGGAGGGGCATCTTCAATTTAGAAAAAGTTTAATCCTATGAGAAAAATGTCATGCTTCTTACCAGCAACTCAAAACATTGTCGGAGGATATACGATACCTACTGATTTCGCTACCACAAACTATATACGGACACGTTATATATACGCTTTTTGCCCTGACACTGCGGCTTTACTCGTTGAACAAAAGCAAAACAACTGAATCGAACACAAATGGATGGTAAAAGTGAACTTGCAATCTTACCGCGTTGTCGGGATGAAAGATATAGGAAGCTGGGGAGTTGTCTATGATTATCATTTTGTTCATCTCGCGTCCAATCAGACTCAAATCTTTTACGTAATTTCCTCGATGGAAAACACAAGACTCCCGGAAGAGCCGAGAAGTGAAAACACCTTGCTTGTCAAGCAAATCAGCGACCGGATCAGCATACTGAGGAGGAAAAACACAAGTTAGCGATTGTAGTTGTATTTTTCCTCTAAACAGAGGTTTCCAGCCTGGGATCAACAAAGCCTTTAGGCATCCGTTGAAAGTGTTTAGAGGGTCGGAGCATTCATTTATTTTAGAAAAAAGTACGAAATTCAAGACGAAGAGTAACTTCAAAAAGCTTTGACCGATCACTCTTCCAAGTTGAGGAATCTGTAGGCTTGATATACAGGGTGGTCCACAAAAATGTGACATATTTTGTTTATCTGTCATTTCCATAAAAATTAATTTTACCTCTTGATTTTCAGGTTAGTTATAGAGTACAGCTATAAGTTTTATGTGTAGCAGTATGGAGCCGGGATATCAATTTTCAGTGGCTGAGCGGACAAAAATCATTGAACATTACTTTTCGACAAAATCTGCAATTTTGACCCAGAGACATTTTCGTCATGACTTTCCTGGAAGGAAAACACCGTCTCGGAATTCTATCAAACGCTTGTTGGAGAAGTTCAGAGACACTGGCAGTGTGACTAACAACAATAAGAACCATTGTGGTCCACTTTCCACCGCAAGAACCCCCGAAAAAGTTCACGATGTTCGAATTCGTGTGGAGAAGTCTCCACAGAAATCCACCAGAAGACTTTCTCAGGAAGTGGGGATTTCAAGATCTTCTGTCAATAGAATTATTCATGCTGACTTGCAACTTTTCCCATACAAAATTCAGCTTTTTCAGACTCAAAGTCAAGCCAACAAGGATGAACGATTTGAATTTGATCAGCAAATCAGTGAACGGATTGAGAACAATCCCGGTCTTTTGGATGTGCTTCTCTTTAGCGACGAGGCCCACTTCCATTTGAGTGGCCATGTGAACAAAAAAATATGAGATTTTGGGCAGAAGCACAGCCTCATGCGCATGTGCAAGCACCCTTGAGTGTAACAAAAGTCACAGTTTGGTGTGCAATAGGACGTAATGGCATTTTTGGTCTCTACTTTTTTGAGGACGACGAGGGATGCCAGGTGACTGTTAACACTGAACGTTACATCAAATTGCTCAGACGACAATTCATTCCAGCAGTAAGGAGGAGAAGGGGGACCGACTTGAATACAGCTGTATTCCAGCAAGATGGTGCCCCACCACATTGTTCCAATCGTACCCTTGAGTATCTGCATCAATACTTTCCTGGGGATCGATTGATTTCAAGGAGGACCAACAACCTCTGACCGCCATATTCACCTGACCTCCTGACTACTTCTTCTGGGGATATCTGAAGGATAGAGTCTACCAGGACAATCCTGATACCATTGTCAGACTGAAGGAAAACATTAGAAGAGAAATTAGAAGAATTCCAAGGGACATGTTAGGGAGAGTAATAGACAATTTCAATGTGAGAGTGGCAGCGATGATTCAGCAGCGATCGAACATATTATCAAATATTAAAATAACTCAGAAACCGGTTCGTTTTTACAAAAGCGCTTTTGAGGGCAAAAACTTATAGTTATGACCCATCTCCGGCTGAAAGGATTTTGAAAAATCTTCAGATTTGTAGAAATTATGAACAAACGAAATGTGTCACATTTTTGTGGACCACCCTGTATAGTTGTTTAAAAGGAGTCCATGAGTACAAAAAGATTGAGAAGCACTAAACCAATCATTGATATTACGTCACTTGACAGTTTACTCAAACAATATTGAATATGTTTATCTACATCACATATAGGTATAGCTTACACTACATTTAATGAAAGCAGCAAAAATGCATTGTATTATATATAAAGTATGCATCTCACTGTCTTACATTCTGGTTTAAACACTGTCGTAAAATATGCATGCATGGTACTTCTTAAAACTGTAGGAAACAAGAAATTTACACATATTTGGACTCAATTGCAATGGTCTTTGTATAATTACACTAATAAGCAATTCATGCAAACCTTGGCTAAGCTGGCTGTGAAAAGAACGCATTCATACAATTCACCCATCCTTTCAAGGTAGGCGTCAACGTGAGGCCTTTTCAGGACATACACCTGCGCAGAAATAGCTGACGTAGTAATACTGTACCTCTTTACGTAAGAGGGAAAGTACCATGTCGTTTTAACGAACACTTACTGAGGAGTTGGAAATCTTTCAGTGACCAATGAATTGCTGCAACCTTCTAGAAAAAGATTAAAAGATGCATAGCAAATGTATCTCATGCGGTAGTTTTTATCCTGACATCTTTTTTTTCTTTTGCAGGGACAAAGCAAATCCGGCGGCAAATGTTATAATTTTTGTATTTTAATGCTGCTAGACGTTGAAATGATACAAACAGGCAACTTTTGTTAGCGGGGAAGCAATTGCATTAAACATTGTGACAAACATTTAGGCTGGGAAGAAATTTTCTGTTACAGTAATTGTGATCACTCACGACTTTATCATTCATGAACATGATTTGAGGACAAGGAGTAAGTTAACAAAATGCCTACTCAAAATTTGAGGTAGTAAAGGTCAGTTAAGATAAAGGAATATCATTGTTACAGAGTACTCAGAGTTGCAATAATATCTACATGAAAGGCAATATGTCTGCCAACACTTTTGAGCACAAATATGGCTGGTAACTACAGTACTTGTTGTGAAAATTTTCACTACCGGACATGGGAAAACCTCTTTAAAAAGCTCAATCCTGACAGCATCACATACTTGTAAAGGCTTTGAATCGGTTGCTGAACAAGTGAACATGACAGAGAGAAATTTCCTTTCGTTATTGAAGTGTTGTTGCCTGTGAATTATCCCATCTACTAGTTGACGCTAAATAGAACTGTTTTGGAATTGCATTTTTTAAGGGCACACCCTGTGAGTTGAACTAGCATTGCGTAAACTTACCATTTGTTTGTTTACAAAGTCGGGCAAATATGCAACTGAGCTACTGTTGTGGACAAGTGTGGTTTCAACAAATTGATGGCGACTTAAAATTAGACTAAGTATTCCAGGAGTAGTTGTGAAAGAAATTGAAAACTGTTTTCAAGTAGCCTAGCATACACAATTACACATACCTGATGTACGGTGCCATCAATTTCAACAGGAATAATAAAATCAGCGTTGCTGATAGGCTGGGAAAACAAAGACAATTTTGTTAAACAAACCAGGCAAAATAGAAGAAAAAAGACAACGCAATGAAATATTGCAACTGTACATACAATAAATCAAACTTTTGAAACAACCTACTCGAAGTAAAGCCAGGTGGCATAAAAATTTTCAAAACATCGTTTTTTGCACACATTTATTTAAAAGCTCTAGGGAATAAATAATATGTTAACTTAATTAGTTTGGTAAAATATTGTATATATACTATAGTCACCAACAAAGCAAGCTGCACAAAGTTTATTTATTTATATGATCAACGCACAGCACAATAGAAACATGAAAATGACATACTTTGAAAGAACTATGCACCAATGTTTCATCTAGATCAATCACAGCACATTTTTTATGACCAAGACTTTGAGGCTTGGCAGGTAAAAGATATCTAAAATCGTGAACACCATTTGGCACAACCTGAGAAAAAATATTCAAAGTGTAAGTGTAACTACAAATCTACAATATATATATATACAAACTTACTTAACTACTATTTACATCAAATATATCGTTGTTATTACTTTCTAAAACCTCTACAAAATGTTTCACCATAAAAGGGAGATTTCAGAAGGTCCTTATTCAAATAGAATTATTTTATTTCAATAAGGTTCTATTTGAATAAGAACCTTCTGATGATCCCCTTTTGGGGTGAAACAGGCTGCAGAGGTTGTAAAAAATAATAACTATATATATGTTTAATTCGCAAGAGTACCTCTGCAGCCATATAGGTACAACAACCTCTACCCCTGGCACCTGCTGGTTTTGTTGGCTCTTTTCTTTCCACAAAGATAAGAGTTAAACTGACTGGTAAATTTCGAACTGTCATACGCTGCTTTCGCCTTGTAACGCTGTTCTTGCCCGCTCGGATCAACATCTCTCCGCTTTCAATGCATTGATCAACACGATCCCCTGATCAACTCGATGCAGCCTCAAAACTTTTACCCCAATTTTCTATTTTTACCGATAATGTAGCCTATCAGTGCCTCTGGTTTCGATCGCTAGCCTCCCCGACCCAGCTGGGCGAACCTGCCTCAACGTCTGGCCAGTGCACATCCGTGCTCGCCGAATGAAAGCTTACTCTTCTCCAGTGAGTATTAATTACATATCTTTTTTTTTTTTATTACAGTATATTGATTCATCGAGCCTCTGCTCCACATTTTTATTGAATATTTGTCTGCCACGAGAGCCAAATTATCCTTAAATGGTTCGACTCTCTTCCTCGTGGAAGACCCCAAATTTTATCCGCTCTGCCTACTGGCAGACCGGGTATAAGAGTCAAAGTACCTGCGCGAGGACGCGTGAAGGAGACGTGGGCGCTGCCCGGCGGTCAATTACTGCCGGTTCCAGCGTCCACACGCGACGGGTCGCCCGGTCCGTCGCAGGGCTTCATTCTGGGCTATGCAGAGCCTGTCTCCCTGGCCCGCTCCGCCATTCTAAATTTGCGGACGGGCCATATAGTGTTTCGATCCACACTCTCCCTCCACAGGTACCTCGACTCCCCAGCCTGGCCCTCGCGACCTAAGCTGGTGGACTTAACCCTCCGGGTGCATCGTCACCCCATAAATCACGCCGCTCCCCACGGGGTGTGGCAGGCCGGTTTCTTAAAGTCTTCAACCTGGCTATGTTTGTTTGTACTCTTGCGAATAAAACAGTTCAACACACGGTGCGATACTGATGAGCCCAGCCTCATGGGCGAAACACGTGTCTGTCGCTGTCTATTCGATGCTACAATCGGCTGCCCAGAAACTTATATATATACATATTTGATATAAGTTGCTCTGCTTGGTTTTTGCTTGGCATTGAGCACTTTTTGTAGTAATAATACTTATTGTTTAATTATATAACTATTTATATACATTCTTCCTAACTTAACCTCTATAAATATAACTACTTGTATTAACACTTTATGTCAGAAAAATATTAGATAAAAAGTCAAGAAACTTTACAGATGAATATGAAAAAATGAACTTCAACAGGGGTGTAAATATCTCGAAGCTCTGAAAAAGTGACATTGCAGACAAAGCACTGCAAACTAAAGTTTTTAGAAATCTTTACAACTTATATATATATATATAATGTAAAAACTAATGTATAAGTATACCCAGGATTAATGTAAAAACTATGTACAGAAAGCTCGCAGGAGGGACACAACTCATATATTAATTATAGATGTTTGAATAAAATTGTTTTTGTTTGAAAGGCCTGAACTGAATAGATTTTTAATTTACAGGAGAAATTCAATATAAAATGAAGCTAAACATTTTTTATAATTTCCTTACACTGTCATCTTCGTCATCTTGAGTTTGATTTAGAATGGTGGGGGTGGGAGGGGGAGTAGGATCTACAGTCCCTTCAACTGTTTCGTTACAGTTGTTAATATCCAGATTATTGATTGGCTTCTCATCTATGGGAGGTTTTCGCTTGGGCCTTCCAAGACAACATAACATGGAACGGAATATTGGGTTTTGTTTTTCTGATTTCACTTTCTTCTTTATTGAACCTCGCAGTGATTTATTATCTGTAAATCATATAGCATATAGATAGATAGAGATAATGTATAGGCACATAAAGATAGAAAATATAAATGAAACAGAACATAAGGCAGGAGACGATACCACTTCAATGTAAGTGCAAGAATATGATTGCAAAAACAGCGGTCCACGTCTTTTAGGCGCAGACAGTTAGGCGCTGGACACATAGGCGCGCACACTGTGGCGTCAGGATATTTGGGTGCGGAGCACTGTGGCGGCCGTTCATTTAGGTGCTATTCCTAGTAAAGTCTGCAGATTGTATCAGCTCAGCTTTGGCAAAACCTAGTCGGAGTTTTGACAAAAAACTAAGTTACCGTACTCTTCAATCAAGCCTACTACCCGCTTGAATATAGGCTACAGTATATTTTTTACTGGTGTTTTGTGTAGTTATTATTTGACTTATATAACTAAAAGTGAACTCAGTCATGTTCGGAAACTTGAATAATTTATTGATAAAGCTTTCGCCGATGCAAACCTGGACTAACAACAAATAAATGCCAAACACGCCCATTAAAAAAACAATATAATTTTCTGTTTAATACAGTATAACATTTTGTGTGAAAAGCATTGCCGGTTTAAGCTGCTTCTCTCACGGAAGCCATGACATATTTTTCTGTTCAATACAACATTTTGTGTGAAAAGCATTGCCGGATAAAGCAGCTTCACTCACTGAAGCATGACTAACAACAAATAAATGCACACCCATTAACAAAACAACATGTTTTTCTGTTCAATATAACATAACATTTTGTGTGAAAAGCATCGCCCATTCGCCCTACCTGCCAAGCCGATACAATCTGCAGACTTTACTAGGAATATATAGTAGGGGTAGGCAGTACAGGGTGGATTTTAGGCACTAACTTTGGATTTTGCATAGGACTCTTTTTTAAACAATAATATGATATGACAATGCAGAATCAGCAAAAAAATTTGAACTTAAGGCGTTTTTGGCGGTTAGCACCACAAAAAACTGAAAATTGCATTTTCGGATTGTGAATTTAACAAAAAATCACAATTTTCTGGAATAAATAGTTTCCAAATGTAAAATACTGCATAAACTCGCCATTTTTTTATGCAAATGGGCTCTGTGAAGATGGAATAACAACTCAAGACTAATTTAGAATTTTATTAGTCAAAGAAAAGTCCAAAATACACAAAAAATGGTGTAAAAGCATCAATTTTTTATGATAAAGTGTTCAGGAAAGGACAGGCCTATTGCAAAGCCCTGGACACTAGAAGAGATACAGTAGAAGAATAGTGGGGTATAAAATGGTGAAGCTTTCGAGGTTAATGCATTTAATGGACTTCTTAAACCGAGGGGAGAACATTTCTGGGGGGAGGGGGTATGAAATAAGGATTTGAGTGACTGATTCCAGAGTCATGCCGCTGAGGGAAAATACCTAAACGGATTTTATTAAATACATTTAGTATGCTACTATGATTATGTTAATCTTGTTACTAATACTATGATTGTTTATTTCAGATGAGACAAAATAATACAATATTTGTGCTAGGCGATGTACTTCCCAAAAATTATGATGCAGCGATTGCTATATTTAGTGTTGCCCAAAAACTGAAATCAGAGAAGATGACGCTTTGCATCAGGTTATATGTTACTGCTTTGATAAAAACATGGACAAAAGCATTCGGAAAAGATTACATCATTGACCGGAAATGCATGATGGAGAAAAAAGTTCAAAAGGTCATAACCCACTACCACAATCATGTTTATGCCGAACATAACCGCACAAAACCAAAAAAGATAGGAATGGCTTTCGTGAAAAAGAGTATTCGGCATCTCCACAAATCCTGGAGAAAAATGTTATTGATGTTCTTGTTCATAAAGAATCGCAAGACATTATACAGTACCAACCAATGGTCTTCTTGAAATAGGTCTTCTCGAATACATTAAGTGATCAACTGAATATCAGTGCTAATCGGCCGGGGCACATGCGAAATACAACGACAACCAATCAGTTGATCACTTAATGTATTTGATAGGTTGGTTTCGTCTTCAATTTGCATGTATTGTTCTTCAATCCTATCTTGTTCAATGATTGCCTGTTGTTCAGCTAGTTCTGATTCCTTTTCTATGACATACTCAATTATTCAATTTCTTCACTGATGCGCATGACTTGATACCCCAGTTGGTCGATATAAAAAGCCCTTTTGTCGCTTGTTAAATCATCCATATTCTTCCCTATTTCAAAAAGACCATTGGTTGGTAGCCTGCTGTATACGTCTTGCGATTCTTTATGAACATCAATAACATTTTTCTCCGGGATTTGTGGAGATGCCGAATACTCTTTTTCACGAAAGCCATTCCTATCTTTATTGGTTTTGTGCGATTGTGTTCGGCATAGACTGATTGTCGTCGTCGTTGTGTGAGCGTCTGGGGCCGAGGGTCTATCCTTTTACCACCCCAGATTCATGATGTTCCTGGACTACACTGGAAGGCTACTAGAGAGCAGCCAGTCTTTGGTTTCATCATCCATGACACGCAGACCTTCCACTCCTTTAGGTGGTTTGAAGATGGAGCAGTCATTGATGATGTGGTCTGCGGTCTGTTCCTCGGCACCACATTCACAGGAGGAGGAAGAGGCCATTCCCCATTGGTGCATGGTTGAGCGGAAACATGATTGTGGTAGTGGGTGATGACCTTTTGAAGTTTCTCCATGATGCATTTCTGGTCAACGATGTAATCTTTTCCGAATGCTTTTGTCCATGTTTTTATCAAAGCAGTAACATACAACCTGATGCAAAGCGTCATCTTCTCTGATTTCAGTTTTTGGGCAACACTAAATATAGCAATCGCTGCATCATAATTTTTGGGAAGTACATCGCCTAGCACAAATATTGTAGCCTATTATTTTCTGTCATCTGAAAAAAACAATCATAGTATTAGTAACAAGATTAACATAATCATAGTAGCATACTAAATGTATTTAATAAAATCCGTTTAGGTATTTTCCCTCAGCGGCATGACTCTGGAATCAGTTACTCAAATCCTTATTTCATACCCCCCTTCCCCCAGAAATGTCCTCCCCTCGGTTTAAGAAGTTCATTAAATGCATTAACCTCGAAAGCTTCACCATTTTATACCCCACCATTCTTCTACTGTATCTCTTCTAGTGTCCAGGGCTTTGCAATAGGCCTGTCCTTTCCTGAACACTTTATCATAAAAAATTGATGCTTTTACACCATTTTTTGTGTATTTTGGACTTTTCTTTGACTAATAAAATTCCAAATTAGTCTTGAGTTATTCTTCCATCTTCACAGAGCCCATTTGCATAAAAAAATAACAATTTTATGCAGTATTTTACATTTGAAAACCATTTACTCCAGAAAATTATGATTTTTTGTTAAATTCACAATTCGAAAATGCAATTTTCAGTTTTTTGTGGTGCTAACCGCCAAAAACGCCTAAAGTTCAAATTTTTTTGCTGATTCTGCATTGTCATATCATATTATTGTTTAAAAAAGAGTCCTATGCAAAATCTGAATACCTTCATTTTTACTGCCTACCCCTATATATAGCACCTAAATGAACGGGCGCTGCAGTGCTTCGCACCTAAATATCCTGACGCCACAGTGTGCGCGCCTATTTGACCGGCGCCTAACTGTCTGCGCCTAGAAGACTTGCTCCCAAAAACAGTACCCGATAAGCGCATTGCTCACGAACCTTAAATTAAGACCATCAAAAATACTGACAAAAATAAATGTATGGTACACACAGTAATAATACTGTTGATTAGCCCTTATGATGTCAGCCATAGGCTAATTTAATTTAAAACTTAACAGCATCAAAGATTGGCTGTCGTTTATTTACACTAAAGAAAAATAAAGATAACAGTTTAGTTTTCGAAACATTTACTTTTAGTTTTATATCTACATTTAGGGCCCTTTTTTTACTCAATCTAGTCATTTTTCAACTAAGTTTGCTTTAAAATACTCAAGATTACATGCATTTTGTGTATACAAGCCTTGAAACTCGTGTTTTTTTTCGTCAGCTATCGTGGCCTACCGAGATCTTCTTCTCGGCGGCCAAATCTGCGTGCTTGGAGGCCAAAATACAATAACGATAGCACAAGTAAATAAAATTAAACTTGCAACAATGCTAAAATGATTACATAGCGTTGTTGAAGTCTGGGCGACATCCTGCAATAGAATCGTTGTACCATGCAATAACTGTTTTATCGGGATTGTAATTCGGTATTGTGGAACCATCTAACGACACTAAATTGTTTCAACTGCTCGCAGGTCAGTAAATTGTTTCAACTGCATATCGCCTACCGCTTTTCATAAAACCTGACCATTTATTCCGTTATGATGTCACCATTGTGGGTGTGAAGTCACTAGCCCACAGCGGGAACATTTCTCAACTATAAAGACACCTGTTTTCCACTTAGATGTCAACTAACCTAGTTCTACTTTTTAACAACGATTCAATGTCTGACAACATTGAAAATGATTACATAGCGTTGTTGAAGTCTGGGCAACATCCTGCAATAGAATCGTTGTACCATGCAATATATAACTGTTTTATCGGGATTGTAATTCGGTATTGTGGAACCATCTAATGACACTAAATTGTTTCAACTGCTCGCAGGTCAGTAAATTGTTTCAACTGCATATCGCCTACCGCTTTTCATAAAACCTGACCATTTATTCCGTTATGATGTCACCATTGTGGGTGTGAAGTCACTAGCCCACAGCGGGAACATTTCTCAACTATAAAGACACCTGTTTTCCACTTAGATGTCAACTAACCTAGTTCTACTTTTTAACAACGATTCTATGTCTGACAACATTGAATCGATATAAAAACGACAACATTGCCAGCCGATGTAAATTAGCACTTCAGATTAAGATTTTGTTAAAATAAGCGTCGGGAATTACAAACAAGACTTACAGCGCTGGTGATCGCAGATGGATATATTCCATCCATACAATAGCAAATGTTCCCTCACAATGCAACAGTGGCGATTATGACGCGCTGACCTAATTCTGCGTCACTCTTTAATACTACATATTTTCGACATTTAATCCACGATCATTCTATTGCGAAATTAAATAATTGGCAAGAAGAAACCGGCGGCCAAACTTGGCCGACTGAGGAGGTAGCACCGGCGGTCATTCAAGCACTACTTAGCGGCCATGGCCGCCGGCTGCTTTAAGGCTTGCGCTTGGTATATATATATTATGGGTCCACGTCTTTTAGGCGCTGACAGTTAGGCGCTGGTCTAATAGGCGCGCACACTGTGGCGTCTGGATATTTAGGTGCGGAGCACTGTGGCGCCCGTTCATTTAGGTGCTATTCCTAGTAAAGTCTGTAGATTGTATCAGCTTGGCAGGTAGGGGCGTAGGGCAATGCTTTTCACACAAAATATTATATTGAACAGGAAAATATATTGTTTTGTTAATGCGTGTGCGTTGTTGGTCATGGCTTCAGTGCGTGAAGTTGCTTAAACTGGCAATGCTTTTTCACACAAAATGTTATATTACACAGAAGAATATATGGGTGAAGCTGCTTGAACCGGAAATGCTTTTCACACAAAATGTTATATTGAACAGAAAAATATGTTATGGCTTCCGTGAGTGAAGCTGCTTAAACCGGCAATGATTTCACATAAAATGTTATATTAAACAGAAAAATATGTTGTTTTTTTTAATGCGCGTGTTCAGCATTTATTTGTTGTTAGTCCAGGTTTGCGCCGGCGAAAGCTTTATCAATAAATTATTCAAGTTTCCGAAAATGTATGAGATTGAGTTCACTTTTAGTTAGGTCAAATAATAACTAAACATCAGTAAAAAATGTACCGTAGGCTGTACTCAAGCGGGCGGTAGGCTTGAGTGATGAGCAGTGCCGGTCTTAGGGTATTTCGGGCCCTGTGCGGAATATGCCTTGCAGGCCCCAATGACAATGATCCAATTCAGTAGCGTAACTAAGTATTTTGAAAGGGGAGGGAGTGGTTTGACGGTCGGTGGGCGACACTCAGCGACGGGGGTGTGGGGGGCATCCCCCAGAAATTTTTTAAAAATTTCTTTAAATTTAGGGCATTCTGAGGGCATGTTCAACAAAAATTTGGGTATGAATATTACTGTAAAATGGTGCTGTCCGGTGGCATAGCAAAAGGATAAGATTATGCTTTCTTTGGCATTTTTCGGAAATAAAGCTATGTTTATATAATATGTTGAGTCTGGATGCAACTTATGTCGTCCCCTGAAAACTTTGTACCCCGATTTAGTACCGTACCCTAAAATCGTCTAACAAAATCAAATTTCGACCTATTTTGTCCCCTGAAAAGATCGAGAAAAATTTTGAAATGTTTGCGGCAACTCCGATCAGCGACTTCGGCTCTATTGTTTTTTCTCAATCTTTGCAAGGTACGAAATGCTCAGGGGACGAAATAGGTTTCACCCGTTGAGTCTTTATGTTTTCTTGTAGCTAATTCTTTTGTTGA
The DNA here is from genome assembly GCF_918807975.1 of Aplidium turbinatum. Taxonomy (NCBI): domain Eukaryota; kingdom Metazoa; phylum Chordata; class Ascidiacea; order Aplousobranchia; family Polyclinidae; genus Aplidium; species Aplidium turbinatum. The sequence goes on along the minus strand of NC_137475.1, from coordinate 6,318,637 downwards.
ATTCACTTTTTGAATTTTTCTATTGAAAATGACAAAATTACTGCATTTTCTGAGTAAATTGCGGGCCCCTAATTTGCGGGCCCTGTGCGATCGCACGGTTTGCACACCCCAAAGACCGGCACTGGTGATGAGTAACTTAGTTTTCCGTCAAAACCCGGACTAGGTTTAATAACGAGCGAAGTCTCACCATTATGCTTGCAACTTGTAGCCAAGGTGTAGCCCAGTAGTTCTCAAACTGTGCGTCGCGACGCCCTGGTGCGTCGTTTCAATTTTCCAAGGGCGTCGCAGAAGAGTTTCGTTTCGTAGCTGAATTCAGTTTATCTTATAAAGATGAGGTTAATCCTTTGATTAGCAGTTTCAGTTGTCTTAAAAGTTGTTAACTTCATTAAAACACGCCCACTGAAGTCAAGAGTTTTCAAAAAACTTTGTGGAGAAATGAATACAGCGCATCGGAGTTTGCTCTTTTAATTTTCATCCAAGTGGCTTTCGCTTAGAAAATTCTTTGAACGCTTCTACGAATTGGTGGATGAACTTCAGGCTTTTTTGCAGCAAGAAAATAATCCACTTGCAGATTGTTTAGCTCAGAACAATTTCTGATTGAAATTGGCTTACTTTACTTGTGTGATATCTTCGCCAAACTGAACATTTCTATGCAAGGGCCGAATAAAAATGACATTTCAGATAAAATTGCAGCATTCGTTACAAAGCTGCTATTGTGGAAGGAAGATATAGCAAACCTGTCTGGAAGCTCTCGATACTTCACTTTCTTGTCCAATTTGCTTGAAAAGAAAAGTATGACGCTGCCTTCAAATTTGTGAAGCATATTTGGGCAACATTTGTCCAAGCTCGAGTCGAAATTTGCAAAATACTTCCCAAAAAATTTATCAAACTACGAATGGATTCGTGATCCTTTCGTCCAACCTACTCCACTGTCTTCTACTGCACAAGAAAAAGAAGCCTACATTGACCTTTCTTGTGACAATTCCCTGAAAAGGATGTTTAATTCAGGAAATCCGGCAAATTTCTGGATTTCAATGAATGGCGATTATTATCCAGCTTTGGTGAAGAAAGCACTACGAATTATTATCCCATATGTCACGTCATATTTATGTGAAGCAGGATTTTCTGCATTGGCGGTAATAAAAAGCAAATTTCGATCACCAATAAACACAGAAAGAAAAATGCGGGTGGCAATTTCAAAAATTCTCCCAAGATTTAATGAACTTTGTAAAAACAAACAAGCCCACACGACACATTAAATAATATGCATTGCTTTTTGTTGTTGTATCAACAAACAAAACTTTAATAATAAGTTTCCTCATTAACATTTATTTGCTGGTGCGTCGCAAGTCCAGAAAACTTTTCCAGAGGCGTCGCAACAAAAAAAAGTTTGAGAACCACTGGTGTAGCCTATATGCTCTGTAGAAATGTATTCATGTGAACAGTAGTAGAGCGTCTTACGCGTTCTCGTCACATGGCCAATCCATCCCGAACAGAAGTAATTTATATTTAATCTAAATTACCAGACATTTTTCACACAAATCTGTTGTATTTACGCGGTAAAAACATGTCATGTGATCGACGTAGACGCACAATCTTGACATCAAATGAAAGCATACATCTTCAGCTATCCGAAGATGCAAAGCTTTGCAATAAAATTTAAAACATTTTATGTACAACTAGCAACTTTCCAAAAGGTATTTTTTCTAATTTCTAAAAAAATTAAAAATTGGCAGAAAAGTGTACTTCATTATAATTTTTACTACCCAAGCATGATACAATAATATGAAAATATATGTAGTTTAATCGAATGCCAAAACAATTCTGCACATGAGAAAAAATTTACTTTGTTTCTGCGCGCAATGCTTTAGGAGGTACAGCAGAATGATTATGGAGAAATTTGGAAAATTTTAAGCAAAAAGTTTACGTAATTTAGCCTACAGTCTTTTTGATCGAGAAATTCCAAAGTAAGGGGTTGCCTAGCCAGTTTTGACTGCCAATTCCAATGAGTGAAAGAAAAAAAATCCACTGTGTCCCCATCTTTAAGAAGTCCTCATCTGATAACTGCACCGCCAAAATATTTTTTTTTACTTAGCCAAAAAAGGACAGGCAAAGACTATGGATCTGCCATCATTTACAGTATTTTTTTGCTTGAAATAGGCCTTTTAACCTTGGACGTAGGGATACTTCCTTGGTCATCATGGCAAAAATCCCAAGACTTGTGTATACGTCCATGGTCGCGAAAGAGTTAACTAAAAATGAACTCAATAATGTTGGAAGCTTCAATAATTTATTGATAAAGCTTTCACCAAAGCAAACCTGGACTAACAACAAATAAAACAATAATAAATCAATAAAACAACAATATATTTTTCTGTTCAATGTAACATTTTGTGTGAAAAGCATTGCCGGTTTTTGCAGCTTCACTCACTGAAGCCATGATATAATTTTCTGGCAAGCTGATACAATCTACAGACTTTACTAGGAATAGCACCTAAATGACCGGGCGCCACAGTGCTCCGCACCTAAATATCCAGACGCCACAGTGTGCGCGCCTATTAGACCAGCGCCTAACTGTCAGCGCCTAAAAGACTTGCTCCCTATATTATATAACTCTAAAGCAGAGTTTTTTATAATGTGCTTCTATCTCAAGCTTTCAAAATTGTACTAACTATTTCTTTGCAAGCCTATAACCACTAACCAGGGTATTGTTTTAATTATATATATATACGGCAAAATTAAACACTTTATACAGCCAATATATATATGTAAAATGTCATCTCTTCAACAACATCTATTCTATATACAGGTTAAAACGCTTCCACATTGCATTTGTAAAGTTTATATATATAATAACAAAACATATGATATAAGTTATTACCATCGTCACATTACAAAATCAAATCAACAACATCATCAGTCACATCATTGGATCAAATGAAATGTTTTGAAAATACCTCTATTGGCAGACATATATCCATTGCTTGCAGGCTCTCCGTCTCTTGAAACTTGAGTTATAATGGATGTAGGACCATCCATTTGGGGGGTTGCTGTTTCTTGGCTTTGATTTTTTAATGCTTGAAGTCGGCGCAATTGATTTTCCAAGTGACGAGAGATACTCCAATCAAAACTGGTAAGCATTGATAAACTAAAACTGCAGAGCAGAATTCTGACTTCTTTAGAATGGACTAGATTGAATCAAAGAGTGTATAAAAAATTACAAGGATACTTGTATACTGTATAAAATCCACCAATGACAGCTACGATACCAAAAAATCACCACATCATTGCCATTATTAAATGATTAATTAAAGCAGATAATGGTAATAAAACCAGATCTAAATATATAAAAAAATGTTTTTCATGCATGTCAGCTCAAAAGATTTTACAGAAATGTTAAATTACAGCATGATCTACTGAGTGACTTAGTGGATAAGGCAACCCTAGACTTAAAGATGCAGCTGGCAACCAATTTTGTTCCTCTATTCCTTAACTGAGAAGTCTTTCGACAGAATTTAAATCATACCCAGGCCTCGAAATTCACGGCGGACACATGTCCGCCGTCACAGCATGTGATGTCCGTGGGAAGTACCATCTAAATCGGTCATATTTGTCCGCCAAGATATAACGCAGGAACTAGCGGTACAAATCGTCACTGCACAGCACTAACAATATTGTTGTGAGAATATAATTTTCCGTGCATCTAGAAAATGTGAATACTGTATCCCTTAACTTCTATTCGAGCAGGATAACTTTCGATTTTTACGTTGCTTCAACGATTGATGACATTAAATTAGCGTAACAAAGAGCATTGTGACGTAAGAAGCCACACGACCTCGTTCGGTGGCAGTTACCGTAATCAGTTTGTTATGCGGCGTATTAAGCAGCTATACGGCGCTTTGACTCTTCGAACGCACGTGGTTGGTCTGATGAAAGCCTTTCAGCGTGACTTCGCTGAAATTTTAAAAAGCCTTTTAAACCGTAGTTATAGTTCTCAAATGGCGAAAAAATATCAAGATAAAGTGAAAAGTGTTTAAGCATGACGATTGACGCTAAAACTGGTGTGTCGGCCGTGAGACTTAATTTGTCCGCCGAGATAGCTGCTCAGATCGGACACGTTTGTCCGCTGTCAACAACAACGAATTTCGAGGCCTGCACACCCTTGTTTAAAAACTTCTAGTGTTAAATTTGACGCCAGTGTGTGTATTTTTCATACAGTCAAACTTTTCATAAGTCGGTCCGTGTTAGGATTGACATAACCTACCACCACAGGATCTAGGAAACCGCAACCTAATTTGATGCTGTTGCAACAGTTTTTTTTATATCAGATTGACTTTCTTAATGATATATATTCGGACAGGTAGGCCATTTGATTTGGTTAAGTTACAAGACTATTAGAAGGCATAAACATTAAACAAGCTCGGCAAAAGCCACATGTCAATGCCATATGCCACTGTATCAATTGGTATTATTGATAGCCTATAAGCAAAGCAGTGGAGAATGCACTAGCCCAGGCATGGCCAAATGGCGGATCGCGATCCGGTTCCGGATCTTTTCAACTTTTTTTGTGGATCTTTTAAGTTGGCTCTGAAAAAAACTTCAAAGTATTTATTTTAAAAATTACTAATTTTTTTTTTTACTTTTTTTTAAAAATATTCATCTTCATGAACTCGTAAAAATCGCTGTAAGTAACTGGAAATCACGTTTCAATAGTATTGTGAAATCAAAGCCCACTCATCATTTTTCTCTTTAATACCAGACCTGTTCATTGCAGCACACCCATTCACTGATTTTTAATCAAATTATGTATATGTATAATATCGTATCTTGACGATATTATATTATTTTAGATGCACCCAATTAACTTTGACGATATTATTTGGCAGTGGCTATTTGACCGGCCCCGGTCTTTGAATCTGAAACACTATTTGACCGGTCATGACGTCACTACATAAGCACTTTTTTCTTTCATACGAAAGACGATAAGCGCCTTAAGTTTTAAATTCAACACGTTTTTTTCAACTGAGTCCGTGGCGCGTACGTAACGTCTCGGGCTGCCATTCTAGAGTGAATGAGTTCGATACTATCCGGAAGCGTTCTTTTTTTTTTTTTTTAACTATAAAAGGAAACAAACTGATATGAATGAATCAACAAGTGAATAAAAAAGTTTCAAAACAAATTAAAAAAGTCTTTTCTAGTCTTTATTTTTAACAAATTCCTTTCATTTCTTAGCACAAATTCTCTGAAAAAATCACACCTTCTAATAGGCTGTAAGATTACGTTTCGCTGAAGTCCGAAGTTAAAAATTAAATCCAGTCTCATTGTCGCACAACAATCAGTCAAGTTTCAAATCATCATCTCAACCAACCCTTCAAGACAACTTTCCACTTTCACTTTACTACGCTACGCTGAAGAGGTCGGGAGATCGAAACACTGGCCTTTGTCCGTAGTTGCTTTTCATAATGTCTTTTTAGACATTCTTTTTGGGTCAATAATGTCTTTTTAGATATTACTTTTAAAGAAATAAAAAGGAGTCAAAAGGCATGTAAATTTCACTCTGTGTGGAGCTACATGTACTTGAGAGGTTAACTGTTATTCTTTTATTCACAAATTAAAAAAACTTAACTTTATTACTCACATTTGGAAAGATTTAAAAAAATGGGCTGTAGGCTACTCAAATTAAAAATTGACCACAAAAATGCACTTTGGGTCAAAATTTAGTTAAAAAAAAGAAAAAAAAGAACGCTTCCGGATAGTATCGAACTCATTCCCTCTAGAATGGCAGCCCGAGACGTTACGTATGCGCCACGGACTCAGTTGAAGAAAACGTGCTGAATTTAAAACTTAACGCGCTTATCGTCTTTTGCTTTAAAAGAGAAAAAAAAAAGTGCTTATGTGGTGACGTCATGACCGGTCAAATAGTGTTTCAGATTCAAAGACCGGAGCCGGTCAAATAGCCACTGCCATATTATTTTAGATGTACCCAAATAATTGCATGTTTTTTGTATGATATAAAAGGAAAAATGCACATCTTGAGCCAGTGGCGTAGCCAAGGGGGGTTTTGGAGGTTACAACCCCCCCCCCTTAGGCACGCGTGTGACGTCACGAATCACGATATTGAGAATGATGCTTTCAGTTTCTATGTCTCTAAAACAAAGTTTGCCTAATTTTAAACGAAACTGCATTAAAAGAGCAAGTTTTGCCAATACCAAACATTCGAATGTCTCAGCGAGGAATTAGCAACAAGAAAACATAGAGACTTAGCTTTATTACCGAAAAATGCCCAAGAAAACATGATCTCATCCTTTTGCTATGCCACCGGACAGCACTATTTTACAGGAATATTTATACCCACATTTTTGTTGAAAATGCTCTCAGCATGCACCAAATTCAAAGTAATTTTTAAAAAATTTCAGGAGGAGGCCCCCCAGACCCCCCGCCGCTGGGTGTCGTCTTCAGCTCATTGTGGATCACCAAGTTCTCAGATTTGCCGGTAGTGGATCATGGCCAAAATTATTTGGCCATCCCTGCACTAGCCTATCCTGATAAGTCTAGCCTATCAAAATTGCTTAAATGCAACACACAATTTTTACATCAAAGCAAGTAAAGATCATCACCTAATTTACAAAAAAAACGTGACCTGAAAACGACTTTTCAAACTGCCTGTTCTGTTCTGCAACAACTCGCAAAACAGACTCAAAAGAGAGCAGGAGCGACTTGAAAAAAGAATTCTGAGTTCAAAAGTCACTGAAGCGAAAGATTTTTTCATGATGTCACGAACGTTCAGAATCACTCCCCCTTTTTCACCTACGAACGCGCTGCGCTAACTCAGGCGCAAATAGTGGTTTGTCGTCATCATAGTCAAACCAGAGATGAGCAGTCAAACTGAACGCTCTTCGCGCAGGCTTGCCAGATTGGCCTTTTTACGGCCAAATTTCACAAATTTGGCCTTTTTTGAAGTCGTTTGGCCACAAAATTTGGGTTTGGCTTTTTGGCTTTATTTTGGCTTTTTTTTCATATTGGTTTGGCCGCAAATTATTTGTTTGGCTTTTTTTACATTTACTGTATTTTGTAAGATTGAAACAACAGTGGCAACACTTGTCCTTTATTCTTTCACTGTGGATTGAGGAATTGCTATTTGTTAATGCGCATCATGTGCACTGTGCAGAGACTGCAGGGGCAGACTGACAGCGTGTGCAAGGATGAAGTCTTGCTCTTTTGGCGATGCTTGTTAATTTTTATAAAGTGACCATTTTGACAGGCTATTATTTAAAGTACCGTATTAATTATTATCTGTTCAAAAGTATTGTAGCTGTTGATAATATGTCAAAACGAAAGTGGAAGGCAATGTATGATAGCAGCAGGAAATATCTACCTGAATGGGAAAATGAGTTTTCTTAGCTTAAAAAAGATGAACGCACAGGCAGGGCCGTAGCCAGACCGCAGAGCAAGGGGGGCCAACCTTTTTTTAGGGGGGCAAAAAAGCTCTGCAACGGGAAAGATGGGCAAAATCATTATAATTGTAGCTGTTGCTCGAGAATGTTGGGATTTTGCCAGGAGGGGCGAATTTTTTTTCAGGGGGGGCGAGGCCCCCGGCTGGCTACGGGCCTGCGCACAGGTGATGCTTTTTGCAAGTTATGCCAAGCAACCATTGTCCCAAAGAAAAGTAATTTTAATAACCATGAAAAGACAACAAAGCATAAACGTAAACTTCCAGTACAAGCTCAAATCGGTGTACGTCGGAAGGCGTACACTGATGCATAGCGCTTAAGTCCGCTTTCCCGCAATGCAGGATAAAGATAAACAAACAAACATTATTTGATACGCTTGCAGCTACTGCACTTGATTCTGAAAAAGCAAAAAGAAGATTGAGCTGAAACTAGCATTGTCTGTCGCATGCCACAGCTCTATCAATGCAATTGACCATTTCCAAGACATAATTGTTGCAAATGCAAAGGGTAGCATTCTAGCATACTGCAACAGCTAAAATCATCACTAATTACCAGCTCCTGTTGCTTTTTTTAATGAATTACAAACTGTTAGAACGCAACGTGAGTATTACCTATCAAAGTTGGTTTTTACAAGTGACTTGTTTGGCTGGTTTTTGGCCTTTTTTAGTTTAATGTTTGGCTTTTTTTTTACAGTTTTATTGGCCTTTTTTTTTATGAAGGTTTGGCTTTTTTTTCAATTTAAAATCTGGCAACCCTGTCTTCGCGCTGTTTGTCTTGTTTGATATTTGAAATCGACTTCTACATGAATATAATAGAATGGCGATAGCGCGCATGTTAAAAATCTTTCAAAACTTCTTTAAGTTAATATTATTAGGCTACCATTAGGCGTATTATCACACAGACACACACAACAGTGATGTGTCTCATAAAGTGACTCAACTGTCTTTTTTATCATAATCAAAGAGTGTTTGTCTTTCAGAAAAACTATTGCCTTCATATTTTGTCATTTTAGGCTACCTGAGAGCTAATGTACGCCTACTTTCTTACTTTCGGTAGGGTAGGGTAGGGTATAAATTTAATTGGTTATTATTATAAATTAAATTTCTCTGGAATTACACCAAACAGAACATTCATCATGTGAAAATTATGCAGTGCTAGCTTTCTACTATACTTTCCAGTGGTTTTCAACTTTTTTGGTGGAACGGAACCCAATGAAACATTCCAAAAGCTCGAGGAACCCCTGTTCAATAATTTAATTGCCTTAGGCTATGCAAAAAACATCTTTTGATTAATAAAATTAAATTAAAATACGCATGTTCACATTTATTTACGTACAATAAAAATACAAACTGTAAAAAATTATATTTTATTCTCATAAAAAATTCAATGAAAAATTTGAGCCTGGTGTTTATTGCACAATTCGGGATCGCAGCGAACGTGTTAAAGTGTAGCAAATTTATTAATAGTAGCAAACCAGGGATATCTAAAGAAGGGGATACGAAGACTTTTATTACGTCTGACAATAGAAGGGCTTTTGTTTATCGTAAATAATCTGTGTTTATCGTAAAATGGTAATTGGCACCGATAGTAGTTTAATAAATCTAGTTATGATAACTTGCATTGCGCTATTAGCATCAGGCCTGGATATTCACAGTATGCTCATGGTTGCTTGTTAATTCAACTACATATTATACTTGCTTTACATCTAGCTTTCTGCAAAGGCTTTGTTAAAAAAAAACAGCTTAGGCTACTGGTAACTTTTCAACTGTCTTTGTAAACAAGTAGGCCTATTCTTTAAATATGCTCTATGTAACATTTGCTAACTGTCTTCTGTAGCTCATTGTACCAGCTGCACTACAAAACTTTTTACGATTTTAAAAAGAACCACATGTTTAAAGCACTACAAACTACCGCCCTGGTAGTGTCATGAGAATAAGGCAATCGCTGCGAGCCTTCATATCCCCTTCTCCAGATATCCCTGTGGCAAACCTAATCAATATTTGATTGTATTTAAACAATATGCATATAATAATAAAATAGACTCTCGGTTTTGAATGTAAACTTGCGGAACCCCTAGACTTACTGGCGGAACCTTAGGGTTCCGCGGAACCCTGGTTAAAAACCACTGCTTTAAACTAAAGGTTGGCATCTACCGAACTGAGCCCAGTGCTGACCAGCAAGGCATTTACTTTACTGGCTCGCGACACAAAGGCACCTTAGCATTCTTGCCACCGACTACAGTAAGTCGGTCTGTAACTCCGCTATACAAAAAGGCTTTATTTTGAGCTATTTCTCTGTTTGACTGGAGAGCAAAGATGTTGGTTGGTTTTGAATCTTTATCCTCGGACTGACAATGCCTTGATAAGTTATTCCTGGTAGTTTCACATACTTGCAGGCTATAGAGCAGTGGTTCTCAACCTGTGGTCCGCGGACCACTAGTGGTCAGCGGACATTTGCCTGGTGATCGGCGAGCAAAGTCTGAAATCGATGTTTTTATCCCTTTGTATAAAAGTTGTTAATTTTATAAAGGCTCATCCACTGAATTGTGGTCTCTTTGCTTCATTATGTTCGAATATGGATCTTGATGCATAGGCTACTCAAGTTCGCTGATTATTATCAAGAGGAAAAGTGTTTAACAGACTGTTTGAGTTACGTGATGCTGTGAGAGAGTTTTTTGAAGAAAAAAACTCCAAGCTTATTGCTCATTTCAACGATAGCTGTTGGATTGCAGTTCTAGCTTACTTGGCTGACATTTTTGAACAACTGAATAAACTTAATTCATCGCTGCAAGAAAAGCAGACATTTTAATTACCCCCAATGATAAAGTGCCTGCTTTTACGAAAGAACTTCATCTTTGGAAGACAAGAATATTGCAGGGTAACTTTGACATGTTTGATCAATTGTACGAATTCACTGAGAAACCAGAAAGGCTGAAATCAATAAACAACAGTTGATGAATTTTTTTTCTCAGTCAACGCAGGATCAATTTAACTTCTACTTTGGTGATTTGAACGTTCAGAGTTTTTCGTCGGTTTCCAGTCCGTTTCTTGCATTGATCCGTTTCATTGATTCATTAAAGTTACCAACATCGGAACTAAACCAATTCATTGCACTAACCAGTGACACTACTTTGAATATTTTGCATCCGAGAGTGAGCTTGATGAAATTTTGGATACAAGCTTCACACGAGTATCCACAACTATCTCAGAAAGCTTTGAAAATAATTTTACCTTTTGCAACATCTTATCTTTGTAAATGTGGATTTTCTGCACTGATTACGATAAAAACAAAGTAGGCCTTTCGTTCCCGAATTGAAGTCGAAGATGCACTCCGATAGAGTCTTTCAAGTATCACACCTCGTTTGGATATGCTGTGCTCAAATGTGCAAGCTCAAGGCTAGCACTAAATGTAGCATTCCTTCTAATACTAACTACAGTTTATGACTTAGCAAGCTATAAGTAACATTTGTTTGTTACAAGGGGAGGAGGAAGGGGAGTAGTGGTCCGTGACTGAGACACAATTTTTTTAAGTGGTCCTTGAACCTCAAAAGGTTGAGAACCTCTGGGCTAGAGGCTTTTGACGCAGGGCCGGTTACCGAGATTGACAGAGTGAAGTTTCCGATTGTTGAAGTGTTGTTGTCGGGGAATTATTCCATCCATAAGGTGCCGCTGAATGGAGAGCAGTCCTTAGAATCAGGCTCGGATTTAGGGGGGAGCAGAGGGTGCATGTGCCCTGGGCCACCCGACTTTTGAAGGGCCCCCACACGTGGAAAAATTGTGATATTGTGTTATTACTATTTTTTCTTTCAGCCTTTGAAGTTTCTGCAAAATGCTGTGCAGTGCAGTGCTTGATTAATGCTACCGAAAAAATTTTTGCACGGGGGCCCCCCATCTAAAAGTGCCCCGGGCCTCCCATAAGTTAAATCCGCCCTGCTTAGAAACCTTGGCTCAAGCGCACACATCGAGAGATCAGTTTCAGTTCAACCTACAAACCATTTACCTATTTAACCCTTTGCTTTTCAACGTTTTTTTGGAAGTTAACTGCTCAAGGGGGGGCCGTTTTTGGATCAAATTCAATCAGCTGTTACGTGTTATCCGCTGGTGCTATTTCAACAGAAGTTGCACTGGTGTGAAAACAAATCATTTGTCTATAAGTTTGAAAAGTCATTATTTTGAAATTTTATATGTTAAACTTGATATTTCAATTTTTGCAAAGGTACCCAAAAACGACAATTTTGATTTATCTTGCCGCTATTTAATTACCATGCTAATCCGATTTCATGCAAAGTTCTGAATAACAAAGAGCTCAATCGAACGCACGAAGTGTGTGTGCGGTGTGCCGAATCATTGCATTGATAAAGATTTGCGAGCAAATCTTATTGTAAGCTACTCACTGATTCTAAAATAGTTACAATTAGAGTAATATTGTTACACGAATTTGAAAAAACAAAACTGCGTTTGTTGTCTTACATTTTTGTCCTAAACTAATGCATTCCGAAACTCATGGCTAGCTTCTAGTTTTATGGAACCAAATTTCTCATAAGTAACACCTTAGCCTGCTTGAATAGCTGTTTACATCTTCGTTTGTGTATTTTAGGTCTACAATTGAGTTTGTAGTATGAATATTTTTAGTAGAGAGAAGACAATTGAACAAGTTGTTGAAATTATCTGAAATTTCTAAGTTCAAATTAGGTGCTTTTGAAATTGTGGATTTGTGTCAAGTCGCAGCACAAATATCATGCAGGCTCCATCATAAGTCATTTCGCTTACGGGTGTTTATAAACATGACTCATAAATTACATCCACAAAAAATACAGCATTTACATCAACAAAGCTAAGTTCGAAGCCCACTTTTTATTGAAGATTGCGTCAATCAATTTGAAAATACAATTTTAGTCCGCCAGCGTCGAAACAATGCAACAGCGAATTGAGGAACATGCGTAAACAAAAGAAATGTGAAATAACCCACAGTCAGCAAATCTACATAAATTTAACGTTTACAAATGTTGAATCAATGTAAATAGACTGGATTGCTGACTGGGTCCTTATTGTTTGAAGCACAAAAAATACGCGTAAAGGCGACAACATCAGCAAGGCAGTGATTAAGTTTCTGGCAAAAGAAAATTAACTTTTGACTTCAAAGATAAAAATGATTATAACGAAGCTTCAAAGTTTGTCGTAAAACATTTTGCAGAGATACAATAAACATAATCACTTTGTGCCAGATTGTGAGAAGACTTCCTAGATTCTTTCCAACCATTTGCATGATTGCAAATTATTTTCTATAACTTTATATTGCCAAAAAATGGCTTCTTTGTAGAAACAACGTGGCTACAATTCTATAAAAAATTCTTAGGCCTACTACATTGAAGTAATGAAAAAGTTTTTTGTGATTTTGCTGATGACGTTTTACAATATCCGAGAAGTAAAAAATAATAATGATGAATTATTTTACAAAACCGTGGTTTGCAAGCGCTTCACAAAAAATTGTTGGGGGAAAATTTACTATTAGACGTAAAACGTTTGTAAAAGAAAATTGTCGGTTTACGTATTTATAATGTTTATTGCGCTGTTATCGAATTATAAACTGCCTGTGTTGTCTACCTTTGTGGTTGCCGGCCAGCTTAGAGCAGCATGCAAACTAAGCGTTTATGGTAATTGCATCGTGTTATGATTCTCGAAAATTTTCCACAAGGTCTTTATTTTTATCGTGATATTTTCTGCCTCTTCTGTCCTAAACTTGAAGTTATTGTGCAGCACAATCCACATCGGTTTTTAGACTCAGTCTTCATTGAAAATCTTTTGTGTGGTGCATCATTTCAAGTAGTGTCTTCCCCTAAACTGTTACACAAATCGTCCAGAACCAGGTTGATTATCATGTATCTTACAGCCGTTGAGAGCCCGTTATTGTATGTGTGGAATTATTACTGTAGATGTCTGAATAAATTCATGCCAAAGTCGAGCAAATTCTGCTTTCGGGATCCTTGCCGTTATTTACGGTATTTTTTGTTGATAAGTTTAGGCAGCATTTTTCCAAGATAAATGAAGACATCGGTATTGTTCGTCACTTAGATTTAGTTTTCTCAGCATTGTTTATTCATTCTTTGATCCACTAGTTAGTCCCACTTTTGGTATAATCGGATCGTTTATAAATGGCGGGTCTTCACAATAGCCGGCCTCTTATACATTGGGGCAACGTATTCAGATGTTGAATCAATGAAGAAGAAAGCTGATTTGTTGTTTGTCTTATGTGACGCCTAACTTTATGCCTCGTCTACATTACAAAATATTTTGTAATGTACATTGTGTACATTGTACATTTTGTTTGTACATTACAAAATATTTTGGAGATGTAGATGAGGCATTATCATCTTTATTTTGCGCTCTTTGAAACAAAACACAGTGCACTGTGAAACAAAAATACAGGACATAACAGTGACGATCGGTGAGGGAAAGCAAGGAAAGCAGTGCTTACCTGAGCGAAAACTATGCAAAATATAATGACTGAATTCTAGGTTTAACTTCTTATTATTTTTATCAAGTCTATTTTAACTTGAAAATTACTGTGTTCGTGACTAGAATTACTCGTAACGCTTGTGAATAGTCTAAGTCCTCATCAAACCGCATTTCTTGCCTATAAATGCCAATTAACGCAAACGCTTTTGTCAGAAACCATCACTGAAGCTCCAGGGAAATCAACTTTCAAAGTTGCTTACCCTACATTGAAAAACGCCTTCGTTTTATCCAATCCTCAATCGTTTTGCAAAACGACACCAGCTGCTTAGCCAATCAGATGTGTTATCTGGTGTTGTGGTTAAAGTTGCTTTCCCAGTGACGTCATGCGTATCTCATAGTGGCTGCTTTTGGTTTCAGGCGAAAGGAATACAGCCTCTACGCATGAGTGATTTTCGGGCTTGTAACTATAGGCTACTGAGTACGCTGAAAATAAAGCTGGTTCTCTTACCAAAAAAAACATAGATTCTACAATAAGACATGCAATTCCAAAGGGTACATTAACCAACCAGTACTGAAACAGCACAAGTGTTTTTTAAATTCTTTGGGTCAATAGACTGACATCACAAGTTCAGAGCAAACATACTTGTGTTCTTCAAGAATGGACTAGCTTAATTTATAGGCTAATTATTTGCTCTTTACTAGTGCACCAGTCCAATGCATGTCGTAAATGCTTACAGATGACATTGACAATAAGTTTTTGTGCTCAGTCTAAAAAAGCAGCCAACATTCTAAACTAGTCCCAGTTTGATTGATTGATTGAATCTTTATCCTCGGACTGGGAAAGTCCGAAGATTTTGTTTTGGAAATGCTCTCAGAGCGCACCAAATTGGAAGTGTTTTTCAAAAATTTCTGGGGGAGGCCCCCCAGACCCCCCGCTGGAAGTGTTGCCTTCGGCAACACGCCTTCGGGCTTCGCCCGACGGTTACGCCCCTCGTGCCTACTACCTTGCTGCAACATATTTCCAAGTTGCTTTCCCAATGGTTTAAGCCACCGAACGTCACTGGGACACAACAACAAGTAGGCGACATAAAGCAGGGAAGGGACGCCATCGAGTTAGCTGCTACGTGTAAATGCAGCCTATCTCACAATTTTGAGTGTATCTCACAATTACTGTTTGCAAAAACGCTATTTCTCCGGCTTCTCCCAAAAGCATTTGCAGTGATACATTTCCTCAATTGCAAGTTTTGTCAATGAGAGCATTTCCATAGAACGTTTATTTCGAAACCAGGTTTTCGTGTCTTTACCCAAGAGAAGATTTCTTATTGTAACGTTTTTTATTCGTCAATGAATATTATCTGCTTGAAACAACTGTTTTGAATAGTTTGTGGCCTCCATAGCCTACTATTTTGATCGTGGATTGCCATTCTTCTTTGTAGAGCTGATAACGCAAAAAACGTTTGCTATTATTGTTTCTAATTAACAGCTTTGCGATCACTGGCTTTTCTTTGTAGCATAAGAAATTACGCGCTTTGTATTATTGAGGTCAAACCAAACAAAGGAAAGCAAGAGGATGCTTCTCTCTGCTCGCGCATATCGATGCACGAAGCAATTATGGGCTTATGGCTTGTTATCGCAATGTAATCCATTTCACGCTTTGCTGGAAGTTAGCTAGAAATAGCAAAAATTCACTAAAATCTTGAATTTACAAGAAAACTACACAACTTTTAGCATCAAATTTAATATCATCAGATCCGCCTGGCAATTTTAAGAAAAGTCAAGATAAACCAAGTGCATGGCGTTACTGTGCTTCAAATAATTAAAGGAAATTTGAGGGGGGGGGCCAAATCTGGCCTCCCTTTGAGGAGCAAAGTGTTAAGATATAGGAAAACATACAAATAGGCTAGACTTAATTATCGATGTTTCAAATAAAGTACAAAACACATTCTTAAGAATGCATGTGTCTCATAGTCTAACTTTTCTACATTCAGGTTCATAGTTAACTTGTAGCCTACCGTTCCTGTTTCAGGCAAATAAACCATTGATTGATGTTTCGTGCCTTTGATTACAAGTTCTCTAATTACCAGAACTATCAAAAGAAAAAAAAAACAATCTTGATAACTTTTGTGATTGTGATTGCACCATACAAACAACACCGTGTTTTTTAGTTGTTCGTTTTTTGTTTTTTTTTGCTTTCCAACAGGTCAGCTACTGCAATTATACTTATCGTTTATGTAACTTAGGATAGAATATAACTTAGGCCTGAAGGCTATATAATCAGTGCTGTGTTAAGCCCTTGGTGGGCCCCGGGGCCGAAATAATTTTGGGCCCCTTATCGGCAAGCAGACTTATGATAATATAGTGTGTATGTTAACTGCACTGATATGGAAAGGTGGTTCACTTCACTAGACTTTCTCACCAGTTGAGAAAACAATACAAATGTAAATAAGAGCAAACACAGGTCTATCAAGTCATAGCTACACCTTTGCTTGCAATGAAAGCCAAAAGTGTTAACGATTTCTAAACATACTGGCAACGGTCATGAAGAATAGGGGTCATTCAACCTAGATCTTATATCACACAGTAGAAGTTAGCATAAAAATTTGGTATGCTTATCACATTGAGTTCATACAATTTTTTACATCGAACAAGAATTGACAAAATTATGAGAATTTTAAATTGGTTAGTTACATTTGAAAGCAATTTTTTCCAAAAATTACAATTGGCATTTGAAATTTCACTAACCTATTATTTTTAAATGTATAATATAGCCATAACATTGCAAAACAGTTTAGAAGTGCAAAAAAAAGGTGAATTCACAAATGCTTTAACAAACAACATTTTAACACTTTCACCAAGTGGTAATTATGTTTTGCCTTGTAGGATCGCCGGGGTGGAGGCTGACTTGGTGACCTCATAAGGTCTTTCGCTTCCTTTCTCTCTCACTTTTATGTAATGTACCAGTGCATTTGATGTAATATTTTGTGAAAAAACATAAACCAGTGATTGATTGATTAAACTACTCACCATTACAATACTTTCAAAAAGCTACCCAAGCACCCATTCAAAATGCTAACATGAAAACTCAAGTGTACTCAAAACTCAAATGTGCATAATCAGGAACTTTAGTATGATAAAAACAGTAGTTACCAATCTAGTGATATACTTTCAATTCACAACAGAACAGTGTTAATTTATAACAGCACAAAATGGCGTACATGGTTTATTAACTAGGCCTACTCACACAAGATACACTATTATTAGAAACCTGTTGTTAATCATGCTATATTTCACTAAAACATTTTTTTTATTAATTGCTTTATTTTTGGAACATTGTGGTTGTTGAATTTAAGAAGCACTATTATTATGAGCAGCAGTTGCTGTAATCTAACTGTTGAATTAACTTTACTACGTATGTAATTATTTTTTTCATATATACAAACACCATTGGTCATGCTAAAAACAGCTGTTATTGGAATGGTGCATGGGCATGAATGCTGACTTATGTAGATGAAGTTTAATAACTTTATCACATGTTGCAACTACTTCACAGGAATCACAGCATATATACATAAGAAAATTACTATGAACTTTAACAAAACGGAGCAATATTTACAGTGCAACACTAGTTACCGGTAATAGGTTTCTAGGTAAGGTCTAACAGCTTCATTACTCACTGACAACTTTGCAGTACTCAGAAAGCCTTCATAGGTTACTGGTGCTTAATGAAATGTTGTAATGCTTACTGCACAATAACTACTACCTAGTTGATCTTTTATAACTTCATAAACAACCATCAACCTAGCAGTGTACATAACACAGCAAAAATATAACTTATAGTAAACACAGGTCTATCAAGTTATAGCTTCATCTTTGCTTGGAATGAAAGAAATGAAATATAAAGCAGGAACGATTTGAAATCACAAACAAATCCTGGCAACTGTCATAAAATACTTATTATACTGGTATCTAAATGTATGCTGGTTACACTTGCTGATAGCTACCTCTGTAAAGTCAGGGATATTTATAATTACGGGATTGTAAATGCTAAAAATGAAATGCTAATTAATCTATGAGAAATGCTATTTTGTTTACTGTTTACAATTTTTTAGCAGTAAACAAAATATGACTGCAGAAATGGAATAGGCTACAAATAAGACAAACATTTTTATGGCCTATATCTAAAGGCAGGTGAATTGATTATTACACTACTCAATGTCCGCTGTCCGCTTATTACTTGCTGACCTTTGAGGTCAGTTTTTGAATTGTTTGCCTTACTTTTGGTGGTCGTTCTTCAGCTTGTGGCCTGCTGGTCACTTTATCTGGTTTTTACCACAGCAATTAAAGACATGGGTAAAGATCGCATTAAATGCTTCATGGTTTCTGGTACATTCAAGGTTTAACATTTGGCTCAACATAACTTTTAAAAAAAAACTATGCAAAGAGCTTTGAGAAAAACATTCCCTTGTTTGGAACATCTGCAAAACTTTTGCAGCACGTCTGCACCATTGGTAATCATAGTAAACGAATGTAGGCTTCAATGGCAATAATGGCAAAGCAAAGTTTGCTTGGTTCTGACAAACCTCCATGGTCAGCCATTTCAAAGAATTCCTCTTTGAGAGTTTTGTTTATAAATCTGAAATGTTCAAAGCAAGAATGTCGCTAGTTCAAACAAGACATCTTCTTTATGAAATGCTGAATAAAATCTTGGTACATAGCAAGGTTACACCATTCTAGAACTAGACTACCGTACCAGTTGTAAACCAGTAACATTCACTTTGAAGTTAAGCTTAAGAAAACAAAACACCCTGTAAAACCAAAACGTTAAGCTAAAAGTGTAACAGCCTTAATGCAGCTTATGACACTTCAAAAAGACTTTTACCTTGCAAGTTATACCAGTAGATGTAGAAAAATACTTTATTGTTAAAAGGGATATCAATAGACCAACCAAACTTTCAGCTAGTCCAGTATTACAAAAAGTATTTTATGTGACTTGTTTAGTTATTGGCAGACTTCAAAATCAATCGTACCTCACTCTTAAAGTTTATGCTAAAGAGAAGCTAACCTACAAAACATGAACGCTTTCACCTTACCCGGTATGCTAAAGAAAGGTTTCAATCTATGCTTTTGCAAAATTTAGACAAGGCATTGCAATTAAGTTATGCAAATGTCTTATATAATTTGCCCATTTATGACAATCATTTTAAAATGAGCTGTCTACTTCGTGGTTTAACAGTATAGCTTACAAAGTATGGTGATCCTACCAGTGTATAAAGTGGTTTCAGTTCAACAGTTGCCAATTCCAACGTTCTACCACAAAATACGAAAAAATAAACAACCACAATAATTAAAACACATTTATCTTAAACACACCTTTGTGGGAATTGGGCCCGTCTTGACTTCAAGTATTCAATTGCAACCAACCTGTTTTATTTCAAATACAGGTAATTTTACTAATGTTGTCGTATTTTAACTTTTCTTTAAGATAATGTGGTGTTTTTAGAGATGTTTTGGTATAAGGGCCCAGCATCTCGTTGGTACCGGGCCTAAATTATCTTCTTAATGGACAAGTAGGCTACACGCAGTAAACTTTAACAACTAAAAAAACACATTGTTACTGAAACGCAAAAGTCTATTACCTGTGGGCCCCCTGAGATTCCATCACAAAATAACTATGGTACAACACATTTATTTTAAACGCACCTTTGTGGGAATTGGGCCCTTCTTGATTTCAAGTATTCAATTGCAACCAACCTGTTTTGTTTCAAATACAAATGATTTTAATAATGTTGTCGCAGCCTATTTTAACTTTGATTCAAGATAATATGGTGATTTTGAGATATTTTGGTATAAGGGCCCAGGCCCGGCATCTCATTGGTACCGGACCTAAATTATCTTCTCAATGGAAGTACACGCAGTAAACTTTAGCAGCTAAAAAACATGCCACTAACGCGCAAAAGTCTATTACTTGTGGGCCCCCTGAGATGGTGGGCCCGGGGGCCGGGCCCCCCTTGGCCCCCCCCTTGACACAGCACTGTATATAATATTAATGCATCTCGGTGAAGTAGACATTTGCATAGGCTTAGCTCACGCAGGGCCGGATTAACCATTAGGCTAATAAGGCTACAGCCTTAGGCTATTGAGCCAAATGTTAAACCTGGAAAAATTCGGCCTTCAATTTTGTAAGGCTGATGGTGATACAGATCCAATACCAGTACAGTTTTTGCTTAAAAACAAATGACTGAGTTGAGTCAATACGTATGAAGAGCCCATTTCCAAAACCACGTAAGCGCCACTTTTACCAAAATTGAGTTTAGAGCAAGGCTTTTCAACCTGGGGGTCGCAAGCCGCTTTTCAGAGGTTCGCGAGGCGCTTGAAGTTCCAGTGTATTGTTTTCAATTCTTTCTTGCCAGAAAAGATTAAAAACTGTGTTTTTTTCACAATCGCCCATCTTCTACTTGAGGTTATTATATCGTTTAAGCTTTCAGACGTTGCAAAGCTATAGGAAAGCATTCGATATTTTTCACCAAATTCTTGTACGTTGTTTTGTGCAGACTAAAGTTAACCAGTAACAACGCTATGGTAAAAAAGCAAAATTATGTAGAATCCTATGCAAAATTATTATAGATTTCTCAGTATTGTTTTCAATGGCATTGAAAAAATTTACTGTCGGCTATATTTTGTTTGAAAGTTCGTTCAGCAACAGGTGTAGCCTACGCATTGACAAACCTAATAGTTAAAAATATACAGCATCAACCATCTCACTGAAATCGATTTAAATAAATCCATAAAAGATTGCAATAAATTCAACCGGTGAAAGTGCGAAAACGTAGATTATTCTCATTATTTTTTCTCCTATTATCTATCTAAGCTTGATAGAAAATGGAAATAACAATCGGAGGAAATGCAATAAAAGCGGTGATAACATCGCAAAAAAACGTTTTTCGTTTCGAAAGTCTACGTTGGAACAGCAAAACTAAACATAATTGAATGTCGGCATGAATCAAATTTGATTAAATTTTGCATTAAATATGCTTTTGTTGAATACTGTTATGGGAGGGCGCGAGACTAGGCCTACATTGATTGCTCTGAGGAGGTCGCGGTGGAAAGAAGGTTGAAAACCCCTGGTTTAGAGTGTCATTAGGTAAAGTATTACCATAGGTAGGCTCCCTACTATCCATCTCTTTCTTTCCAAAATCTTTTCCATCTGCTTCAAATTTGACAATAAAAATTGTGTTTGTTTCCAAAACCAATCATGCGGCATCAATAGCCATTTTTCTGTTATGTTTATGCGGTGGGATGGCGCAACGGATAAGGCGTTGGCTTTCCAATTATGCAAACCTGGTTCGACTTCCGGCTTCAGCTGGTTGTTGAAAGCACCGCTCGCCTTTACCTAGGGTGTAATACATTGTGTAGGTATAATTGCTGCAAGAAAGGCGACAGTGAGAAAGAAACTGGCCACCCTACGGCTTAGTACAATGAGAACCTTATCTTCTCATACCCAACACTTGAATCAAGTAGGCTATGGGACCACCTTTACTTTTTTATGTTATTTTGTAGCAAATAATTTCAATTTTTCATATATGTAGGCCTATTTTTATTACTTCTTATAGCTTGATTTGCAAATGTAGGCCCTTCTCTAGAAAACAGCCTTAAGCCTACAGTAGGCTACCCTTAATCCGGCCCTGAGCTCACGCATATGGTTTTGTAAACCAACAACGGAGAGAGCAAATGCAAAATCTAGCCTACATTAAACCATCTTGATTTTGCTACGTTTTTCTTTTGTTGGTTTTGTTTGTTTATTATATTTTATAACAACATTGGACCTGTTTTGATAAATAGAAAATAAATTGAGTTGAATAGTTCAGCTATCAAACCTTTTCTCCCTAAGAAAAAGGTTGGTGTTGCTTATGTTACCGGTACCGAAAGTCTGAAAACAGTCGGCTAACTCTACCCACTGCGAAATTACATTTTCTGGATGCTGCAATATAAGCTAGGCCCAGGGGCGCCGGAAGCGGGGGGCAGATGGAGGGGCAATTTCTCTGCAGATGGAGGGGCAGAGGGAGCAATGGTGCCTTTTTAAAGTTATGTAAGCTACTGCACATTTTGCAATATAATAATTTCTGCTATTCGCTTTTAGCCTATTTATAATCTTTCATTTTTGCCTCAAAATAATATTTACAGCACAAAATTTTGCAACTGCAACACAGTACAGGCCTTAAAACTCGTTTTTTTTTCGGCAGCCATCGTGGCCTACCGGGAGCTCCTTCTCGGCGGCCAAATCTGCGTGCTTGGAGGCCAAAATACAAAATAAAAATAACGATAGCACAAGTAAATAAAATTAAACTTGCAACAATGCTAAAATGATCACTTAGCGTTGTTGAAGTCTAGGCCTGGGCGACGTCCTACAATAGAATCGTTGCACCACGCAGTAACTGCTTTATCGGGATTGTAATCCAGTACTGCAGAATCATCTAACGACACTCGCACGAGTGTCTCCAGTGGGGCTTATTTTAAAGAAGTTCGCCACTCCCCTAGAATTCTTATTAGCAACGAAAAACAACGTTCGACATATTGTGTTGACGATGACGGCAATAAGGTAATAAAATAAGTATTTCAATGATGTGAAGGACATTACTAAAAGAAGCATAATTTTTGCAAAATAACTTATGATCAAAAAATGTTTTCCCCTTAGATGTCAACTAACCTAGTTCTCCTTTTTAACAACGATTCAATGTCTGACAACATCGAATCGACATAAAAACGACAGTATTGCCAGCCGATGTAAATTAGCACTTCGGATTAAGACTTTGTTAAAATAAGCGTCGGGAATTACAAACAAGACTTACAGCGCTGTTGATCGCAGATGGATATATTCCATCAATAACAAATATTCCCGCACAATGCAACAGTGGCGATTATGACGCGCTGACCTAATTTTGCGTCACTCTTTGATACTACATATTTTTGACATTTAATCCACAATCATTCTATTGCGAAATTAAATAATTGGCTAGACCGGCGGCAAAACTTGGCCGACTGAGGAAGTAGCACCGGCGGTCATTCAAGCACTACTTAGCGGCCATGGCCGCCGGCTGCTTTAAGGCTTAACAGTAGGTTACATCATTATAACATAACATGATGCCCTTCTTTGTGTACCGGACGCTTGTAGGCTATCATTACTCAATAGCCGACATAGTGAGCTGAAGGATTAGCATTATCGCTATATCTTAACTTAAAACTTGAAAAAAATTGGCCCTTTAGTAAACAAAAGTGCCTTTTTTTGTAATCTTGCCCCCCCAGTCAAAAATCGTTCCGGCGCCCCTGGCTAGGCCTAGCTTACTGTAGGTCAACCAAAATCCGTCATTTTTACAATAATTCAACGTCTACACACGTAACATGTCGGATTTTCTTGCCCGGGATGAAGCCTACAAAAACAACCTGACTTTAGCAACCTAGAAGAGACGTTTTTTGCTGCAACAAATTTATCTGCAAAAATTGAAAACTTTCCAGTTAGCCTACCAGTTATATTACCAGTTATAAGCTATTCCACTATTTTGAAAAAGGTACAAAACCTGATTGACCTGGTTTTGAGAAGTTGCAAAATCATTAATTTCGTGAAAACAATAGCCTATAAGAAGCGTTTGAATTTCCTAGTCTTAGTAGCCTAGGGTTGACAATTCATGATGGAAAAGATCAGAAACACAGCAGTATCGCTGCAATGAAGTCACAGGCGTAGCCAGGGGGGCGAAAGGGACCATGGCTCCCCCAAATTTTTAAACTTTTGATTCCGAAGTTGAGCCCTTTGTTGAAAATATAATACAATTTGTAGAAATTTATAACGTTTTCCAAGACATCTGGCTATTAACACCCCCAAGGACTTGTTTTAGACACACAGAAAGACACCAATAAATTTTGCAAATCGTAAATCGGCCAAATATACGCGATTTACGTTTCTTTTAACTAATTTGTGGAAGCAATTTCAGAATGGCTTACTCTGTTGGGTTTTCGTGTAGTTAATGAGTTTTTGTGTAGCTGAGTTTTTGGTGTTCTCTAATTTTAGCTGCAGTTTTTGCCCGTTCGTGCGTAAGAGCTACCTTAAATACGTTAATAGCTGTTTATCTGCTAATAAATTTCATACAAATATTACCCTAAAAGTGTTTCCAGAAAACGCTATAATCCATTATTTAAGTGTGATTTTACAAAAAATATTCCGGGGGAGCATGCTCCCCGACCCCCCTAGAATATGCGTGCCTTCGGCACTCTCCACCTCCACCCCCACCACTTTTGTTGCTTCCCTTGTTCAACCCACCAGGATACGCCACTGCACATCAGGTGGCGATGGCTTAAACACTTTGCCGTTCTCTTCAATTCATTAAATATTTGCCCCCCCCCCCAAATTTTTTTTCTGGCTACGCCACTGAATGAAGTAGGCTAGGAAGGCTAAACTAAATTTAGACTAAACTTATTATACTGTGGTTCTTCCGAAAAACGTGCAATTGCTTTTTCAAAACTAAAATTCTCTGTGTCGTAGTATTGTTACATAGCCTGCCCTAAATGCTTTGTGCAATGCTTGAACTTTGCAATGAATCCTTACCAAGGTTTAAAGCAGTGTTTCCCAACCTGGGGGTAAATTACCCCCGGGGGGTAATTTGCCTGTTTTCGGCGGGTAACGAGACCGGAGGTTGTAAACTTTATAAAAGCGAAGGAATGGAACAGTCGTCTTTACAAGGAACTGTGCAAGAAGATGGGAGAAATATACGAAGTATTACTGTACCACACAGAAGTACGATGGCTGTCTCATGGCAAAGGATAACCCGCCTGGTCGAACTTCGTGAGGCTGTCCATGTTTTTCTGATAGAAAAGAAGTCCGACTTGACTGAATACTTCTCTAACCAACAGTGGATTTCCCAGCTGTGCTATCTGGCTGATATCTTTGGTGAATCGAACAAAGGCAATCTTTTAATTCAAGGCAAGAATGTAACTGTGATCGACACCAAAGTAGCCAGAGCAGCATTTATCGCAAAGGTTAAATTGTGGAACAAGCGAGTTGGAAGAAGCACAGTTTTAGACGTTTGACATGTATCTCGGAGGCAATGGACTTGAGTTGACAGCTGCGTTGAAGAAGGACATAGCTGACCACTTAGGCCAGCTAGCCAAGAAGATGGACAACTACCTTCCGAATTTGAACACGGCTAGTTTTCAATGGTGCACTGAGCCCTTCACATGTGATGACAGCCAGGTGGATGATGACGCCTTTTCGGCCAAAGAAGAATTTATCACTCTCCGAATTAACAAAGCGTTGAAACTTGATTTCAATGGGAAAGGCTTAGAAACCTTCTGGTTTAGCAGACTTCAGGACGCACCAACATTAGCGACACGGGCATTAAATATCCTGACATCTTTTTCAACAACGTATCGCTGTGAACAAGGATTTTTAACTGTCTTGGGAAGGAACACAAAGAAGCGCAATCGCCAGGATGTCGAAAGCGACACAAGAATTGTCCTCAGTAGCCTATCACAAAGCCCAGGATCACAAAGCTGGCGCCTGAAGTCCAGGCCTGACCTTCGCATTGAATGTTTACCACGCATTGTTATCTTGTATTCAGTATTGTATTGCATTTTGATTGTCATAGTTAGCCCTTTGAAATACATAGCAATAAACATTTTTGTTTTTGAAAATTGATCGTGGGGGTAATTGGCTCACTTCAGGGTGGAGATTAGGGTAACAGCCAAAAAAAGGTTGGGAACCACTGGTTTAAAGGTAGGTAATGCTAGTAGGTAAGTAGCTAGTAGCTAATAGAGCAAGTAGGTAATGCTTGAAATAAAGAATTGGTTTAAATGTATAGCAAGCCTTCTCAATGTAGCCACACTTCATTAGCCATTTGTGATTTATAAACAAAGTCACAAGTTTTTTTCTTCAAATGTTACAAAATGTCTTCTTTGTTCCAGGTTTTGCGAAGTTCTGTTTTTATGGAGACTGGATAGCAGAGCAGTGCCGGTCTTTGGGGTGTGCAAACCGTGCGATCGCACAGGGCCCGCAATTTACTCAGAAAATGCAGTAATTTTGTGATTTCCAATGGAAAAATTCAACAAGTGAATTCAACAAAGAAATTAGCAACAAGAAAACATAAGGACTCAATGGGAGAAACCTATTTCGTCCCCTGAACATTTTGTACCCTGAAAAGATCGAAAAAAAAAAACAACAGAGCCGAAGTCGCTCATCGGAGTTGCCGCAAACATTTCAAAATTTCTCTCGATCTTTTCAGGGAACGAATTAAGTCGAAATTTGATTTTGTTACACGATTTCAGGGTACGAATGCGGGGTACGTATTTTCAAGGGACGAAATAGGTTACATCCAGACTCAACATAAAGACATAGCTTTATTTCCGAAAAATGCCAAAAAAAGCATGATCTTATCCTTTTGCTATGCCACCGGATAGCACCATTTTACAATAATATTCACACCCAAATTTTTGTTGAACGTGCTCTCAGAATGCTCCAAATTCAAAGTATTTTTTTTTAATTTTCTGGGGGAAGCCCCCCAGACCCCCCCGCCGCTGGGTGTTCACGCCGTCAGGCTTCGCTCGCTGACCGTCAAACCACCTCTCCTCCCATTTCAAAATACCTAACTACGCTACTGAATTGGATCATTGGCATTGGGGCCCGCAAAGCATATTCCGCACAGGGCCCGAAATACCCTAAGACCGGCACTGAGCAGAGTTAGTATTAACAATCTGTCTGTGCTCATCTTTTGAGGTAGCAATATGGCAAAATTTTCGTGGGAGTGCTATGTAAACGCATACATTATTATTATTATTTAGCTATGTTTAATCAGCTTCAACGAAGTGAAATGTGAACATTATCGAGTTATCTTTGCATTTTGAATATTTAAAGTTGTATTTCAGTTGAAACTCGGGAGTTGATTTCAATCGAGTGGGCAAATTCGGTATCAATGATTGCATTTCGATTTAGACATAGTTTTACCACTGGCAAAAATGTCATGGTTGATCTTTGTTCAAAGTGTTGTGTTTCAATCCCAGCAGCGCCTGCATGCGTTAAATTAATATAAACAGAACGAAATTTGCTACTTCGTATGCATAGGGATATCATTCATGCGTTACTTTTTGATTAAATGCTGTTGTACTGCTGGTCATGCTTCAATGATTTTTCTATACAGGAAG
Source organism: Aplidium turbinatum (assembly GCF_918807975.1). Lineage (NCBI taxonomy): Eukaryota > Metazoa > Chordata > Ascidiacea > Aplousobranchia > Polyclinidae > Aplidium > Aplidium turbinatum. The sequence continues at coordinate 6,291,549 of NC_137475.1, read as the reverse complement.
GTTTGGTAGCAAATGCAATCCAGCTAGCCTGGGGCGAAATCAAGTTGAAAAGTTATTTTTGTATGTTGTTCAACTCAAACAGCAGATAAACAGCAAACAGTGTTCAAGTAAAGAAAGAAAAAATGCAGCCTATAGTGACTGTTCCTTGACGGCCAAATAATAATGTTACATTCTTTACACCAAGACCAAGTGTAGAATATAGCTTAGGCTACATGTCTCAGATGGTGAAACTGGACTGAGCAACTCTCTGGTGTCATTTCAATGTGGCCCGAAAAGCATCATCACAATCCTGGGGGGGTTGTAAAAGGAAAGGCCATCGGTCTCGGCCATTGATTGATTAATTGTTTTACATCTGTTACTGTTGTCACTAATCGGAGCGCAATTAACTGACTACCAGTAGGCTATTATCTACATGACTTGAAAAGAAAAAAGTCATCAACAAATTGTTTATATTTATATGCTGTTTTAATAATACCTACTGTATCGTTTTTTGTTACTCTTGCAAGACCTGGTGCGTTGTGTTCTAAAATGGCTTTGCCCGTGGTAGGATTTCTTTCAGGTGTTTTCTTTGCCTACCTTGCTTTACGTGATGAGCTAACGCATCAAGAGTGTTCCCCTCAAGACCATCAACACTTTTGATAACCCACCAAGGGCGATCAACATGGCAACTGTCTTTTTGTCTTGTTTTTTTTTTGTTTATTTTTTTACTCATATAAATTGTTTAAAAAAAAAAGATTCACTAGTCTATTTTTTTTCTCTTTTTTCTAAATTTATAAAAATTTTATTAAGGTGTTTCGACCGTGCCATATTTTAAACTGATTGTCCTGCTTTGGTATCATGCACGCTATAACGTCCGCGTTTTGTCGCTTCTACCTTTTTCTGGACCTCTGCTATGTTCAATGTTTGTCATAAATTGTTTTTTTTTTCGTTATGAAGGTCAGAAATAAAAGAATTGATTGCATTGAGAACCAGTTGAAAATTTTTATGTTCGCCCTCGCCCCGATTAGTTACGTGGTTACTGAGTGGTTACGGGCCTGGCTCAAGATCACGCGGCGCTGGTTCGACTCTCGGGGTGTGCGCTTGAGCAACGCATTTCAGGACTGCTCTCCATTTAGCGGCACCTAGTGAATGGAATAATTCCCAGGCAACACGACTTGAACAATCGGAAAATTTCACTCTGCCAATTTTGGTAACTGGCCCTGCGTCAAGAGCCTCCACAAGTATGCGAAACTACCAGGAACAATCTATCAAGGCTTTGTCAGTCCGAGGATAAAAATTCAAAACCAAACCAACCATGTTGAGTTGACTTGAGGCAAAATGTAGCATCTCTGGTCAGAAAATTAAAGTTTCTTTTTTGCTCTTTGCTGCCCACCACGGGAAAGCAAAACTTCAACTCAGAATTTCAATAAATCACGATACAGATTGAATTTGAAATCTCATTCTTCGTCTTGACATGTATGTTATAAACAACTACATATAAAGCAAAAAAACGAACGATGCTTCCGGGACACTGTTTCAGGAACCAATAGCATACAAAATGTTTACAAAATCAAATATTAAAATATGAAATGTGTGTTTTTTCTGCAGGCCACGGAACATTTTTCAGAGCAGAGGAAGCCAAAAACATCATTCTCGAGACCACCTTTCAGCATGTCATTGACATAAAGGTGCCACCAAAGTAAAAACCGCATGACCTTGAACGGAGTTACGCCAGTGCCCTTTTGTGCGTCGTATTGGAACACTCACCTTCAACAAAACGTGGCCACTGCTCAGCAAACTTCATACAATCTATAATAATATCATGGTTTATTTATCGTCGCTTGACAACTGCTAAGGTATTTTAGCGACAAGGCTCATGTGTAATTTTGTATCAGAGTTACTATGTCACCACAGTATTACACGACTTCTCCTAAAAAAAAAAAAAAAAAAAAATCAATAAGAAATAAATGTAGTCCTACCATCAGTACCAACGCAGCTCACAGAAAACAGATGTTTTTTCATTATTGCTTAGCCTCAGGGCCGTTGAGAGGATAACTTGGGCCCGGTACCAATGAGATCCTCAGGCCACAAATTAAGACACTTCTAAGAAAAACGCACCATATCTAACAAATACGAAGTAGTTTCTTCAAGTTCCTGGGCCCCTTGGAAAGGATACGGTTCCCTAAAATTATCCCCGGGCCAGGGTTTAAAAGTACCCTTTGAGCCCCCTGTCAACGCTACTTCTTAGCCTAATTTAGCTTTTGCCGAAAAGTTACATAGGCTAAATAAAAATCATGCTGAAAATTTAACGAGAAAATGCAAAAGGAAGATATTTGAGCGGTTTTGAGTAGGCTATCTTCAGAATACAATTTATTTTTATTTTGTTTCATCTTCCTAAAAGAGAACGTATAGTAACTCCAACATAAAGGCGTGCCTGAAAGTGGGCACGACGATTGACTTTCTTGCCTTTCCGTTCACTTAGTCCAAATCTTCACCACAGGACGTAAGCCTGAGTAGCCTACAACCTTACAATAACGTTCGACACAATGGCAACACTTGTTTGATAGTTCAATCTAAAAACTTTTGACGTTGAAAGGAGAATTCAGGACAAGTAGGCCTACAAGATAATTTTTCAACTTTTAAAAATTCCAGCTGTTTAGTAATACAATATATCCTAAGATGAAATCTAAAGGACTTTGAAAAACACACGCAATTCTATGGATGAAGAAAGTTGGATTTGTCGAGCAACTTCCAAAGATTATTAATTTTCAGCAGAGTAAGATTGCCACAATAATTTCTATTACAGCATTGAAAGAATTTATTTGCTAAAAATGTAAAAGACAAGAAATGATAAATCAAAACTTTATTATACCACTGGCATTTGTGCAAAAGTAATTCCAAGCAAAGAATTATTTGTTACATTTCAATAAAGACTAAGTTATAAACTGATATGACATAGCCAATTACCTGCGTCACACAAAATCCACTATGAACTTTAAAACGTATAATGTCATAAGTTTCAAAATGTCAAAACTAATAGCAAAACATCTAAATTTGTGACTCAGGTTCTCATTCACTCTTCAGAATGATGTCTTGGTATTCTGTTATCAGTAATCTACAAACGATATGTTGTGACATTTGCGTCGCCGACTTGCGGTAAAAGTTAACAAGCTTTGTCACAACTAGGTGCAAATGTAACGTTAACTAACGGCAAAGTTTACTGTCAGGTTGAAGCAAGAAAAAAAGAAAATTTATTAAAAAGAAAGGGATGGCAACAAGCTTATTCATATAAACTCGTACCAGAGTCCATAAGAATAGAATGTTCATCGTCAGTTTTTAGTTCGGTTTAGTAGTCTGTATTATATGTTATTTATATTATATATTATTTAATCTTTTATTTATCAAGAAGATGAATTTGTATGCTTTTTAAATCAAAATACACTAACATCCTACGAAGGAAACATGCTTCACAATAAACAGAGAAAAAGTTTGAAAAGGCAAAAACAGCTTGCAACTTAAATTTTGGTAAAAACGTGTTGTGGTATTATAAAATGTAATTTTTTACTTACAGCAATAAACAAATATATTGAAAACGCTAAATCGATTTGAAATTTACATACTGAATACATAGACAGCCGCAGACAGTAGACACGCAAAATAAAGCTAAGCTGTATCCTACGCCGATATATATTTTGGCAATTCGGAAATTTTATTGGTCACGTATTTTTAATATTTTTGTACATTTCTGGTTTCCAACACTAAACTGTAAATAAGATAAATATCAACAACATGTCGACAAAATCAGGAAGATCGAGTTATCGAAAGACTTTCGGCAATCAAACCGCCTACTCCACAGCAGGATCGAAAGCATACAGCAAGAGTTTTGCAGTTGAGGAGCCTGTAACTAAAAGAGTCTCCTACTCCTACTCAGCTTCGTCTTCATCAGGAGGAGCTGGAGGAATAGGAGGAATACGTAAGTTGTATGACATTGGTGTATCCAAGCTTACCCACGGTGGTTAAAGATTTAAAACTACGTGGGCGGAATTTCAAGGACGCCAATCTTCGTGTCCACTTTCAGGCATGGCTTCAAGTGTCTTGCAAACGACACAGCCACATACTTTTGAGCAGTGTTGATCCGTCGTCCTTTCAAATGCTCTACCAAAGCTCTTACCACTTGGCTATGGAGACAATTGACATTAATGGAGGATTACGTCAATGATCGTGGATGCACAGAAAGCCATACGAAAAAAATAACGTAATCATTTTTGCTTAAAATTAGTCTTAAAATCATAGCACATTAACGGTAAAAAATGATGATTGGAGTTGGGCCCGTATAGTTAGTTACTTTTGTTCTTTTTGCACAGACTCTATCATCACCAAATATCAATAAAACTTTGTCGTTAATTTGTTGCTCTTGAAAGCATGTATATGTTCAGCACCAAGTAAATGTAACTAAACTTTCGTTAATTTTTAGCATCGATGTCATCTTCAGCTGGAATGATGGAGCAAGATATGCTAAATTTGAAGTTAAATGAAAAAGAGACTTTGAGCGGCATCAACAACCGCTTTGCAAACTACATTGAAAAAGGTACATTGTGCCAAAAGTAATCTGGTGTTAGCTCGCTTGCCGTTTAGAAGGGCCAAGCTCGACTCCCGTGATAATTAGATACTTTTTGGTTCACCCAGTCGTTGAACAGATAATTAAAGATTTATTGGCAACAATGCAAGAGATGTAGAAAGTAGCGACCACAATGAAAATATTAATAACCACTAATCGACCAGAACAACTCATCAACTTGTTGAATTCATCCTCTAACAGTAGGCTCCCAGACAACCACTTTATCTTGTCCAGTTCTTTACCAGATCGGGTAAGGATCTAACCACATCATTACCAGATCTAGACCAGATAAAGTGGCTGTTTGGGCTATATCACTCTCAAGTCTAAATTAAAACCGATTCTCCTCTTTGATATTTACTACAACTGGTTGTGCTCATATTTGTTTTATTTTGCAATATAAACAATTTTGATGTGCGTGGTTTTTTATAAAACTGCATTGTTTATTGATGTTACTTATGCGAAATTATATATCTCAATTATTTTAAAGAAACACTTAAAAGGGATTCAAGGTTAAAAAGTTTTTAGGCAATGCTGCTGCGTTATTCCATGTCTAAAATCTGCGATTTGTGGTTTTTGCAAACAACGCAATTGTTTTTGACTTGCAGCAAAACTCAAAGCGAAATGCAATTTATGATTTAAAAATGCTAACAACTGCGCTTCAATTTTATTTCAAGTAATATTGGAGTTCGACTGGTTAGTGTCTTTGTCACTGTTTCGTATAGGCTTGGGTTCGATTCCAAGTCGGGTTACACTAAATGCTTTAAAATATAATATTGATCTTTTTTTTGTCGTTGTATCAATTAGGATAATTTTGAGATTGCAAATTGATGAGCTCACATCAGACATATAATATGATGTCATAAAAACATTCATTCACTAAAAAAGCGAATTTTGCAGTGCGACAAATATAAACCATGGCAAACTTATATTTCAGTTCGATATTTGGAAGAACAAAACTCAAAGTTAGAAAAGTTGATTCGAGAAGCAAGTACGAAGAAACAAACGGAACTTGGAGAAGACAAGTTGGAGAAGTTGAGGAGATTGCGGGCCCAGGTGGATGATGCGACATTGGCCAAAGTCCGGTCGGAGATTTTAAGGGACAACTTACGAGGCGAAGCATCCGAACTTAAATGGAAGTAAGAAACGCAAGCAAAGTCAAAGATAAATAAATAAAAAAGTTTTGTTGTGTATTCTGTGTTTGGTAAAAGTAAATACTATGCTATACTGCACGAAAACTGTGTTACAACTTTTTATTATTGGGTTTAACAAGAGTTACAATTTGAAAGGAAAAAAGAAAACTCAACAGCTTTGCAGAACACGTAGGTATTCATTCAATGCAAAATGGAATATTCCACTTTAGTTAAAAAATTTGAGAAATAAAACTGGGCTACATGAACGTAGATTTCTGTTAAGCTTTTTGACAAGTTTAGCTGTACACTGTAGGCTACAGCAGGCACTGAATAAAATTCATCAAATGTGGAATTAAAGTGAGTGAAGCTTATTCTATAGGTTACACTAGCGTGGTAATACAAGGACGTCAAAAACTCTTTCTCTTAATTAGATCCCTGAACAAACCTTTTCTGGCATTTTTTTTAACATTTCACATCAGATTGTTTACGGCAAAGGCACTTTAGCGATTTGATGCATTGTACTGTAGATATGGATAAGACAACTCATGTTCTTTTTGTCTCAAATATCATCGTTTTCGTTGAACCAAAACATACTTACACAGATTTTAAGAAAGGTCATTGCTGTACTTCTCGGTATGATGCTTTGCCCTAGGGATAGAAAGCTATTAGAATAACATACGCATTTAAGCTTTTCGACCTTTTGCAAGAGACTGCTGAGCTCATTAAATGTTTCTATAGTGTGGTCTTCATTACAGTAATCAGCTTTACACTTCAGTAAAAGAAATCAAACCGTTTGGAACCACAGAAAATTACTTGTTGGGCTGAAACTATTAACCATCCTCTTCATTTGCTTTGAATGGAATTGCAAGGACCAATGGTAGAAAGCTGGGAAAAGCAAATCTTCCTTTGTAACAAAATAACCCAAAATTTCTATGTTTAATATCGTAAAAAGTCAGTTAATCTTCCATAACTGATTCAATATCTCAACTGCGGTGTTGCCAACAAATGATTAGTTTTACCTGTGGGAATCGAAATTAATAGAAACGCAAGAGCCATTTTTATCTAGTGTTGCTCAAGTACTTAGGTTGTTTCACGTTTTTGTGATCTAAATAATTTTATGTTTTAGAATTAATTTCAACTCACACACAGCTCTTGCATGCAAAAAGGGACTGGTCACTAAAATCCTCTTTGCAGCGATACAAACATATTCCACATTTTTCTGAAAATGTAGATTTTAATGGCACAACCGGGTACTGCATGTAGGCATGTAATGCATTCCCCTGCCAAAGTACCTGAGAGCAATATTATTTTGAGGAGGATGTGGCACGTCTTTGATTGAACATGCACGTAGTAGGAGGAATAAGAAGCCCAAACATTACAAGCTGACTGAATATTGGTTGCAGTAAGCTACAAACTCGAGCGATTTTTATTCAAGAGCATTTTTATTCGAAGCCACTGACCAAATAATACAAAATATAAGGTTTTTGCTAACTAATTCAAAGTTTGAAACCCTGTTGATCGATCTTTTCTATATATGATCGATCTATATATGGCGCTGTTGAAACAAAATAAATTGACTTGACTTTTGGTCTTTGTCTGATTTGATCCCTTGACATTCCAGACTCGATCACGAAGGTCGACTCAGAACCGAACTCGATGACGAATTGGGAAGATTACGTAAGGATGTTGATGACGCCACCATGGTTCGAGTTGATCTTGAAAGAAAGATCGAGACTTTAAAAGAAGAACTTGACTATGGCAAAAAACTGCATAGCGAGGTGGGTTGCATGATTGCCTTTGCAATAATTTCCTTTACCGTTGATTAAGCTTCCCAGACAAGCACTTTATCTGGTACATATCTTCATCAGATAGGGTACGAATTTGATATGGACAAGATATAATGGTTGTCTGGGATGCTTGCTTGAAGTTGTGTAGCCTATATTTCTACGTTGTGATATTAAACTATTTTTTTATTCTGAATGTGTCACACAAGAAAGACCATATACTAGCACTGTTGTTGAAGTTTCTGCAACGATTTTACGCTAAAAAACGTCACCTACCTAAAGCATTCATTACTGGTTTAGTAAGATGGTAGAAAACAATTATCATTTGGCAAATCTGCTGACCGGTATTGAGTTGGCACTGTCGATTTGAAAATCGTTTGGTTTCAACGCAACAATTACTTTGATCATAATTAAACTAAAAACACAAATTAGTTCTAAAGAGATACATCACACTTTAGAAAAAGATGATTGCACTAATAAAAATACTTGACCAAGCAAACGAATCATAATGCATGCCTAAACTAAATGAACCAACTCAGTGCTAGAGAAGGTAATGCCTCTATTTCAAGTTTGGGTTCGATTCCAGGTCGAGTCATTCCAAAGACTCTAATAAAAGCGCCGATTGCGCTTTTTGTTTAAAGCAGTGAAGATGACTTGGAGAAATAATTACATCGTAAACATAATTCAAGACCTTAGCAATTTTAGAACGACTATAAATAAACCATACCATCTTGGTGTTAATTTGATTTTATGTTACTTCATTAAAATTGACGGTTTCAATAAATAAAAAGATGACCTTGTCGTCGACAGGAATTTTGATCTAACTTACTTGACAATACCGATAGTACACTGCAGAAAACAATCATCTTTCAATCTTTAACAAAATTCAATTTTTACTTTGCTTTTCTGACAGGAAATTGAAGACTTGAAGGAACAGATTAAGAATCAAGGTTCCAGTGTGGAAGTTGATGGCATAGCTCCTGATATTAGTGAACTTCTGAGACAAATCAGAGCTCAGTACGAGCAGATGGTCCTCAAAAACAAAGACGAGGCAGAGCAGTGGTACAAAACAAAGGTAATATTCTAAATTTTTCAATTGATAGTAACCGAAATTTTCTTAGTGGTGATAATGAAAGGAAAGAAAAAGATACCAGAATTGTATTTGGTTTACTGACGTCATCAAGATAACGGGATTGTAAGTCGGCTATCTGTCACTAATGTACAATAGTTAACAGTTTGCAATTATAAATTAATTTTCTTGCTTCTAACATTTTTTTTAATGATATGTGTCAAAAATTCAAAGATGTTTGTCTCTATGGTTAAGTTTCGATTACAATTTTTGTTAGTACTACTACTATATAAAATGTGCGATGTCTCGATACGTACGTCCATTATAAAAACATTCTCAGTAGTTATTTATAGCGTTGACCTCATATTTCAACATAATAAACTAACTCTTCTTATAAGCGTCGTTCTCTTTGACAGCTGAGATAAAATTAAGTGTCAGAAACCCGTCAAAAGTTTATAAATCAAAGGGCTGCCCTTGAATGTATGTGAGTAATAAAACGAGATAAAAATTTTTCTTATGATGTTTTTCAAATCATTTCTGATCCAGAAGACTAAATCTTGTGATCTTAACTGCAGATTAGTTTACCAAGAACATAACTACTCTTTCGCATACACAATTACGCATATGGTCTCTTAAGTACAGTACATGCTGCAAGATTACTGTTTTGTGATAGACATGAAACTTACTTGTTGCCTACAATAGCTACTGAAGACAATGATTTCAAACTTATTTTGCATTTGTCGCTTTCACTGTTTTAATCGTCTTGGCTGAATAGCTGCACACATTTTTTGCACGCAGATTTTAAATGTATCAATGGCTAAATTTATATCCGATTTTAACAACAACCAAAAATAAGAAGTATAAAACACAGTTATAGAAAATAAAACATATTTCACCACTAGAGCAGCCGAAGTATTTTTTTATGAGTTTTGAATCTAATTGTGTTTTTTGTCAAAAAAATGTATATCAGTTTTGGCCAGTAAAAACGCATTTAAGAGTTTAATGATGCCAGTTTTACAGTGACATTAACCATTTAACATGTAAAAACAATGATTATAAATGCAATGTATGCTTTAATCACTAGCCAAAGTCGTTTTTGCAGTAGCATACTCTTGTGACGTGTTGGTCCATGCATTTCATACACCTCCAGCACAGAGCGCAGAATCACATATTTGATGTAATTTAAGTAACGTGCAATATGGTTACGAACCTTTGTCACAATTACATTTACTCTGCTTGTTTGTTAATATATGGCGTTGTTGAAACAAACTAAATTGACTTGATTAAGTCTAAACATAATTAACTAAGTTTAAATGAGTTTAGATCAACGTCCCACTATGTCTTCTGCAATACAGGCCAAGACAAATCAATGCTGTTGAATTAAAGTTAAGTTATAACAGTGATCGAATAAGAGACTGTTTTTATTTTTCCACAACAAATCTTGTCTTTTCAAGACTGGCTGTTTTTATTGAAAGTAAATTAACGTATTTAATTATCATTTCAGTTCGATGACTTGGAAGAACGAGCGAAGATCAATGTTGGAGAACTGGAAAAAGTCCAGGGAGAAATGAATGATTACAGGAAGCAAGTTACTCAGCTCGAGATGGAACTCGAATCCATAAGAGGATCGGTATGTTATTGTTCAGTTATTTCCAAGAGGTTTTCCACACTTGCTGAAGATTTTCTGAAAATATTTAAAGATTCTTCAATTCTTTGATATTAGAAACATCTTCATTATATCGAAGAACCTTTTCAATGATTTTCAATTATAATTGCTATAACGATAATAAAATTCACATAGTCTAATGCGCTATACAGTACTGATACAATTCTCTATCATACATTATTATGTAGTAGAATTAGATCATCAAAATTTCATAAAAAAAATTTTAAAGAAAGCTTTGCGTACGGTTTCACACAGAGCTGTGGAATCGGCGAAAAATATACGACTCCGACTCCAAATCTTTAGATTATAACTGGCCGACTTCGACTCCGGATTCAGTGTTGCCAGATTTTAGAGGGTTGCCAGATTTTTCTAAAATTTTGTCCTTTTTCATTTGTTCAAAAATTAATTTCATTAAATTTGTGACCAGATTTGAAACGGCAACTTTCACAAAACTGACAAGAACGAACACTTTCATTTTTTGATAAAGTTTAGAGCGCAATACAGTGAATAAAAAACAATATTTTGAAAAAGTGTATTGCAAACAAAAATTTCATTGTTTATCGTTTTTTTATCAAACCGGAGTCGGCCACTTTTTTTACGACTTCGACTCCGGACACGCCAAAATCTCAACGACTCCCACTCCACGACTCCGACTCCATAGCCCTGGTTTCACATGTTTGATAATTTTGCGCGGTAATCCGTTGTAAAGTTAACAATATTAATAACGTCGTTATTTTGGTTGAAGCACTATCAATACTGTAAATATGAAGATATAATCCTTCGTTTGCGCGTTGGTCAAGTTACAACGTTTACTAAATGACAACGGGGTACCTTAGACCAATTCTAAATAAAACATTTTTAATAAATTACAAAGTTAAAGTGGTTTTGAAATTTGAATTATATTTTGAATGCTAAAGATTTATTAAATCTTTTTTTAACAATCAATATTATGAGTTATTGGTTGCATGATATGACGTCAGAAATGTTCAAACCGTCAAAACCATTTAAAAAACAATGTTTTTCAATTTTTTCAATATATCTAGTTAGGTCTATCAAATTTGACATGAAATATGTCTTAACTTTCCTTGAATGTCTGAACAAGTTAAAATGTGAAAATATAACTTATTTTCAGCTGCATAATGTATTCATTTATATTTAAATTTCTTATGCTATCATATCTTGGAAGCAAATTGCTTACAATTTACGTCAAAGTTACAAAAGCCGGTGTTTATTACCATATAAGGTGTTACCCGCTTACGTAAATTCGCGTCAATAAAATAACATCAGTAGGCTATATATTGTTGTCACACGCCCTGGGCGTTTGGAAGGTCCATTATATCATCATATATCCTTCACGTTTGTAAGCTAGGATCTACAACAACCAAGTCTTTTTGGGTGTTTATTAAACAGTGTACACCAAAATATCGATTGCCCTTTTGTTGCCCGGACAACGGCTTATCTGGATGTTACCTTAGCATTTCACATTTGGAATGAATACTAGTTCGCCCAGTCACGGCGTCACTTAGAATCTAACGTAAACCGCTTTGACGCAAATAATGTCACTTAAACTCCTGAAGAACTTTTTTGATATAGCCCATGGCCAACTAAAGATCCGGCCTGATTTGTCACATTCTGCAAAGTTTTCAGGACTTCGTCAACTTCTCTTTTTTACTGCTTTTCTTAGGCAACAAAAAGATTTTATAACATTATAAGTCAGAAAAAATTTAAAAATCTAATTTTTAGAAAATTTTGGTCAAACAGTAACGGCCGTGAAAATCTGCATAATGTAACAAATCAGGCCGCATCTTCATGTAGCCATGCATAGCCTGATGGAAAATGAATAAAAGCATAACATAATCAAATATAAAATGCTAAACAAACGTTTATTTCCTACATTTGCACGAAAACTAACATTTAACTTTATTGAAATTCGCGTTTAGCAGCATAGCTGCATGGAAGCTAATGTTTAACTTTGAAAGTACAGTTTAATTAATCAAAACCAAAAAGAACAAAAAAGGCTCAGTTAATTGACATCAGGTTTATGTTTTGCTTTCTTAGAATGATTATCTCGAGCGCAACCTTGCGGACGTTGAAAAACGTTATGAGATTGAAGGAGCCCGATATCAACAGCGCATTGCTGGCCTTGGAAACGAGCTAGATTTCGCTACAACGGAAATGAAACGTCACTTGGCGGAATACAAGAGATTGATGAGCGTCAAACTGTCGTTGGAAAAAGAAATTCAAACTTATCGAAGACTACTCGAAGGAGAAGAGAAAAAGTAGAGCTATATTTTTGTTCCTGGTTTGAAATTAGCAAAACATAACAAAGAAAATAATCAAGGCTTTGGTGATAATTTTGTGCTGGTTAGCTATTTTTCTCTAAATAGATCTTCTTTTTTCTTTCTGCTTCACATCTTTATCTTTCTTTTTTTTGCAATGCTAGTAACATATAATTTCAAAGTTACTACGTCTAAGCAAAATACTTGCAGGTTTTTTTGTTACTTTCAACAAGGTTAAAGAATGACAAGAATATTTTTATATCTAATATAATTGAAGTAAACGTCCTCATTTGTAATTCAGTTACTTTAACTGCACTGTGTGCAAGTGTGTTGATATGAAGCTAAATGTTTTCTTACGTTTATTTAAATAAAAGGTTATTGCAGGGCTTCTTGCAGTGGCAACAGCGACAGTGAAGGGGAGTATGAGACTAAAACTACAAAACGGGTTATCGTCAAAACTATCGAAACAAGGTATGGTTAGACTAAAGTGTGAAATGCAAGCCTACTACCAGAAACTGGCAAGTGAAAAGTAGGCTAGGTTATAGTTTAACTGAAAGTAGATTTAATTTGCAGTAGTCTAAGTGGATTCATTAATTGCATTCTACTGTGCATTACTGCTTAAGATTTTCACATAAAACTTGCTATTTACCTTTTTGAACATTTCTTTTTTATTCTTACTGACAAAGAAAAAAACTGTTGCAGAGATGGAAAGATTGTGTCTTCTTCTTTATCAGAAAAAGATCTTGTTCAAGATAAATCTGGGAGTTTAAGCGATTCTTCTGATGAGGAATAAACTTCAGTATTCTCATGGGAGATTGAAAATTGCACATTTAAAACTCTGTAATACTTATAATCTATCAATTAACTTGTAATGTGTCATTAACAAATGATTTTAAATTTTTCTTTATTGTTGGACCAAAAGTTTTAACATCAACTGTTATGGAAATCTAGCTTTGACGATTGAAGTCAAAATGAAATAACATTTGTTAAAAGTTTCAGACCTCCAATTAACTTGTTTACTTCTTAGAACCAAACCTTTTGAATCGTTTACCAATAAGCCACAACAGGAAATATTATAGTAAACTTTTATGGTCAAGCTATGACGTATAAAAATGTAACTACTGCATTAATTAGTTAAACCAACATTTTGTATAAATAAGCATCAGTTTTGAAAACTTGTATGTTCAAAAACATACATAGTTGTAGCTTGCACGTCAAATGCTTTCCTCAATAACTTTTAATTTATGGACTTTGGCAGCACATTCGATGTGGCTTACAGAATGCGTCAAAAGTATTTTCCTTGCGGGTATCACTGTACATAATTGAAAATAATGTACTGTAGCAATATATAGCAATCTTTGTTATATACTTATATGTATCACTGTACATGTTTGTAAATAGTCTTTTGTAGCAATGTGTATTCGCTTATGATGCAGCAAAAAAACTTGTCAAAGATTTTGTTGTGTTGCTTTAAAAATTGGCATAATCTTGACAACTGAGAAGTTAACACAAGAAATAAAATGTGCAAACCACCGTATGTTTTCTTTTGTTTGAGCAATGAGACATGATAGAGAATGATTTTGCCGTCGTCGGACCACTCGTCATGCGACAACTCAGCAAATGCTTCAACTCAGCAAGTTCAATTCAGCTACTGCCAAGTTAGCAAATGAGATTTAGGTGCCACTGAATGGAGAGCAGCCCTGAAATGCGTTGCTCAAGCGCACACCCCGAGAGCTGAACAAGCGCAGCGTGATCTTGAGCCGGGCGCGTAACCACTGAGCTAACGGAGCGGACAAAATATTAAACTTTCAGCTTCAAAGACTCAAAATCCACACACCAACAAGGCGACTACGCCTATGGGGAAAAACCTAACGTTCGTTGTTGAGTTGTATTAACCTATCTACCATTAAAAGCTAACATTGTTTTTCATGCATAAATCTAACACAATATTGGATAGCTCCATTTAATATGCAAAAGTTTAAAAATGTACAAACATAAACCAAGGTATTACAAATTAACAAACGCTCTTCAAAAAAGTGATTATAGCCTACTAGATGAGAAAACTGAAACCTGCAACTTATTTCACCACTGAGCTAATTCTGCAAATGTTTTAACTCAGCCAAAACAATAAGATATTTTACAAAACTTTTATAAAAATGTTTAGCGGATGCCAACAACGTCGTCCAAAACGCTTTGCGTTGTAATATGAAGTAAGCTATTGCTGATTGCCTACACACTGATTCATGAAACTAAATTAGAACATGATAAGATTGTAAAAATTTGTTTAACGAACCATTTCTTTGGATAAGTAGCAAACGAACGGTTTTAGTTTATTTTTTTATTGTTCACAGTTTTTGTTATGCTGTTAATGTTGTTTTTGTTTTGTTGTGTTGTTTTTTTGTTAATTTTTTTTGCTAGTGCTCACAATAAAGCTAGTGCTCACAATAAAGCACATTAAATGCAGTAGGCCACATAGACCTCCAAAAACCACTTGGTCTAGAACAAAATATGAATGGACCTGACAAGAAATCGCACAACTTTTTTTAGTTCCACTACATTTATACAATATAAGAAAATATACGTATAAACATATAGTACCTACTGTAAATCTATCTACAATTAAAACGGCCAAGATAGGATGGTTTTTGAAAACGTTAAAAAGTAAAATATAAGAATCTTTTTGTTAAGTGCACCACATCAGGACAGTGCAAATCTTCCAAACCGGGAAGGTAAGAATATGATCATCTACTGTGGCCTGTTGCATCCTTAGACAATGACAAAAAATTGTTTAGAAAGTGTGTTTATGTATTAGGGAGCCGCAATCTGCTAAGTGTAGGTTTTCTGTTTCTCTTTTTTTGATTGTTTGGTTTCTTTTGCTTTTTTTGCTTTTTCGGCCTCTTTGACTTTTTATGGCCATGTCTTCGTGTTTGTTTCCCTTTCGATCCTGTAGAAAAAATCAATATAAATTTAAAGCAATGATTGTAGCTCACAAAAGGTAAAAGTTGACAGATACTTGTAGGATCCTGCACTGAGAAATCCTATTAAAAAGCAGATTATAGATCAAACCCACTGACGGACCCGTGGTCATTCAGGATGGCAGAGTAAGGTTCTGCTTGTTAAAGGTGGTTGTAGCGGACGCGTACGCGACGCGACGGACAAGCGTTAAGGAAGATTGAAAAGACCTAAAGTGAAAATGCAGGGCGCTACAGAGGTTATGGGTGGCCTACATTACTTCATCTACTGCCCTGGTTAAATGAGGAGCTGTCCTTGAAGCGCGTTGCTAAAGTGCATACGCCGATATCGAATCGTTCATGGCTTTGCCATTTTGGCATTAACATAGCAGAGTGTTTAGTCTCTGGACTATCAGAGCAGACTGATGGTTCTTTTCATGTTAAACTGTTGCTATATTTATGTAAGGCAAACATTCCAAGAAAAATAAAGTGATAAGATTTAGCTCTTCAAGAAGCTTTCTCAGTTCGAGGATAAAGATTCCACAACCAATCGAAGCAAAAGAACGAAGAAAAGAAAAAAAATGAAATATTTAGACAACATCAAGCACATCACAGTACTTCACTGAAAAGTGATTGATTTTATTAACAATCTATCAAAACATAAGCGGGTTCTATAACAAGTTCAAAAACATTGTTGTCACTTTTGTAAAATTTAATTGCCATTACTGGAAGTTTGCAATCTTTGAGACTTGTCAATTTTTTCAGTACATCCGATCCAAAACTTCTTAACGCTTTTAGGATAATGGCTATCCATTGGTTTCCCTAAGCCAGAGAATCTCCAGTATTTGTCACCCTTGAAGAAAAATGTTTTGCCTGAAAAAGAACACAATTAAACCCAGATATAGTCCCTTAACCTGGCGAGGAACAGATTGTACGTAGAACGGGATTGTATCAGATTATGTAGCTGTAGGACCAATTCGGTAGATGTTTACAGGCAGACTTTACACCACTTCTTTTGCTTACAATATAAGACCACAATCTTATTGTTTTACATAAAATAATCCTTTCTGGTACGGTAAGTTAATTGTCCAGTAACACGTAAGATTGGATAAAATTACATAGGCCTGAAGGCTATTACTACTGTACAGATAGACATGTATAGTACACTTTTGCAAGACATATTATTGTATTATTGCATGTGTAGCAAAAATACACAGTAGTTTTCTAACAAACACTTATTTTTATTCACCATTCTTCCATTGGATGGTCGCATCGATATTAGAAGGCACGCCATCCCAGTATAAGTCCATTTTTTTCCGGGGATGCCTTTGAGAGCCGTCGTAGCTTTGATACTCAGAGAATTGATAGAAATAATTTTCTGTGAAAACAAAAATTACAATAACCGTGAGTAGCACAAGCTTTTTGAAATTAACAGAAAGAATACGAAATATTAAAGATTCTTGCTTCATGTGGTTGTATAACATTATGACATTGTTAAAATATGTTCCTTCACTCATGATGGCTTATTGGGCAGATTATTGTGTAAAACATGTAATCATTATGACACTGAGCACGTAGGCTATCACATAATTATGTGCATGCAGCATGTAGCATAACCGAAAAAACAAAATAATCAATTTTATTTTGAATCTTGTCCATGAAGCACGGCTAATTCATCAATTTAATTGCTCGTTTTTTCAACTGTTTATTATCAAGAAACCTTGGTTCTGACATGTCAACCATTGACTTCAACTCATTCGACACAAGGAAACAAATAAAATTGCTTCAAAACCACAAAAGTAAATTCTATGTTTTGCTTTTAATTGTGTAAACAAATGAATACAAGCAGGTTCTTGCAATATATGACAAGACTTGACATCAGGTGCTTGTTTGTAAATGAATTATTCAGTTTCTATTTGCTGATTGCTAAGTTGCTGCTTTGGCACTTGTATACGTTTAAAAGTTAATGTTAGTTGTATAATAGTATCATAACATATTGTTATTGTTCAAATGTTCAGTGTTGCTTTCAAGTGTCATATTTTGCTGTTTCTTTGTTTTCGTGACTCGGTTGACATATGATGAGACAGTCATTGTTTAGTCTCTTTTCGTCTATTTACCTAAGATGAAATAAAAATGAACACAAATTGAAACGACTTTTTATGATATTTTTGAGATTGCATAAACCTTAACCATGATTTGTGACGTCACATAGCAATACATTCTTTATAACGTGACGTTAGACTTTAAAAAGTTTGAATTTCGGTTACCTTGGATTTGACTATAAAGTAAATTAGAATTTTGCATGATTTTTAACAACTGGTTTTGAAGGTAAAATTTGGACTAGTTTGGTAAATCCGTTTTTAAACACTCCAATCCTTGCAATTCCGTGATTCATGCCCAGCCGCTCAATATCAACATCCTCATCTTTTAGTGCGAGGAGAATGCTTGCATGCATCTTAATCTTGTACAGTAGCGTTAACATGAGGCACAAGCTTTTAGGGGTACATTTGGGAAAGGGATAATTTATGGACCCATAATTAATTCAGGTAGCCTGAAAACTGGAAGAAAATATCGCATATTATTTTATTGTCTAGTCAAACGATCAAGCTCTGTAGCATTTATAGTAGCTTTATCAGAGGTCGAAATATTTAGCTACATTTGGGCCAGACCTCGGAATTATTTTAGGATCTCGAAATCTTATTAATCTTTTCTTTTTATAAATATTAGTCTAAGTATGTAGGGTAGGCTGTACAGCTCATCATTATCATCATCGGCCATGTCTGAATAAGGAGTCGGCTACCGTGAGTCTCCACAACGATCGATTGCCCATTGTTCTAATTAGGTTTTGTACAGCTATCAAAAATAATTTCAAATGTTTAATAAAATTTGTTCCAATTGCATGTAGGACGTTTACTTTTGAAGACATATATCATTCCATCTCTTCCCCATTGCATGGCAGCATTAGGATTCGAAGGAAGACCGATGGACGAAGAATTTCGAGGAAACCCCCTCTCTAAATTTCTATTTTCGTCGTACCTCCATACTCGAGTTCCTGCGATTAGATGTATGGATTAGATACATAAATAGGGATGAACAAACGATTAAATTATGCAGTAACAAATGAACAATTGGATTCAGAAATACGTAGTCTATATCTTAAAACAATGAAAACTATTAATACTACAAAAAGTGCTCAATGCCAAGCAAAAAGGCAAAGCAGAGCGAATTAAATAAAGTAATATAAAGAATTAATTAAATAAAGTAATTGAATAATAGTGTAAAGGCTTCAGATAGTAATAACTATATTTGATTTAATTTAGCCTATATCTTATATATAGGGTACTCCAAGTTAAAGTTATCTATTTTGCTTTCATTTTCATGTTGTTATCGGCTGAGTATATTACAGTTACTGATGTACAATGTGTAAAATCCCTTTACAGGTTTCTGATCAATTCAGTTTATTCGATTATTACATATATGTACTCCAGTAAGTTGACCGGGCACAGGGGCAGCCACGTTGAAGAAAATAATTATTTTCAGACAAATTATCATGTTTTAAAATAATGTTCTAGTCACTATTACAATATTTCTTGTTCTTGTTTAATAAAAATATTTTCTCATTAAAGTTGTATGTTCGTTCAGGGCCAAGTCACTGCAGTATTGACGGTCGTTGAATGCAATTCCAATGAAGACATCTGAATGGACCAAGGGTATTTTTACAGTGTACTACTGACAACACTGTCGGCTGCATACCCGAGTGGCGAGAGCTTTGGTAAAGCATTAGAAAGAACACCAGTTTGACACCACTCGAGGATGTGGCTGTGTCTTTGGCAGGACAGTTAAAAAAACGCTTGAATGCGGACACGAAAATTTGCTTTCTTGCCTTCACGTGCACTTAATCCAAATCTTTAACTACCGGGCCTAAGTCGGAATAAGAAAACAAAATGTGACAGCAACAACCTTGCAAATCACCTTTGAAAAAGTAAGTTCTTCTTGTAGTTCTTGAATACACGGCAGCGTTAATATTCCCCGGTAGCCCTTCCCAGTATCGATTAATTCTTTTCGGATATCCTCCTAAAACTCCATTGTCATTTATTTTCCAGTAGTAAACGCCTTTGAAAGCATAGAGCATACCCGATCGATGATCTTAAAAGAAAGAAATGTTCCTTGTTAATGCTTGTTAACACAGATGTACTTTATATGCTTGCGTAGTTGATAGTTGCATTTGTTATCCAAATCTTAAAACCACAGACAAATAAAATCAAGCAACCACACTGCATTTAACCTCATACATTAGAGTGAACCTAAACTATAAATTACGAACGTTTTCGGCCATACTCAAGTTAGCCCTTCTCAAGTATTAAAAACAAGTAATGAAAATAACGAAATTCGTTACTTGAGAAGGGCTAACTTGAGTATGGCCGAAAACGTTCGTAATTCATAGTTTATTATTCACTCTAATGTATGATGTTAAATGCCGAGTGGTTGCTTGGTTTTACTTGTCTATGGTTGAAGAAAGTAACCTCTCTACCAAAATTGTAAATCTTAAAACGGTGATGACGCGATCTGCCTGAATTTTAACACAAAGCTGTGCATTCACTATAGCCTACAGTAGAGCAGAAAGCATTGCGCTTCACAAATTAGACTGGTGTAGCTTTTAGGCTAGCCATGGGCAAAACACATATCCATCGCTATCAATTCTTGCCACACTTAGCTGTGGAGCTAAAGCCAAACCGACTATCAATGTATTAAGCTCCCGTTTTCATATTTCAAAATTGTCTCTACTCTAAGCCTAGTCTATATCAATTTCTTTTTTACAGAACTACATTTCAACAATATCCAACCGTATCAAGAAAGCAACATTCTACAGTAACAATGCTTTAGTGTCGACTATGTTAATGATTTATTGATACGGAATGGAATCGGTCGGTAACCCAAACGGTAACCCAAACTACCCCAAATGAACAAAAACTTGTTATTAATCTTAATCCAAATCAGCTAAGTATCATCAGATAACAAGTTGCCTAGTTGTGTAGGCTACTTGCCTTTGTTAACCAAATTTTTATGGACTAATGTCAACGTCATCTTGGAAAAACTTAAATTGGTAGTTTATTTCAATTAGCACTAGCCAAGCGTCACGTCATAAATATGATCGGGTTGAAACTTACTAAAGTGCATTGAATCAAAAGACACTTGCTTTCCACAAACGTTCATGGCGCCCACTCGTGGCTTCTTTGTTGGCTTGATTGTTGTTGGTCTCAAAGTTGTTGTTGGGACAGGCCGGTTTTTATTTTTGTCTTTGACTACTTTTTTTCCTAAGAATAATAGAAAAGATTAAAATCATATCGAGACAAGCTAAAACCTCAATTGCTAAGGTAACAGGGATCAGTAGTCAGTAGATGTAACAGAAAATATATTTCGCACTTGCTAGTGCATCGTCAGTTCTGATAAAGAGCAGTTAAAGCCTACAAGTTATGTTTTAAATAACATTACAGTGACGCAATAATGTCAAAACATGAGCGTAAAAATTGAAAAAGCATAAGCGTAAATATTGAAAAAATGCTGAATGAAAACTAAACCAAGCCGGCAGTAAAGTAATCAGAACAAGACTAGGTCAGAAAGTGAGGCAGACTCCGACTCAGCTCAGCAGCAGCCTAGAGCAGTTAGCTACATATCGAGACAATTAAACATTAACAAGGATAAACCGTGAGTACTACACAGTACACAAGTCTTAATTTACGTTCCTTTGCTGGCAATAATTTACACTTTTAGAAATTATTATATAGGCTTCATACACAAAGGGATAACGTAAAGAAATCAACTTAAAAAACGCTTGATCAGATTTTTTTCTTTAAGCTTTAACGAAGAAACAATGTTTTAAAGAAACTTGTGTGGATCATTGAGGCCAAACATTTCAAAATAATAAAAATTCCTTTAACGTAGCAAGAGTGAAACGTTTTTCATTCTTTGGATCTTCATCATTTGATTTTTTGAGCTTTCAGCTTAACTGAAGATGATCTAGCTGCTAGCTGATCGAAATCGATTTTTTGCTGTTTATGATTGAACTGACTCGTGTGAAAATAAATTTGTTTGTATTACAAGACATGTAACCGAATCGTTCATATCAAGCATTGTTGTGGGTTTGACACCTGTCAGAAGATATTTCATTTTCTTGAGGTCAAATATTTCTGCTAAAACCCGACACATGATGCTGCATAAATTGATTATTATTATTAAAAAGAGTACAAAAAAGTAAAAAACAATTTTTACCATAAAGCTGTTGAATAGCAGCAATATCATCATCATGAAGTTTGAAATTCGGATTGTACCCTTGATAGAAAGGAGCCATCAGTGAATTCGGAACACTAGAGTGCGCCAGACCAAGACTATGACCAAATTCATGGGCAGCAACGGTAAAAAGGTCAATTCCTAGGAAATAAAACAAAGTAACTTGAAGAAAGGTGTGCTAGGGCCGCTAGGCTACACATTACACAAAACGCTTTGGTATAGAGTTTTCTTTTTTGAACCGTAGACAAGCAAAACAAAGTAACCTTAGCGGGTTGAACATAATGTATTACATACAAAACAAAGTATATAACATAATAACTCAAACGTTTTCCACACGTACGTATGTCCTCATCAGGAATTAAATCTGCAATATACATAAAATGAAAAAAAAATGTAAGATTAATTTATCTGTGCAAAGTCAAATTTATCTTACAATTTTTCATTTGATGTATATCGGAGATTTAACACTAGAAGCCCTGTCCGGTCATTTTTGACCGGTTTTGAGTTTTGGCGCTTCATATTTTTGGCGTTCTTGCGATTTGCTTGGTGATACTTCTTGAGTTTTCCTAACTTTTGATAAAGTTTTAGTAGCTGTCATAATTTTTCACTAGAACTTTCGCAAACAGAGCACTTCACACATCTACCTATAAGCCCTGACCAGTCAAAAATGACCGGTGCGTGATAAGAAGATTTCTAATGTTCGAACAATGTTTGTTTGTACATCTTTGCATATCTTTGTAAGCTCATCAATGTTTGAACTAAAATTAAAAAAAAAACGGTAAAAAACCCGTTTCATACAACCGGTCAAAAATGACCGCAATCGTTCTTATAGGTAGACTATGTAGGGAAATATTTCAGGGCTTCTAGTGTTAATTCCTGATGAGGACACACGTAGGTGTCGAAAACGTTTGACTTATTATGTTATATATTTTGTTTTGTGTGTAATACTTTATTTTAAACTCGCTAAGGTTACATCATACAAAGTTAAACATTCTATTTTGCTATCACATGATACCTTTCCCACTTTTAAAAGAAAACGTCTCAGCTTCATCAAAGTGAGCTCTTCCGTCGCTGGGGAAGAAAGCATGAGCCAAGGTTCCACCTGGAGAAAATAAAGCAAGTTAAAACTTGGTATTGAACAAAAAAAAGGTTAAAAGTTGTATTTTCAATGTTGACTTGGATGGTGCAAAGCAAACGAACAAAAGGACGACAAAAAATGAAATATTTTGACAATATCAAGCAAATTACGGGAATAAAAAGCATGTCGGAAGCACTAATAAAAACAAAAGACAGAAAAAAATGGAGGTAGTTCATAAGGGAGATCACAGCTGATCAAACATGATCAATCTGTTGAAGAAGGATTGAACAAAACTAGCAACACAAAGGTAATATACTGTACATTGAACTATTGCCTGCATGGCTGAGGGATATCTAATAGAACAATAACTAAGAGCATACGGTTGTGTAATACTAATACTGTGTAGTGTGTGCTCTAGTAAGGTACATAGTGACATGTTTGATGGTAAGGACTGGACAAAAGGATTTGCTTGAGTTTTTTGCTTTGGTGGCCAGGTAATGTCAAAATGTTTGTCTTCAGGGATAATCAGCCCTTGTTGTAAAGTAACGCGAAAAAAGCGCCAAGCATGAACTTAAATTTTTTTAATGTGTAAATAAGTCAAACACAAGAGCAACATTGATGCTGCAACGTTTCAAATCGGCACAAACGGCACACTGAAAAGAAATATGAAGTTTCAACGTTCTTTTACTGCTAAAAGTGATAAACATTTTATGTTGATCTTTAGAAGGGAAATAATATTACAAAACCACAAGCAAATATTAGATAACAAATCCATGGGATTAAATAAGATTATTTAAACAATATAAAAAATATTGACAGACAAAATAGTTACAAACGTTTGGTCAAACTTTATACGCTCTCTTGAAAACGCATGGAGTTCGATAGAGATATCTGATGAAGGCATAGAGTTTTTTTCAAAAAAGCTTTTTGAATTTTCTATGTTTATTAGTGTTTTTTTTTTGTATTTTTTGTATAATGCTACTGTATTAAATCCCATTATTTTCTTGTCTATTTTTTTGTTTGCGATTTTGTGGCAATTTAAATAATATAAGCCCGTGTGTAATTTTTTCTGTTTTCTTTCTAAACAAGAAAAATTGAAGGATTATGATCTCATATTTTTTATAATTTTAATGCCTGGAAACGTTAAAATAACGCAAAATTATGCGATATTAGAAGTTTGATTTACTGTTGAGGGCAGAGGAGCACTCCTTTATATAGATGAATACACCTATCTGCGGAAAATAAGAACAATAGTTACAAAAATACGCTTTTACCGCAGACTCAATACTGGACATTGGACACATGCAATTGCAATGACCGCATGTTTATTGCTATTTATGTGATTTATCATGTACAATAATTGATAACTAGCTAAACATTTTTGCAAGGCAAGGTCTACCACCTATCAATCAAACAAGCAGCGTTACAAAAAGTGTAAAATTAACTCTTCTCTGATGATGGTCACAGAACTGTCATCGTTAATACACGTGTTTAAGCACACGCATACACACACACACACACACACACACACACACACACACACACACACACACACACACATACATACACACACATACACACACCACACACACTACACACACTGCAACTCGCATCTACTGTTGTAATTATTGATTGCCAAACAAAGTGAATTACTGTGTTGAACCAGTGTTGAGAAATTAATCGTTTTTTATGATTTTTTGCTTTTGCATTCCCAAATACCTTTGCCGTCAAATGGGTCATGATCCCCGTGACTCCCCTTCACAAAAGAAATAAAAATATCGGCTTCGATTTCTATGTCTGTTTCATCGATCTGCAGTTGGGAAGCGTTCACCCATATTTCAAACGCACTATTGGGTATGAATATGTTATTAAAGAATGGTTTGATAAGAGAAAAATTTCAGCAGAAACACTATTATGTTAGCACTTTTGAAGAACAAAGTAAATAAAGTGAACACAAAACAAACTATTGATGTTTGGCTGGAAATTGATTTTACTGTAGTATAAAAATTACTTTCGGTTTGTAAATAGAGTTTTTTTTAAAGTCATTACTGTATTTTAAAATCCCATTTGAGAATGCATGCTTTGCTGATAATTTTTAACATCAAACGTTTATACAATAATATGTAAAAATAGTTAGTTGATTCAGTAGCCTATGCCATGCAGTGCTTAGAAATACAAGAACTCAAAATTATAGATTCTAGGCATATACAAAACCAAGCAACATCATAAATCAATTAACAATAATGTTAGGTTAGCTCTTCACGTGTTTGCGATACAGCAAGCTAACTTTCATCCACAGCAGGGGTCACCAAACTACGGCCCTCGGGCCGGAACCGGCCCGCAAACTGTTTTCATCCGGCCCGCCACGTGCTGCGGAAATAACAGCCGCACTTTGCCTTTTTGTGTAATAGAGACTTCTTTGTTAAAATTGTTCGTTCTTGTAGTTCGCTGTTGTATGTTGAATTTGTACATTTTTCCATCAGGCCACCTACATGTTGGTGTTCTGTTTTTATCACTAGGCCTCCACAGATGGGAACAGCCTAGGCCAAATTTGGAAGGATGTAATGTTTTTTCAAGAGCACGATGCTCTGTAGTGTATCCAGGCCCGGATTTAGGGGGGGCAAAGGGTGCAGGTGCCCCGGGTCCCCGGCCTTTAAAGGAAAAATGTGATTCTGTGTTATTTTTTTTTCTATCAGCCTTTGAAGTTTTTGCAAAATGCTGTTCAGTGCTGGATTAATGCTACTGTAGGTGGGCTTAACAAGAGAGGACGCGTTAGACAGATCGATGTGGAGGCAGGGTGTGAAGGCGATTGCGGCATTTGGAGGTGAATCCGGCCACCCTCGGTAACGGGGACATCACCAGATTAAAACTGGACTACTACATACTACTACTAGATGTAGAAGTGGTTTTTCGCGCAGTAGGCGGAAAAAAAGTTTTTGCACGGGGCCCCCGATCTAAAAGTGCCCCGGGCCCCCAATCATCTAAATCCGGCCCTGAGTGTATCACAGCAGGAGATAACTTTTCCAGCAACCTTTCGATTTTCATCTCAACTTTGCTATTCCACCGCTGACTTTGTTATTTATTGTGCTCAATTCAAGTCTAGGAGATTCTAAATAGTTTTATATCTTTTGGCAATTTGCATCCGGCCCGCAGTTGTTAATCTCGCAACAATCCGGCCCTCAGAGAAAAAAGTTTGGTGACTCCTGTTCTAGAGCGCCGAGACAGCTTTACTTATGATTTTTACAAAACATCCAGACTTGAAAAATTTTCATGCAACATACTTGGGCGATATTTAATCTTAAGACTAAAGATCACCACAAAAATTGGAGTTTTATTTGCGCATAGTTTACTGTAGGCTACTAAACAACCTTTTACTGACACGAATAAAAAAAACAAACAGTAAAGTAACCTTGTTTTGTGCATGGTTTGGCATAAGCTGTGTCAATCTATGGTACACAATCTTTTACGCCACACAGCTAAATTATACGTCACAGCGGGCTACTTCTGGTGAAGTTATGTGTTTAGTGTTTACAGTTTACCCCGTTTTTACAGCGCTAAGAGGGAAGTCTGCTGGTATCAAATTATCAATAGTCCCGATGTTGACTTGGCCTACTACTAAACCTACGTCTACAAAGGCAGAAGTGAGCACGTTAACCACACCTACCAATCAAAAAATTGCAATACAGGCTTTTTGTGTCATATGTAAAAGCTAAAAATCATTTGTGTGGCTTCGCGTGATAAAGTGTCTGTACTCCAATCTGCAGATAACTAGCAATGTATGATCAAATGCATGTGCTTTACCTTCTCCATCAAAGGGATACAAATCCCCATGGTCGTCCATTCCGAATGATACCTTTAGATCTGCTTCTTTCTCATTGTTTGTGTAAGCAAAGCGCAAAGTGGTATAATTAGCCCAGATGTTTAAGGCGCTAAAACAATTGCAATGTAAAGCGATTGTGATTGCATAATACACAAGCAGAAGCAAGTAATTACCAGCCGTGTTACTCACCAGTGGCGTAGCTAGGGAATGTGCCGGAATGTGCCGCCCGGGGCGGATTTAGATTTTGCCGCCCCTTCAAAAAAAAGCATGTGAAAATGAAATGCGTTTTTTATCAGATTACAATCAAAATCAAAAACCGTAGTCTGAAAGTGCCGCCCCCACCCCCCTAGCTACGCCACTGTTGCTCACGCTGAATTAATGCGAAGAATTAATTTTACAATACTTGCAGAAGTTGGAGTTGATTTGAAGTATTAGGCTAAAGCCGAAATAACCAGTGCAATAGAAAAGTCTAGATGAAAACTGCTCTATTTTTTCATGTAAAGTTGCTTAGTTAGTTCTTTCTTAGATGTCAATAAATACAGAACCACTAATGATTGATTGTACGGCGACTTACTTTTTGATAGATTTTTTTACTTGAGATTTCGTCATGTCTGGGGTGTAGTTCGAAATATAGTATTTCAATCGAGTCTTGTCCCAACGACCACCTAACAAATGTTTTAACTTATGAGAAATCTTTTTGCAGTAGAGTACATTGGTGATACATTTGTTTCAATGTCAACCAAACTTTACTTCAAACTAAGAGTAAAATTTTAAACATTTGTTGTAAATGGTCTGAATATTAGCCTATGCCAGTGGCTAAATTTTATAATAAACAATGTCTTCAAGAAATCATGTTTTGCTTTCCAACACAACGCTTGTCCGCCCCGATAGCTCAGTTGGTTAGCGCGTGGCTTGTGGAAAGAAGAAGCTTCAAGATCAAGTGGCGCTGGTTCGACTCGCCGAGTGTGCATTTGAGTAACGCACGTTAAGAACTGCTCTCCATTCAGCACATCTGATGGATGGAATAGCTTACAAACAACAGCATCTCAACAATCGGAAACTTCACTCTGTCAATCTCGATGACCGGGCCTACGTCAGTCATTCAAAGCCTCTACGAGTATGCGAAACTGTAAGCTCTGCAAGAAGCTTTCCCAGTCCGAGGAGAAAGATTCAATCAACCAACACAAAACACTTCATGGATGAGCTTTACGTCTTTACGCTTTGCAGCCTAAAATGACGCAAACCTTGCGAGAAAAACTGAAAGATTGAATTTCAACCTTCTAAATTGTATCTCTTAGTTCTTCTTTTTCCTTTCTTTTTCTTTCTTTTTTTCATTCGCATTGCATTTCTTCGCTGGTTTTTGTTTCGGAATTTCGAATTTGCTATATTTCCTAAAACACAAAACGATGACGAAATGTTGAGTCTATCTGATGACAATAATGATAATAATCTGATAACGTTTCCTATTATTGTGTTTACACTGGTGTAATACAAGATTAAGTCTACTGCGATACGTGCAATGTCAGTTTGTTTTCATACAAAATATTGTTAACTTCATATCTAGGCTTGGTATTGATGGATAATTTCATATGAAAAAGTCACCGGCAGTGGCTTACGTAGGATTGTTTGGGAAATGGAGATCATTTTCAAAGTAATCTTTTTGAAGAAAAATGTAGCCTACAACCCAGCGCAGGAGTGCTATACCAGTATAGATTAAACGATAAAAATTTGCCAATATGAAAGAGCTAAACTACTTCGAATTGATTTAGCCCAATAAACAAAATTAAAATAACAGGATAGCAGAAAGAAAATAAAGCCGCTAACTGTGCTGTCACTCAGTGGCGCCGGCAGGGGGGGGCAGGCGGGGCAGCTGCCCCCCCAATGTTTTGGGCAACATCTTTTTTTTATTTTTTTTTTATTAATACATATTAATTTTTTTTTTAATATTTGGATCCCAACCTAAGTAAGTAAGTAAGTCAACTCAAGTTGCAAGGGGGGGGGGGGGGGGGGGGGGGGGGAGAGGAGAGGTAAAAGCTCTCTTTTTAAAAAAAAGTATGGAAAACCTTGATGACTAAATTGTACAGTAGATTAAAAGATTTTCTACAGAAGCAAAGATATAAACTTTTTAAAGTTTTAATTAACGTCACATTGATGTAGAAAAATAACAACCTGTTAAAATTTTGACACCTCACACTCCCATGACTTCTTTCGCGCGCATTTTGGCATTGGTTGCTTGCAGTGATTCTTTCACTTAAATAAAACGTTTTGTTTCAGCAGTTTTGAGTTGTTCGATTCTTAAGTTGTAAAGGAGACTCAATTTCTCCAATATTTATCATTTATGTTTCTTCTTTAATCTCAGCAGAGTATAAAACTTGTAAAAGTTTTTCATCCATACGACGTCATGAATGAAATTATATCTCAAATCAGCCTAATGACGTGACATCATCTAAACATTTTACCGAATAATAAATTAACAAATTCGATCGTCAAAAGTGGTTTGGTGGTGGTAAATATTACGTAATGAAAAAAATGTGATAAGGTTGGAAGACATTACGTCATGTATTTTCAATACAAATATGAAGTTTAAAATTTATTCTTTTGTTCATAGTCGTAATCCACCTTCAAAGCGGTACTACAAAGAACAATTTTCGATAAGGGGGGCATCAAGAATACGTCGACATGACTTTTAACCCTTAGAAGGTTGGGCTCCTGGAGTCTTGCTCAGTTTGGGGGGGCTGTCAATTCTTCTTATGCTTTAGGAGTGATATTTCTGTTATGTTGGCACGGTTTCAAAATTTGGGATTCACTTTGTAAAATTATTCACGATGAGCATATCCGAAAATTAAAACTATGTGAATTTTAGAACTGCTCATATACGTTGAAATGTTGAGGTCACTTATGAGTGTAATTTGTATCGTGAGTTTACACATTATTTTTTGGTAGAGTAATGAAGAACGTGCATAGTAATGTTGTGATTAATTTTTTTTACATTAGTTTACATACAGCCAATGCCCTTCACGCTGTGAAACAGTTAGGATTAACGAGACATGGGCCAAATTAATTAAGCTACTTTCATCCAGCTGGTGGGAAAATGTTTCACAATAGAATATGAAATATTTCAGAGGATGTGCTGAGAAATGCCTTATATCTTTCAATTTATAACCTTTATTCGCTCAAAATTTCAGCTCAATAGAGGTGAA
Source organism: Aplidium turbinatum (assembly GCF_918807975.1). Taxonomy (NCBI): domain Eukaryota; kingdom Metazoa; phylum Chordata; class Ascidiacea; order Aplousobranchia; family Polyclinidae; genus Aplidium; species Aplidium turbinatum. Next base: position 6,261,687 of record NC_137475.1, on the reverse strand, counting down.
TAAAAGTTAGGAAAGTCAAGAAATCTCGTAGTCGCAGCCTCAGTGGTTTTAGAGATACAACTGTTGATACAAAAAAGTTGAATTGACAGCCCCCCCCCCCAACCTTCAAAGGGTTTGCATTGAGTCAACAGATCTATGCATGGTTTACGTCAGCTCCGGAGATCAGTGAAATATAAGGTTGTCATCTTCAGTGCAACAAGATCATTGATTGATTGGTTTAGTGAGGATTTGTAGTCCCATTGCTTTCATTTTGAGTGATCATACTGATTTTCAATTTATTCCTACAAGACGTTACGTAATGAAAAAATATATAACTAAGGTTGGAAGACATTACGTCATGTCTTTTCAATTCAAAATGAAGTTTAAAATTTATTCTTTTGTTCATAGTCGTAATCCTCCTTCAAAGCGGTATTACAAAGAACAATTTTCGATAAGGGGGGCATCAAGAATATGTCGACATGACTTTTAAGGTTTACGTCAGCTCCGGAGATCATTAAAATATAAGGTTCTCATTATCGTGATTGTAAGCCGCGGGAAATTTTTTCTCTAAAAAACAGATTCCCGGAAAGCTAAACATTTTTTCCAGCCCTGGTAGAAAACAAGAGAAATTAAATAATATACCATTGTGTTGCATGTCTTGCACCAGTGGCGTAGCCAAGGGAGGGGGGTTCGGGAGTTTCAACCTTTCAAATTGAATTTACGGATGTTAATACATTGTTTACAAGAAAAGTTGTAGCCTATGATGTAGTTTCTCGTCAAACTGTGCAAGGATGCAAGCCATCTGCAACTGCTGAGATCGCTTGTTCGATCTACAGTAGATTAACATCTAAACAGCTATTCGTTATACAAAACTTGAATATATCAGAAATAGCATAAAGTAACTTCATTGTCTCAAAGCTTTTTGTTTGACACTCATCAAGATGTATGACCTCTATGACGTTACATTTTCTAAACTTTGGGTTGACTTCAGAGTATAAAAGTTAGTGACTTACCGGAATAAGATCGTTTTTGAATCAACCAAGGAGAAAATTGATAAATAATAAAACTGTAATAATCTCGCAAAAAAAAAAGCAATCAACCTATGTCTCTAAAACAAAGTTTGCCTAATTTTAAACGAAACTGCATTAAAAGAGCGAGTTTTGCCAATACCAAACATTCAAATATCTCAGCCAGGAATTAGCAACAAGAAAACATAAAGACTTAGCTTTATTTTCGAAAAATGCCGAAGAAAACATGATCTTATCCTTTTGCTATGCCACCAGACAGCACCATTTTACAGAAATATTCATACCCACAATTTTGTTGAAAATGCTCTCAGAATACACCAAACTAAAAGTAGTTTTTCAAAATTTTCTGGGGGAGGACCCCCAGACCCCCCGCCGCTAGGTGTCGCCTTCAGCGAACACGCCATCGGGCTTCGCCCGCCGGCCCCCCTTTCAAAATTTTTGACTATGCTACTGTCTTGCACTGTAGTGATGCAAGCCGCGCCGCGCCGCGCCGCGTGGAAGGTTGAAATGACAAAGCCGCGCCGCGCCGCTTGCCGCGTAAACTTTCAAGAAATTAATTTTTCGTAAACGTAAACTTTCAACTTTTCAAGAATCAGCTATGAAACTTCAAATTTAAATTGGAAACAGGGATCAGTTATTTTTCCCTTCGGAAACCCTAAGATGGAAAGCTATGCAAATGCAAATTGCAAATGGCTTGCAGTTGACAGGGTTTTTGGGCTTGCTTGTCAGGGAAGCTGTACGAATGTTTTTGGTTAGTAGCCTAGCTGATAAGCTCAGTTACCAGGCTATAGGCCTAGCGCAACTACCGCATTATTTACTATATCAGTTAGCCCAGTGAGTTCAGGCTATAAGTTTTACTTTTGTGTGTGTAGTTCATATAGCCACTGGCATTATAATTGCATTATTGCTTACAAAAAGTGTTCAAAAGTCCTGATACTGGATCCAGGAACATTCTATTTGTCTTAGTTTGTATTATGTCTTAGAACTTAGATGCATTGCTGATAAGAGAATATGATCTGGTTAGCCTGGCCAATTAGTGCACAACTGTATTGGTACTAGGTTACCAGTTATATGCCATGGATGCTTTTTCCTACAATTGACTTTCTAAACAATAACTCGTTAAAATATTTTTTTTTAATTTTGTAATTTGCGGTGTGCGGTGCGGTGCAGTGTCAAAGTTCCAGATAAATTGCGGTGTGCGGTGCGGTGCGCGGATAGATGAGTCAGTTGCGGTGCGGTGTGCGGATAAAAATTTTGGGTTCGCTGCATCTCTATTGCACTGTCAATATTTTGTCCCCCCCCAATGTTGAAGGTCTGGCGGCGCCACTGCTGTCACTTGTAGATCAATGCGCGTTTTCAGTTTTTATTTAATGTTTTCGTTTATTGTGCAGCACTAGAGCAAGGCTTAGTGCCTGAGTTGAGTAGTTGGATCTCAGCGCAAACGGGTGTCGTCAGTCGCGAGAAGGATCAATTGGATAGTTGAACCAGACAAGTGCGATGGCAGTAATATGGACACGGTAATATATATATTTTTTAAATACTGTATAAAATCTCATGAGCTCTTTCTCGTCAAATGATTTATACATTACCTTCAAAATCAATACAAAAACGTCTTTTGAATTATTGCTAAAAGAAAAAAAATATATTTTATTGAAACTAGTTCTTGAGTAAAATCAACTTGAGTAAACTATCACAAAACTATTGCAGCACATGGCAATAGTATTAAAACAAAGTAAAAAATATTTTAGCAGAAAATTGAAAATGACTTTTATGGCCTAATTTAGCAAAAATGGCCTCACAAGTTTGACGATTGATCGTACTTGCCAAATTTAAAACTCTTAGTTTTTATAACCAACTAATTGGCAAGTTTGATTTCTGATCCATTCGGCAGTTTTGGATCAGAAATCAAACGAAATTACGAGATATATTAAGCACAATCAAGAAACTAAAATGATCCTGGGCAGGTCATATAGCAAGATATCAGGACAATAGATGGACTGAAAAATTAACAACATGGACACCACGAGAAACCAAAAAAAGAAAGGAAAACCAAAAGTGAGATGGAGGGACGACATTGACAAACAATGCAATACAGTGCAACCAATTGATACCAACTAGCACATAATCATGTAAATTGGCATGAAAAGGGGAAGGCTTACGCTCTGCAGTGGGCTCTCACAGGCTGAAAATGATGATGAATGAAGTGGCAAGTTGCTCAGCAGCGTAACAAATCTGGCAGCTCTGATACAATTTAATAAAGCGACACAAGCTTCGCATGGATAAGTTAGGGATATTGAGCAAAGTTTTTAGCTTTGGATATGTTTCTGGCAACACTGTGGCTTTTTTTATTGCTGTTATCTAAAAACCAGGCAAATGATTTGTTTAAAATTAAGTTATCCAAGCAAAAAAATTAAGAGAGATAGGGGGTCATAGCGTAATGCCGCCCCTGCGCACGCCAGAGGTTACTATCATAGAAAAACGAAACTGTTTGATTTAATAAATTTTTGACATTGAAATACCATTTGACCCCATCATGAATGCTCCTACAGTGTCTTCCACACCGCATCGTGACATTGACATCAGCTTTATGGTGTCTCTGTTCAGTTGGCCGTTAGGCTTCAGTCCAGCCATCCGCTGCAATTCTCTATAAAAATATAAACAAATGTCATTTTTGAAGGCACAAGAAATCGGTTTAGAGGTGAAAATTAAAACAATTTTACACGTGTTTTTCTTTATTCTGCTTATTTTGTTAGGCTATGTAGGCAACGCCTGGATTTCTCGAAGTAGCAATTTATATTTTAGATGTTATACAGTAGTTTTTGCATAGCAATTCCATGACTCAACATGAGGGATGAAAACTGTTTCAGCATTCACATTTAAAGCCGTTTTTACGTTGAAATCAATTAGAATCTTGTGTAATGTACAATCTGTTTAGGCTTGTGCTGTCTTTTTGCCAACCAACACAGGTTAAGTCACGCATAGTTTTGCAAGAAAACAAGACTAAAGATCAAACTTTAATTTTCCATGAATATAATAAATAAACAAAATCAGTCCGGTTTGGAAACTTGTATAATTTATTGATGAAGCTTTCGCCACCGTAAAGGCGACTTCTTCTGTATCTTTTTCAAATATGCCAGTTTTTTCCAGAAACTGGTGTCAAACCCTTTACGGCCTACACCATAGAAATGTGCAAAAACTTTTTTATTCTCAACAAGTTCTAGTTACAGCATTCATTATTTCTCATACATCTCAATTTAAAACAATCATAGCCTAACTTGTTCAATTTATGTTTAAAAAAAAACAATAAACTAACCAACTTTTCGGCAAAACATGGCAAATAGCTATAATCTCTTATTTCTTTACATAGCCTACTGTTAAGGCTCTCGCTTTCCAATCATGCAACCCTGGTTCGACTCCCGGCTTAAGCTGGTTGTTGACAAACACCGCTCACCTCTACCCAGGGTGTAATAAATTGGGTGGGCGTAGTTGCTGATCAAAAATCGGCGGAAAGAAAGGAACTGGCCACCCTACTCTCGCTAGTGCCAATGGCTTAGTATAATGAGAACCTTATCTTCTCATCCCTCAATGCTTGTACAAGTATGGAACTCACCTTTACCTTTACTACAAAGACGGCGTTGGTTTTTGCAAACAAACAACACAATGTCTATCTGGTACAAGTTATCACAAGGGTCGATATCACCTACAACAAATGACATAGTAAGTACGGTAGGCTATGTTTAAGTAGAGCTTTTTTTACCAATGAAAATAATGATAAAAACTATTTGAAAGGAGCTTACTTGATAGCCTTTGAAAAGCTTTTAACATCAATCAGACCACCAACTTTTGCACTCTTTTGACGATTCTTTGATATGTAGCCAAACTTCGCTAAGTAATCCTGAAATGTAGAAGGTGGTCACAAAGTTGTTGATATTGTTAATTAGGTGTTTTTTAACTTTATTTTGAGATTATTAGCTCTGAGGATGCGCATTACCATGGTACGTGAAACGTCAGAAAAAACAAAACAACGCATATTTTTCTGCTTGTACTTTTGCATTCATCAAAAGAACGTTATAATTATTGCTGGAAATGAAAGTTTTAGTGCAATATATTAACCGCCAACGGGCTGCTGAAACAGGAATAGTGAGTTACCCAAGTGCTTCATTCTTTTGTTTTGTTGGTTAGCTACATGCCTGTAACTAGCGCAACTGCAAGACCATAATTATAAAACCACGACTTCAATAAAACATAAATAAACTACAACAATAAGCAAAAAGCAATGCAAAAAGTAAATATTTTTTTCAAGGCATGTATGAAAAGAAACATTCCACTTGATCTTACCCCAGCTAAAAAAATAAATATTTTTGCATTGATGTAATGTTTGCAATAGAAAATGATGAACTTTGCCAACTAGGAATGTATTTGAAGCTTCATTTGAAGTAACCGATGGCTTAACTAACAAAAAGGTGAACCTACTGTATTTGAAAGCTAATTATAAAAATCGAATCTCCCTTTCCACGTATATTTTGCAATACAAAATTGCGGTATCTGCATCAAAATTTGGCAAAAAGACCCTGTTTGATCTACCCGTTCATCCCACTTTTGAGGCAAAGTTTTGACTAAAGCCAGTGTTTGTATGTTAAGTAATGTAGTATTCGAACGAATCATTCAACCTCTACTTATGTAAATATTATACAGTGGAAATAACGACCAAGTTTCTTGCTAAAAATAGCCCACTGTCAGTTGAGCATTTACCTATCCAATCACTTTAAACAAATTGCTCTTGTTCAAGAGCGTCCATGCTTAGCCATTAAAAAGAGTGGCCAGAATAATGTCATGTTTTAAGCTCACTAAAGTGTTCATTTATAGTTTCTTCAGTTTAAACACGAAGTATTACAAATATACATGATTGTGAAATGTGATCTTAGCAACAAAGCAATGGAAATGGACCTCAAATTCTCAACATCAACGTTGGACACGCCAAATTCCTTTCTATTCCACAGTCATGTGTGGTAGGCCTACCCAATGTGCCTGTAGGCTATAGTTGGCTATTTGCTGGGTGATCAGATGTGAGTCTGTCAATGTCATGACACGGAGAGTTGGCAGTAAGTCATCAAGATCATTTCAAAGCCATCCATCACGCCTTGTTACATATTTTCCAAGTATAGCACAAGCATACTTTCACCAACCATCTTTATGGTCCGATTGTTGTGAAAAGAGGCGAATAATTTCACCTTTGCACGCGAATTATAGGGTTGTAAGTTTAACCGAGCGTACAACCGAAGCAATCTAACTTAAGCTTGTACCTCCAGTCAGTCATATTTCATTGAAATGATGGATGACTTGAGTCATGCAATTACTGTCAATTTATTCCATACTTGCACTTTGCAGGCCATAAAATGTTAGGTTTAAAACAAATAAAGGACAATGCATTAGAGTAAAAACAACATTTTTTTACTAAATGTTTCTTCTATCTTCGATTTTAAAGTGACTCTTTGACCTCTATTGTATTTTATACGTTGATTTAATATAAATTTTGACAGGGTTTCAACAAACAAAACAAATTGTAAAACAAACTGTATGTTTGCGGTTGTTCATCATCACACACATAGCCTAATTGTGAAATGGAGAAACGTCGGGCAATATCACATACATATACACAAGATTAAATCATAATATTACAGTATATACCGCTGTCAACATCAACATCACAGGCTAGAAATCCTAAACATTATTTATTTTCAATGTCTGACAACGTTGAAATGATGTACCATGGTCAACCATTTGTAAATAAACTTTAAATGGGAGTTTAAGCCCATGTTTTCCCCCCTCAAGAAATTTTGTCCAATGCATTTTTGGAGAACTGCATCGCTGAAAAGTTCACGTGAAACTCAGCCAGGAAAGACAAGCGGTAGCCTACTTTCATCTCATTGCTTCTCCAAAGGATTTCCTATTTTATATATCAAAGCACAAGACTAAATCTTAATGTGTAACACAGAACAAGCGAGATAGGCTAACTCCTTATCTCAAATTTTAGCTTGGATGCACACCAAATCTATTTATAAATGTATTACTTTTCAAAAAAAAAGCTTATTCGTTGTATTACTTACTGCAGCCGCTACCGGATCATACTTTTCCATATTTCTAAAATCTTTTCTTCTTGCTGATCTCGTTTGCCGGAAGTTAGGGTCAGGGGGAGGAAAAGAATAGGACAATGTCAGTAAACAAAGAAAGATGAAAAATCTCATAGTCTTACTTTCAAATTTACTATGGCAACTCTAAAAAAAAATATTTCATCTGAAACTAATTTTTTTGTTTTATACCAATGATAGGGTATTTTTTTCTTGCTGTTATTAGATGTAGGTCCCAGCCTAGGCTTAACCTACTTCTATTAAAACATTGCAATTGCAGTGTATCGAAGTTTCAAAAGTGGCTTTGAAAACATATGCCTGTTTGCAAAAAAGCTTTAAAAATCCATTATCTTTAAAAAATAGGCTTTTTTTAACACGTGTACCAATGCAAAATAAAAGTTTGTTTGCACGTTTTTAGTGAATTTTTGCAGATCACTTTTATTTTGCCATGAAATCCTTCCCACCGATTTAAAACTACCACAACACGACTTACAGCACTTTTAAAACGCCTCTCTTCAGCTACGCCTGCAGTAACTCAGCAACAGCTGTTTTAGCTGGACATTCAAAGCTGTAATCTTCTTGCAACAAGAACCATAAAGTCACAGACGACTATTGGAGGTCGTACCAGTAAAGCAATATAACATACGTTCTCCATCAGCAAATCATGAATCATTTTATTAACATTTTTCATCGCTCACTTGCTCACCCTTTCTTACAGCTTCGACAAACCATAGATGCACGACAACAGAACGCTAATGAGAAAGCTGTTGTTATAATAAGTATTTGAAAACGATTCAATGATTGAAAGGGGTTCAAAGTTTCAGAATTACATCAATTGAAAAGCTAAGTGTGAAATCATTGCAAACCTTAGAAACTGATTGCAAAACTCATTCGCTGAATAAGCTATTGACTTGCACATGCCTACGGTTCGTTTTTGCTGCTGTGTTTTATGGTGTGTTTTTTTTTAAACCTTTCGCTTATTTTGTACAGTTTGTATGTAATCGTTTTTTGTTAAAGTCAGGTAGTGTAACATTTAACATTCCAGCTTTATGCCGACCCTTTGAACTGTTTATGAAGCAACTCGTTGTTTGGCATTTTTGTATCCTACATAAAGTTTTTTTCACTAAGCTGTGAAGTAACAAAAATAACGGTTTTGAAACATCCAAAAATTTCAATATTACATATCCTTAAATTTTAAATAAAAAGATTTTATCAATCTGTTTATAATTTTTACATTACGAATATTTTTATATTCACCTGAATATTTTCAGTTTCAAATTAAAAAAATTTTAAATATTTTTTTGCTCTCACTTTTTAATTGCAAAACAAAAATCAGCTAAAAATAACCTTTATTCATATAATTATTGGTATGGCAGACTAGTTGTTAGTTTGTACAGTTTGTGTATAGATTTTATACCACGGGTAGCCTAATTACGCCGATGTTTAGCTGATTTTATTTATCACGCTCAAGTCTGTTCTTAAAAAGATTCATGACTGTTTTCGATTAACTCTTTAATTCTTCCTGAAAACTGTATAGCAATTGCATAAAAACTATTTATACTCACATAAAGATTAGTTTATTACTTTGCTCCATGCAGCATGCTTGACATTGTCAATAACTTTTGTATGATTTGACTAGCCTTGTTCTTTAAAAACTGAATCTTTGCAGCGCCAAGTTATTGACCCAAACATAACCAACGATAAAACACACCTCACTTTATCTCTTTTGCAAACAGTGGTCTTGCCCAAACGGTCACACTTGATCTGGTACAAATTTTACTTGATTCAGGGACATAGCCACAAAGGGCTTAGGAAAGCAATCCTCCTTCAAATAAATTGTATTTCTACCCCTCCAAAAAAAAGATGTTTTTAACATTATTATAACATTTTGATGGCATTGTATGACATGTTGAACGACGTTTTGTAAATGTTTGACTGCATTCAGTAGTTATTTTTTCAACAGAACTTTATTTCAATTTAAAATTTCCCTCCAACAGTATTTTTACCCTTCGCTTCTGAAATTGTTTTTCACTGACTCTCACTGACTTGATTGGCACCGATCTGGTGAAGATATGTTGCAAAATAAGTAGCTAGGTAGTCAGAATTTTTCCTGTCAGCGCAGTTTCTAGTAACTAACTGACATGTGCTCGTTCCTCTGCATTGAATCAAATTTATTTGTCATTTTTACAATGCGTAGACTGTAACATATCGAAAATTACCTCATTTTTGCATGTTTAAATGGAATCAAAACAATCAGAAACTCCAACGTTGGACCCTTGGTTACGTTATGTGCAAACACAGTTTAATTTTAAAAAGCTGTTAGGCCTACTTGTCGCTCTCTGTCAAACGAGAAAAACCACTTACTGCAGATCTGAAATGATCTTGAAGGCGCAAATAAAACTATGTTTATCAATGGCGTTTTCTCGTTTGATACATGACTGTAATGTCATTGAACGAATCACATTATCATAATTTCGCAGTGGTAGTAGACCTAGTGTGTTTGTGCCAAGGAAGCAAACATTGCCATAATGGACACACAAAGAAAAACTTTTCCTTTTTTCTTGTTAGCTTAATGTGGTAATCCAACACAACACTTCAAAGTTGAAATTATTTCAACAAATTTAAAATAAAGCTTATAAAAAATTCGCAATGACTGGGTGACAACCGGAATGCTAGAAAAATAATTAATTCATAGTTGCATAGGCCTAACTTATATACGCAGTGATAGCTGCCTTAAAGTTGCTCGACTAAAGTTGTAAAAAACTGCAAGTTATATATTTTTAAGAAAATTTATGGCTGTTAACTTTCACGTCGTACGAAATCAACCTCGTGAGTTGATCACAAAGCTACAAACGCCCTTCTGCGCGTATCAGCCAGTGATGTAGTTGGTAAGGAAATTTTACAGAAGCAACAGCAACTTTTGGGAGGAAACGTCATTCAACATGAATTACAATGGTATTAAGACATTGTTATAATATTGAAACATATCTTTTTGGCATAAGATAAAATGTTAGGGGGACGATTGCTTTCTCAAGCTTCCCTCCCGTGGTTTCTTCTTCTACCTGGTATCTACGTGGTATCAGCTACATTTTCATGAAACAGCTGTAAATAATATCTGTAAACATAGGATAATAATACAGCTATCTGACCAAATAAATGGACAACTTTTCAAAACATAAAGTATCTCCGGTTTTAGTAACTGCACCTAACTGGTTAGCACCGGCTTACACTTGAGAGCAAAAAAAATGGTCTTAAAAATGCATGAAAATAGAAACAGGTTTTACAGCGGAATAGGTTGCACTTGATAGTAGAAGAATAGATTCTAAGGATAATCTAGCAAAAACAGATTTGCATAAATTCAGACCCCCACCACTGCAAATCCCCATCCTCTTGATTATATACCTGGTTACTTTCAGAATAACTCGTATTTTTGTTGCTTGTCTTTCACTCAGCTTCTTGGCCTTGACTGTCTTGCTATCACTCACAAAACTGATGTTTTGACCTGGTTTATAAGTGTTTCTTGTTTGGGGAAAAATCATTTATTGACATCTTTTCAAAATCATAAAGCAGTCAAACCCCAACAACTGCTAGAAGATTCATGCTTGTCTGACCGTAAATAGATAACTTGCCTCAGGTGAACCTGCACTCACAAAACTGATGTTTTGACCTGGCTTATAACTGTTTCTTGTTTGGAGAAAAAATCATTTATTGACATCTTTTCAAAATCATAAAGCATTCAAACCCCAACAACTGCTAGAAGATTCATGCTTGTCTGACCATAAATAGATAACCTGCCTCAGGTGAACATGGGGTCTACTGACATAAAACTCAAGAGATATTTTGTCATACGTGATTCAGAACTATATAAGCCTACTATTGTATCGAGCCCTGCATGTAATAAATAATAAAATTACAAAAATAATACCGATGATTGATTTTTGAAAGTGTGGTTGAGTGGCGAGAACCATTTAATAATTCTCAAACAGTCATCGGTTCAATATTATTCAAAAGTATGCGATTCTGTCTAGTTCAAACATGGCCACTAGGATTGGGTTCATTGTCTTTAAACTTCTTTCCAATTTCGAATTTCCCAGTTTGTCCGCCCCGTTATCTCAGTGGTTACGCGCCCGCCTCAAAATCAAGCGGCGCTGGTTCAACTCTTGGGGTGTGCGCTTGAGCAACGCATTTCAGGACTGCTCTCCATTTAGCGGCACCTAGTTAATGGAATAATTCCCCGGAAACAACACTGCAACAGAAAAACTTCACTCTGTCAATCTCGGTAACCAACCCTGCGTCAAAAGCCTCTACAAGTACGCGAAACTACCAGGAATAACCTATCAAGGCTTTGTCAGTCCGAGGATAAACATTCAAAACCAACCAACCAACCTTGTAGCTGAATATCACAAAAACTTTAAAAGAGGAGAGATTGTTGTTTAATTTGTGAAAACATAATGCACAATAAACTAAATGGACTTGTTAAATTAACACATGCAAGGTGAATCGAAAGGAACAGATTGATGTCTATGCTAAACGCCAGTGCAGCAAAAAGAGAAGAAAATATCAATATCAATAAATTTGTCAATATGTTGCATTCGAGAAAAAGGACTTAAACTACAAAGCAGTCTGAGCTTCGTATAAGTCCGATTTTTCTTTGGCAACACTTTCCCATGCCGGTGGATGGTCAGGCATTTTTATAGCTTCATTGTCGTAAGCTTCCGGATGTATCTTTAGCTGGTTGTCCCTCATCTTCTGCTTGAGTCTTATGTCTTCATCTGCAAGCTCTTGGGCAAACTCGTTCTCGTCAACTGGCACGTATCTGTGTTAAAAAATATAAATAAAAGGAAAAACCAAAATACGAAAGTTCCCCTACACGTTTACTGATCAGAAGCAAAAACAAATATTTAACGCCAGTTTACTACTGTGGCACAAACTGCATTCCAACGTATTACTAATACTTTACCAACGCAGCCTCCGAACGTTTGAACTATATTGTTAGATTGGTAATGTTGATATTGTTATTAATGCAAATTGTTTTCTTTCCTAAACCCACTTTATCCAAAGTTTTAACACGATTTAAGACTGAAATATATAAAGAAAAATGTCTCACACCACGAAAAAAATGTAAAAAAATGAGTCAAAATTTCATGTCCTGCTTTATACTCAACAGTTGTTGCTCAATGATTACAGTGATGTTAATAACGAGACCAGGCCATGCAGCTGTAAATCGGTCAGCCTACCTGTAAGCCAGAAACATAAAAATCAAAGCCGCTGCAAAAATGAGGCCTGCAAATAGGAAGAACTCGTCTGATTGCTTTTCGATTCCTTTAGCTTCAGCAATTATGATCACAATGATATTTCCAAGTGACACGGTGAACAACCATATGCTTGTCAAAACCGACTTCATGCTCGGTGGAGCCTGACAATACATTGAGACGATGATCAACAATATGATGAAGAACCTTCTGATGATGCCAATTAGGATGAAATAGGCTGTTAAGGTTTACGGTGAATAGTAACTATCACATAATTTGCTCTCCTTGGCTTTTTGCTTGACATTGAGCACTTCTTTGAACTGTAATATTGATGATATTTATTGTTTTAGGAAAACAGTATATTAGTTTGTTATAATCTACTTGCTTTAGGCCTACTTAATCGCCATCGTCAATATAGCCTGTTGGAGGTAGGTCTACAACCTTTTTTAGTTGTGGTACGTTAAAACAGCATTGTGGATGAATAATTTTCTGTTCATCTAAGTTCATTTTTTCTGTAGGCATAAATCTTTCCATACCTGACTGTAAGAAAATTCTAACCCAGTGATTGATAAGAAAACTTCTCCAACCGTTATGATAATAAATTGTGGGATCATCCAAGCAACGTTGATTGTGTTTGGGTTTAAATCTTGTATCTGCAAAATAACAGAGAAAACATTTAGTATTTTGTTTCAGTATTTATTTCGTAAGACAACTTGCAATCTAGTCTATTTATTGTTAAAACTTTATGCTATTTTGGGAATTTTGTCTAATGGTCCAAAGGAGTTGCTTAACGACGAGCTTGCCTTACTCTTTTGTGAATAAACTTTTAGCTTTATTTGGAATTCAGAGACTCTAAATTGATATTAATTGTTTTACGGATTGAATAGGGTCTATGGACCTAAGATACCATAAAACATAATGGACCATAAACCGGAATCCATACTTCAATCCAATTCTTGCATCGTATAAAAAACACACACAAGTGAAAACGTATTTGCAACAACCCTTAGTAATTTACGTGAAACACTTCTTCATCTTCCACAATAATTGAGTATGCTCCTCCAACATCAAGGAAAAGTGTGTCATTGTATATTGGAGTGTTGAAGGCAGAAGAATTGAACGTTGCGTTGTCGTACATTCTTACAATCCATCTGAACAACATACTCGTATAAAGCCAGATTGTTTACCGACCATAGATCATATTTTTGTCCTCTAATGGCGACAAAAGGTAATATCCCAGACAGCAAAATCTGTTATTTTCACATTAATTCAACATCTGCATACGTTGAATCAATGTACAAATGACGGATTTTGCTGTCTGGGTAAGTTACCGAGTTATTGAGTAGGTTACCAGGAAGATGAAGAAGAAGAGGAAGATGAAGAAGAAGAAGAAGAAGAAGAAGAAGAAGAAGAAGAAGAAGAAGAAGAAGAAGAAGAAGAAGAAGAAGAAGAAGAAGAAGAAGAAGAAGAAGAAGAAGAAGAAGAAGAAGAAGAAGAAGAAGAAGAAGAAGATGAAGAAGAAGAAGAAGAAGAAGAAGAAAAAGAAGAAGAAGAAGAAGAAGCCTGGTGGTGTCAACACGGTGGAGATTATTATTCAACACTAAAAAGTTACCTTCCATATGCTACATCTATAGGATCGGATCGTTTGCCACTTGTAACCAAAGTAGGACGGTCAGGAAGTTTTCCTCGATCCAAAGGAGTCACGTAAATCCACAAACTGCGCTGAGCAGAGTCAAGGTTGACAACACTAAATCTTCCTCCCCCATCTTCAGTTTTTTCTGTGATCATACTCACCTGAAAAGAAAAGGAAGATTTGTGCAATAATGTCTCAAGACGTTTTTGCTCAAATAAAAATAATAGGAAATTTGACCAGCATCTTACACATGAAATAATTTCTGCTCAAACATGCTGAACCTCTACCCGGTACTATTTTTTCATCCGGAACTGATGGTTTCGTTGTGGTAGGATAGTAGGGGACACACGCGTTGCAATTGTCTCATAATTTTTAATTCAACAAAAGCTGTTTTATTCAATTTATAGCTTTGACAAGAAAAATTATCAATCCAACAAACAAAACTTACAGAACGGAACTTAACTTTGCCAGATTTGCAATTGACCAGTAATAGTGAAAATTATGTGATTAAGAATTAAACACCGGTCTTACTCCTAAGTTTTGTGTTCTGTACCTCCGCTGTAGTTGCACCGTTCATTCCGTTAATGATGATATCCTTCACTTCTTCTTTCCCAAGTGAGGATTGTGGCAATGGGATTTCGGTTCCATCGCAAGCAGTAAAAGTGTAACTCGAATCGCTTCCAGATTTGTAGAAAAATATATCGCTGGCCTGTATTTATTACAAACAAATTCAATTATTTAGAGATTAAATCAAATCATTGTAAATGAAGGCACTAGCATCACATAGAGTTTTCAACAAAGTTAAGACGACTGGGAAAGAAATTGAAGAGTACATTTCAACATGTCGTGAGCTTTTACCAAAAGATCTGTTCGCAGAATCTGAATCCAATACTGGTGATTTGTAAGTGTACCTACTGCACTGAAGAGACCGGAAGGTCGAAACGGTGTGCACTGTCTGCAGTTATGGACGCTCTTATAGATTTTTTTTTTTCTTAAATGCTTAATGAGTTAGATTTTACATTTATAGACAACTATCTTTAAATGGTTAATTGACAATTATTGTTACGCTTCCTATACAATTAAACTTAACACATCAACAAACAGTAGATAATCGAAAACTTTTTACACATCAGCCTATATCACAATCCTTATATATGATAACTGTATGTCAACTCAAATAAGCTCCTAATATTTGAGTTTTTACTGCTTAATAAATAAGCTATGTTTACGCTACAAAGTAAGCAGTAAGCTCAACAATAAAAAATTAATAGTTGAAAATACCTCGTCTGGATGGATGACTACACTTGGATAACCTTCTGCTGTTATGGTTGTATTGCAAGGAGCTGTGTTGATGAATCTGACTCCGTATTCGTTGCTTTTTGGCAATGGAGTCAAAGTTTTCTAAACCGAAATGAAGCCAAATGATTATTTCAGCCATTTTTCTTGCACTACATGAGTAAAAAAACGGGATTTTGCTAGCTGGAATCAGTGGAATGTTTAATCAAGCATGACGACAGTGCGACCACATAGGACAAGACGAGCAATTATTCTGATTCTAAAAAGGTGAAAATTCTTACGTCAATTTCTATTTGCAAGATGGCAGCCACAATGAAGGAGACTCCAGCCAATATAAGTCCAACGGTCATCCGACGAAGAGGAGGGAAGGGAATTTTGAAGTAGCGAAGGCAAGGATATAAGGTGGCTTCAAATAGGGGGATCAAGGTTACTATAAGTAATGGATTTAAAACTTCCACTTGATCCGGTTTGATAAGCAAAGAGCCCTGAACAAAATGTTGAAGAGTATGTCAAGGTGTTTTATAATACTTTCATATTGCAGCTGGTGGTTAAGTGTTTTCAGATCAAGAGTTTGCTTTGAGATGAAGTTTAATAATTTCTAATGTTAATATTATATAATATAATAAGATAATTAATATTATACTATATTAATAATAGCAATTTTACAAATCACCGTCAGACGCTCAGCATAGTAGAAAAAGAAATATAAACATTATGTAACTTTTACAGTTTTGTAGGTTTTTCGTAGCATTCAAGTTTTACGCCTTGTGATTGAAGATTTAGGTTAGGAGAGCGGAAAAGAAAAGATGTCAATCTTCTTGTCTCCCTTCAGCCATGCCTGAGTGTCTTAACAAAGATAGTTTTATAGATTAATATAAATTAATAAGTAACATGGAAGATCTTACTAAATATCCATTAGTCTGGATAGCCTGAAGAGTCCATCGAGATCCTTGTTGATCAAACAAAGCCCAAAAGAACGGTAGAGGAATATACAAGACCAAAACACGCAACACATACTTAGTATCACGAATCAACTTGGTCTGAAATGAAAAATAAGTGATTAGCGAACAACAAACTAATTTCATATTCATACAGTTACGCAGCCAAAGCTCGCTTTTTTGCAGATTTTTGTAGGCGTGAGCCTAAATCTGCAGAATCAGAGTACAGTATTTATCGACAGGCCTTGTTTTTGAAATTTGTGTTCACCTCAGTTTTTAAATCAATGTGTCCCTGTGAATAAATACCAGCAGATCCGTTAAAAGTATAATGCAGTAATGTAAGTTAGTTGTTACTTCAGCATTTGCGTATTCCAACCAGTGTTCCTTGTTTCTTTGCTTTTTAGGTGTGTTCCATCTGTTCTTACAAGCTGAGTAGATGCATTTACACACTCGTGTGAATATACTACCCTCTGGTGGATATATAGTGTACCACTTCGTTCCAGCAACGAAGAAAACTGCATCAAAGGAAAATAGTGTTAAACACGAAGTAGATAACTAACCCACATTATCTCACGGTAATATCGAAATTTAATTTTACAAACGCAACATGCGTTAGACAAATATAGTAGACTAAAGACGTGTAACAAACAAAACGGACCTAATTAGCTTAATGCTTAGTATACAACTCTGCTACCAAATGGGGAAAACTCACATTAGGCCGAGCTCATAAAACGTAAAAGTTGGACTTCACTCACTCAATGCAACAACCATTAAGGCCGCTGGAACGCCAAAAGCAAGCGCGTAGCATTCGTCAAATTCTGGGGCAGTTTCATTCGGGTAGCAATCAACATCGGCCCGAAATATGGGAGTTACAAAGGTCGAAATTAAACTTCCCGCGTTGATGGCAAAGTAGAATAAAGAGAAAAATTGCTTCCGTGTGTACTTCTGAAAGAAAATTATAAAAAACTTGAGTACTGTTAAATGCGCTTGAACCATTGGAGTGAAAAGTTTCATATACACTTCAAGCACCATCGAATGACACTTCATTTTACTTCACTTAGCAAAGTTTTCATGCTCCGATAGAGCACTTTCTTCACACATTTTCATAATTACGTAACTGTCTATAGTAGGTCTATTGCATTGCTTTTTAATCAGCAAAACCTCATATAAAACTCGCTTAAGATTGTGTTTAATTATTCTCACTCAACAATTTAATGTAAAAAGTGCTTTTACGTTTCGGCTTTTCGAACGAAATCATTAGAGCAGCATCTCACCTGTTCAACGGTAAACTGGTCACCTCCAAAGGAGGAGACACATGGCTTGATTCCTCCTGTTCCCATGGCGATGAAGAACAGACCAACCATGGATAGAATTCTGTTGAATAAATTTGTATTCACTAAGTTTTGATCATTTAATACATATAAGACAAAGGCCCCACACACTCAGCTAGAACACTGCGTCTCGGGAAATGAGATGAAGTTCTCTTTAAACTAACGCTTTGTCACCGCTTATTTTTTATAATTGCAAATGCTTGTAGTTGATTTCTAATGCATTTTCTTCAAATCACATTTAGATTTGTGTTTTGACTTGTTAGTTCCGTTCCATTGCTAGCGCTTGGAAAAGTCAAAGAAATCACTAAAAAGTCAAAGCATCATGGATTTGTATAAATGACATCACGAATATCAGAAGTTTAATGCAAGAAAAACAAATATAAAAGAGTCGTATAGAGGCTCGATGGTTTTACGGAATTTTAGTCTACGTTTGTTCGGTGTAGAATATCGAATGAATTTTTTACTGTTAAACTTATTTACTTCATTTACAAGCTTAGTCTACTTACGCGTGCGCAGTTTGTGTTGGGACATATGGGATAGATCCAATGGTCTTGACGATATGCCCAAACACATAGACGACCGAGAGAATAATGATGGTTTTGTACTTTCCCCAGTAAGAATCTGCAATAACTGCTCCAAGCAATGGGAAAAGATAAGCCAGCACTGTGAAGGCGTGGTACACAGCCGTGGCGGTGTCGTCTTCCCAGTGGAGATAGTTTCGCAGGTACAGCAGCAAAACCGCTAAAATTAAGGAATAAGCACGTTTACTTAAAATTGCATTACAGATTCTAAATTAACTTGTCGAAACTTTTTGATATCACTTACATCGCATTCCATAGTAGGAAAATCTTTCACAGAATTCGTTCCCAACTATGAAAGTGACATGCTTCGGATATGACTGCCACATTTCCTTGAATAAAAAAAAATAGCTTGTCACTTTGAAAGTAAACTGCAGCCATTAAAAAACACTTTTAGACACAAAAGCTTTTCAATGCATTGCGCCCATAGAATAAAACGGAAGCCTTCAATACAGAGTAGGGCCTAAATGAGACTGTGATGAAATCAACGATTAATCTACTTGGTATTCGTTATTGGGATGTCACTTTTATCTATTTGATTAAACTTAGACCTAATCTCAAAGGGATATCAGGATAATATTTGAATCATTAATCCTGATAGATTTATGGCAAGAGTTACGCTATAATTAAACATTATCGTAATAACAGTGTTATCATGAGGCACTAGGTATTTCATCACTGTCATTCAATTACTAGTATTTCTAAAGTTTAAACAGTTTATCACCCAAACTGCTTTGGCACACCACTTGCTATTGATATACTGTAAAGTGTAGAGCGCATATTCACATTCATATAAAATTGTTTTATGCTTTGACATGAGTGCATTCAATGATTCAGAGAACTAAATCTGGTTTCCGTAGTTTCTATGACTTTGCGTACCGTAATTAAACGTTACAGCATAGCGAAATGAAGCTCCGTGTACTGCAGCTAATAATTCATATACATGTCAAAAAAAGAATACGCAAAGAATTGTCAACTCCGAAAATGACTTTCATATCTCTCACTTACAAAATATACATTGATAAGTGATTTTTGGTTGAACTTACCGAGCATGACAGGTCTTCCTCAGACTTTTCATCAACAATGGCAGGTATGTTGTCGGACCCTCTTGAAGTATCTGAATGCAAATCATTTTTACGCTTCTTCATAATTAAGCAGAAAATTGAAGATTTTTGTTGATTTTTTTATGTTAAAATGATAGATACTATTCGAAAATAGATTCTACTCAAAATATAAAGACTTTGTTTTGTGTATTTATTCATGAATTATTGTAACTTAACTTATTGCTAGCTGTGTGATCGATGTGTAGCCTACAATGCTCAAGAACACGCTGCTGCGTCTTGGTATGGCACTCAATGACATCACAAAATGGGAGCAGCTGACCGGTAAACCCATAATCTTTCCCTGCTTTCAATTGTCTTCTTGCTGCAACTACAACCACGCTGTTTGGTATGTTGTCACCATTGACAAAAAAAAAACTCCCTACAGTTTTTATTTTTTGCACCTAGATTGCAATAGAGAACCATAGCGTTATTCGAAGTTGCTTGCCCTCTGTAAGCTTTTAGTATTTAAAAAAAAACTAATAAAATCTTTCTCTCATGCGTCACAATATCAATTTTAAGAATCCTAATGAGGACTTAGATTAAACCGAAACTATTGGAAACTAAATTGTTGTTGAAAAAATTGTTGAAACTATTTGCAAATATGTAAAACATACAAAAGCAAGACATAACTAGACACGGTGGTAAACTTATGTCCATTACCAGCAAGACCCTTCATAAAAGTTCAGCTGAAAGTATTCTATCTAATCTAAACAGAAGACTACACTTTCTCGTTTTAATTGATTGGTTGGCTGCAGGGAACCTGGCATTGTTATAACAGTGCAAACCCTTAATCGCTTGCTCGGTTAAAATGGCTGCGGCTGTGCCAGACAGCAAATCGGCATTTTTTACATTGATTCAACGTCTGCAGACCTTGAATCAATGTAAAAAAATACTGATTTGTTGTCTGTCGCTACCCTCCAGAGATCTAACTCCGTTTGCACACACGAATTCTCTGTCTGAATGCAGCAGGATAATGCATGTAAGCATCAGCGTGGCATCAGCGTAGCATCAGCGTAGCATTGTAGATATGTAACAGCAAATCTATTAACGCTTTGGTAAGAAGATTTAATTACATTAACAAAGCTACATAAGCCATTTAGTTTTAAATTACGTCTTGTACTGTTAGTTATAACGCTTATTGAAGCTTTCTGGCAAAAATAATACTAAAAGTAAATACTACCTTTGAAGACGCTTAAACTTTATCTTTAGTTTTATGTATGTGCTGCATCAAAGTGAAAACAGAGTAAAACTGTTCACCAGGCGTTTAATTAAAAATTACTTGTGTTACGTTCTTCTGGTGACGGCAAACTAGGCTACCACACGATGTTGAAAATGGCAACCAGCTTTATTCTCGACATTAACGTCGGAAAAACGTCGGAAATTCAATTTCAATTCAATTTATTTTTCGTTATCGGAAAACAACAGCAAGTTATCAACAGTTTACGGGAATAAAACCAATGCCCGCCCCGATAGCTCAGTTGGTTAGGGCGTGGTTTTTAGAACGAAGAAGATTCAAGATTAAGTGACGCTGGTTCGACTCTCGGGGTGTGCGCTTGAGCAACGCACGTTAAGGACTACTGTCCTTTCAGCTGCATTTAATGGATGGAATAATTCTCGGGCAACAAGACTTCAACAACCGGAAACTTCACTCTGTCAATCTAAGTGATTGGGCCTGCGTCAGTGATTGAAAAGCCTCTACAAGTATGCGAAACAGCCAGGATTAAGCTCTGCAAGAAGCTTTTCCAGTCCGGGGATAAAGTTTCAATCAATCAAACAAAGCTAGAAACATGTCAGTACCTTTCTCTACATCTTGTGGTAGCCTAGTTTGCAGTCACCAGACGAACGCAAAATATTTATTTATTTATTTATTAGAGTTATTGTTCTGGCGTGGTAAAGGAATAAACCCACGACTTTTGAAATTGGAGGTGTCGAAGTTTGCTCTGGGTTGAAGAAAATTTCAGTTTGTGGTCAGCTATTTATTGTCAGTCGCTGGGTGTCGCTACATATCTATTTTGAACGTTCATATTTCGATTCTCATCACACAAAGCAACAGTTCTGAATCAACAAGCACTCGTTTAAATCTTCGTCATATCACTTTGATTAAGGAAAAAAAAAAACATTGTCCAATAATCGTGGTTCATTTGCCAAATTTTACTAATCATTTTATTGCACAAACAGACATAACTGAACAACAACACAGTTCAAGATCACGGGGCGCTGGTTCGACTCTCGGGGTGTGCGCTTAAGCTACGCATTTTAGGACTGCTCTCCATTCGACGGCACCTGGTGAATGGAATAATTCTCCGGCAACAACACTTCAATAATCGGAAAACTTCACTATACCAACCTCGGCAACCGGCCCTGCGTCAAAAGCCTCTACAATTTGCGAAACTACCAGGAATAACCAATCAAGGCTTTTTCAGTCCGAGGATAAAGATTCAAAACCAACCAACCATTTAACATTCTAAAAAACAAGAACCAAATAGCAAACGTTTTCGGTTATGTATAATATGGCCTTTATCTTTATCAAGCCTCAAAACAATTGTGTAAGAAATACAAGAGATACACGCGGTATAACCAAAACATGGTCTAATCTAAACATTTTAGAAACTGCTTATTTTGCTCTTGCTTTTGTAACGTTGTTGCTCAGTTATGTTTGTTTATGGTTTAAAAAAGTAACCTCTCTACAAAATGCATTTTATTACAACATACAAAATATTCTTTTGAAAGAGTATCAAAATTATAATTTCCGGTTTTGTCAAAGGCAACTATGAAAAAGTTTTGAAACTAAAAGAAGCATCAATTGTCAACTCACCACTCTCTGAAGATGATTCACTAATCCTTTTTTTCTTCATGCTACCCATCGTGACAAGATTCTGCTTAAAAACTTGTTCTTAAAAACCACTGAAAATGATGTTGGATATTAAATTGATTGTCGATCTCAAATGTGACTTAAGTGAAACGAGTGAAATTTTATAGTTTGTTCGAAGAGTCATAGGCCTAGACCTATGTGTTCAAAAATCTATTCCTCTCTCCTTGAAAATCCAACTGACTTAGCTAACAATAAAATGGAGTTGATCAAACAACGGCTGTTCAACTCTGCAACCAAGCAACAATCTGTAAGATAAAGTTCAGTTGAATAATATGCAGAAGTCTGGCACTTTGAATTTTTTTTGCGGAAACACCTACACTACCGTACAAAAAAGAATTCGCAATCATTGATCTTGATCACCACACCAGACTTCTCTCCAGCACTCAAAGATATTTTTTTATTCGAAACGGTTGTTTTTTTTTATTGAAACGAATTAAACATTTTCACAAAAAATAATAATATTCGAAACCAAAGAAATTAAAACAAAGATGGTTGTGTGGAAGCGAAATATTTCGAACAGTTCAACTTAAAGTTTATACAATATGGACAGCATACCGAAGAAATTTAGAAAAGTCTCCCTCCGTTCAAAAATTGATGTTTTCTCGATTAAACTTTGCTGGCTTGACTAAAGTTTATAATGACGAATATAAAAATTATACTGCATGGAATTAATATCAATTGTTATGTAGCTTACTGCCTACGTGCCTAAATCTCTTTTTGTTTTATTCCACTTTCTTTGCAAATAGACTATTCTTCCATATACAATGCTGTAAAAAATGTCTTAATTCCTAACTGTTTTCAAAACGAAATTGTTTATGCAATTTACTGATATCTCCCTTCAAGTCTAAGCTTAATAAAGCAATCTGTTTGTAAAAATTGTAGACTAAAGCCATAACAATTGAAAATGAAATGTCAGGAAGAATGAAAGTATGGTTCTAACCTTGAGCAATGAACAGAAAGCTCCCTGCTTTGCAAGTGCCATCTACAGCAGTGTTGACGTGTTATAATGTTTGACATCAGGAATAAAATAGTCGTTTTTAGGACATAAAATATTTTTGTGAGCTTTTAGAAGATGACGCACTTGTCATAAACGGCAAACTGTGGGTCCGGACAATGACATAAAATGTTTACTTTCTTGCTGATGCATGTCGAACAAAGAATTGCACAAAGAACTTGTTTTCATGAATAGGTTAATAGATTTCTTTAGAACGAGCAAATAAATTGGATAAAGAAAGTCGACAATAGCCTACGACGTTCCTCAAAATGATTAAAAGAAATTATATTCGTAGGTCACTTTTTTTGGCATTTGAAGGCCATCTACTTGTTTGACAGACTTGGATCCCAAACTTCTACCTACAGTGTAAGAAGCCCGCCGCCGCCTTGTCCGCCCCGTTAGCTCAGTTGGTTAGTGCGTGACTCCGTGAACGAAGAAGCTTCAAGATCAAGCGACGCTGGTTCGACTCTCGGGGTGTGCGCTTGAGCAACGCATTATTAAGGAATGCTCTCTATTCAGCAGCATCTAATGGATGGAATAATTCCCCAACAACAACACTTCAACAATCGGAAACTTCACTCTGCCAATCTCGGTAACCGACCCTGTAACCAATGTCTATTTTCTAGCATATCGTATATGTCGTAGTATCATTGTTCATATCTGTTTAGCTTTTTCTTTCTTTTTAATTGATTTTCAAATTTTCTGGCCCCCCCCAGAAAAAAACTCTTAGATTCGCGCCTGTGTGTGTGTGTGTGTGTGTGTGTGTGTGTGTGTGTGTGTGTGTGTGTGTGTGTGTTGCGTGTGTGTGTGTAACAACATAGATGAAAATTAAACAAATAATCTATTAAATTCGGTATACATTTAGTTGTTCACACTGTTTGCAATATTCAAGTTTCTACAGACCATTAAACGGCTGCTCATTGAACTAGGTTATGAAAGTTGAATGCTGTAAAGTTTGGTGTGATTAGACCTAGCAATGCTATAGCCAGCGGTTTTTTGCAGCGTGAGCTTCAAAAATGCTGACTCATGATGGAACAAATGTGTAGTTTATTAACAAGTAAAAAAATTGAGACAAAAGTGGTTGATGCTGACATACCGCTCTCACAACATGATAACATCACGATTTAAAAGATACAAAAAAAAACAACTTTGAAATGACGCCACAGAGGAAGAAGTGACAAATTTTACACCTCTAAGGGTACCGCAAGTTGTCCATTTACATAGCCGTAGGACGTAGAGGTGTAGGGGTAGGGGGCGGTCGCTCCTCCGCTACAAAAAATAACATTACGAATTTAAGGGGAAAAGTGTCAAGGCGAATTGCTGCGCTTTTAAAAGTATTTGCAAAGACAAAATATGGGCAAATGTTTTTTATACCCGAAAAAAAATTTTTCTGCGGTGATGTCCATCTGAAAATTTATTCAACTTTATATAGAAAAGTGTAAAATTTTTATGCAATTCTTGTTTTTGTTTTTTGTGAAAAGTGGCGTACCTTTATCATTATTTTACATAGTGTGTTCTCGAACAATGTTACTTCAATACCAGCTTAAACTTCTAGTGTTCATCATCATCATTAAGTTCCTTCCTCTCGTCGAGGGTTGGAGGCAATGAGTGTTTATGCAGCACAAAATAAGTATTTTTTAAACTCAATGACGAAAGACGAACTTTATTCATTGAGAAAGAAAAACTATTAAAAGTAACGATGGAAAAGTCAAACATTGTTAACAAAGCAATTCTAGAAACCTAGAACAAAACAGATATATTGAACTTTTTGGCAACTGACAACGTTGTGTTCGCATCTATCTACTGTAAAACACATGTAATATTGAAAGAGCATGGTACTTGTAGCTCAAAGTGGAGATTTCTTACCGGAAGCAATATTTATTGCTGCCATACTGCAAGAAAGGTGAAAGTTAATAAGTGAACCACGTTCCAATCAATTGCCCGGGCATGCCACAAGGTTGCACAGAGACAACATTTTGCAATGTTTGCTGAGACCTCTGCAAGCGGCTTGAGTTACAAAAGTCAAATTTGATTTATTGACAAATTTAAAAAAAAAAGAAAAAGGGGAGACGTAGCAATGAAAGCCTAAAGTTCAGAGTTCAGTGTTTAACGTTCAATTAGCCCTTAATTTTTACGACTAGCGATATTATATTAAGAATTTATGACTGTATTTTCTTTTAGCAAATTAAACCACGCACAAACAAAGAAAATTGAAGACTTGAATATCACGAATTTATTTGCAGCTACACAATATTAATATGTGGCCAGTAAAAAAAAACAATACACATAAATATAATTCATGCGACGCTTTGAACAATAGCTAATGATCATATCACAAAACAAAGACGTAAAACAATGTGGAATCAGACGTTTGTAAATGCCGTTTGAAGTAGGCTATATTTAGCTCATTGTGATCGTACGCTTAAACTAATTCATCAAACGCAAAACGATATTCAAATTTTAACTGTTGCTTGACAAAAGGAAAATCTAATAAATTCCAACAACGAAGTGCTTACATGAATGATAAGTTAATAATAAATAGAATTTGTTTAATACAATCAGAAATCATATGCGTCGCTTTACAGTACCACAGTGATCTTCAACCTTTTCAGTCAAAGGCCCCTTTCAAAAGTTAGGCTACCAACCTAACAGACCCCTAACGGACCCCTAAACTTCTAATTGTGAGCTGGGGTAAACATTTCTTTTTCATTTACTCTTAAGCAAATGATTTTAATTGATGAAATGTTAGTAATTTTTTCAACCTTAACATTTCAGCAAAATCCAAGTTGGGAACCTATGCTTATCAGCGCAGGGTAGGCCATGTAAACGCACATGAAACTAATCACAAACAAAAGAAATAAACATTAACTTAACTCAACTATCTTTTGCAATTGTGTACAAATACAAAAGTAAGCTTACACAATATTCATCCGCAACATTGAGCAAGAAATTTAACTTTTTTGTGTTCCCTTCACTCAATCTGAATCTTCAACCGTCCGGCATAATCCTGGATACGAGAGAAAAGTGATGCAACTGCATGGAGTGATAAACGAACAACCTGCAGTGGTGACAGCAAGCAGCACCGTATCTACTTTTGAGGAATTGGTAAAACGTGGCCTACACAGCTTATAGGTAGACCTATACAATCATACTGTTGAATATCCAGCATTATGGCAAACCAACCGTAACCAAAACAACCCACCAACCAAAACAACCAACCAACCAAACCAACCAACCGTATAAACTTTAACCGTAGGATATAAGCTTTACCAACAAAGCAAGCACAATACCAAATACCCGTAGCCTACTTCCTCTTTGCTTTCAATTCAGCGGGAATACAAATCATGCAATTCATTTCTACAGATTCAAAAATTTATCACTGTAGTCACAATTATTCAAACTTCGTTTTGGAGTTTTTTCAGGAGGATCTTGTTTGCGTTTGGCTAAAGTTTGTCGTCACTTTATAGCCTACTACAACCGCAGAAAGTGTAACTGCTGAACTTTGCAAATGTGGCACAACATGACATAACAAACACAATCTAAAGACTTATATATGGGCTTTGTTACAAATTATATTACTACAGTATGATATCAATACTAAGTCTTTCAAAAGATCACGGTTTATAAGCATTTCAAAAACAACTCAAAACTAAAACAAAAAATATCTTTGATTCTTTGCGCTTGAGATAAAAAGTTACAGATCAGCACTAAAACGCAGAAACTATCATTCAGTAAGCTATAAAAAGCTCGGGCCTACTCCTCTTCAGTTTTAATGCAAATTAACGTTGAAGCCCTTTTTCACTTGCTTGTAGTTTCGCATAGAAGATGAAAGCTGACAAGTTTACAAAACGTTTGCAGCAATTGGAGTTTAGCTTTTGCAAATCGGAATTTACTCTTTTCATTCGGGTTATCCAAATATCAGTGGGATTATCTAAGCGTTTTGTATCAATTTTTCCTTAGAATTTGAACAGGAAAGTGTTAACTTTAAAATAGTTGTTTGTAGAATTGCTTCACAATTTTGAAAGTGTACATTTCATCTTTGCACTTTCTTCATAGCAGTATCTTATTGGAAACATCATTACAATTGTCAATTGTTCCAAACAAATTTAAAAAAAGACCTAGTAGGGTATGTATGTCGGAGGTATATATTTTTTTATTTGTACCGCAGCTGCTGATTTAGCTAACACAAGCTGATTCAATTAATTCGTTTTGCTAACCATCGGCCTAGGTGTTAAGTAGTATTTACATCGATTTTTTTTTTTTTTTTGTTAGGACAACGATATTCAGACCAAACGGTCCCATCTTTAGCTAAGGTTTTGTTCTTAGCGATTGGACATCGCAAGATAACCTAAGAAGTGCTTTCGTTGTAGTCTTCTTCTTCTTCTTCTACAGCTGGTGGTTCATCAAACTCATGTTCATCAACATATTCATAGCGCACAGCAAGCATGATGAATATGATGACAGCAATCCCAATTAAGCCGGCAAAGAGAAAATACTCATTTGACTGAAACATAAAAAAGGTTATTTTTACATTTAAACGATGTTTAAAAGCATTTTTGAATGCGATGAAGGATAAGTTCACTAACACGGTTCGCTTACAATGTTTGAATGGATTGAGGGTAGAAAATAATGTGGCCGGTATATGAATATATAATCTATAGTATGCATTAATAGTCAATAATACTTTAGGCCTATATGGCTTGTATCAGTTGTAGCCTATGTAACACATCACCTTTGCACGAAAGCTGAAACGTTTAATACCGACTTACATCAGGTACAACTTCACAATACAAAAAGCAAACATTGTTAAACAAAGCAATAAACAGCTTCAAAGCTATAATTTGATCTGTCATCATTTTTTTAAACAACATGCCAAGAATTGAGCACTTTGGCACACTGAGCTATTTTCTTTTTCTTTTCACTTTGACAAACAAAACTTATTTTGTACAAATATCCACTCGTTAAAGGGAATAATAAACAGATGTAGTTTAAATTTTCATTGGAGTGAAGCGTAACGATGAGCTACTTAATTTATGGTCTGACGAATCGAGTAAATGAATCATCCATGACGAAAGTTGCTTTGTGGTAAACTAAAGCAAATATTTTCAATCCGCTAGATGACAGCGTATAAAAATTCAATCAATGGCCTGGATAACGGAGAAAGCACGAGGTATGCTGATGATTGTTCAGTGTTCGTGCGGTCTGTTTTTCTGAGACCAAAATAAAGTGCTTTGAATCTGTGCTTGTTTTCAACAATAAAAAGGAGTGTTCAAATGCAGTATTTACATTATTTACTCAATTTTCAAAAGAAAAAAAAAACGGAGAAAGCACGCAAGGTGGTATTTCGTTTCTTGGTTAATAGCACGTGTCGTGTTCTGAATGTACGATATCTTCACTTTACATTTAACTGAAATCGCATGAAAGTAATTCTTTCGTACATTACCTGTTTGGAGATATATCTGGATTCCGCCACAATCAAAACAATAACATTTCCGATTGAAATGGTAAGAAGCCAGAAAGATGTCAAAATAGACTTCATGCTTTCCGGGGCCTGAAACAAAAAGTGTGACTAAATAACAGATCAGAGAAACTACAAAAACCAAGATTTGGAATCCATAGAAGCACGACTAGTCTCAATTGCAAACTACAAAATTTGCGATTGAAATTTTAGGTTTATATTTGAAATCACTTTAGGTGCTGTGATTGTTCCAGAAATATTAGGCTACTATGGAAGCTACTTAGTGGCAGCTATTTAATTTAACTACATTTTTGAAAGGAAAAACATTTTGAATCCGACAATTTAAACAAGGCTAAAATAGAAGGAAGTTGTGCACTTGTGCAGACATTAGGCTAAGTAGCTTACTGCATAAAATAGCAATAGTTGTGCCTGTTTCATTTCCTATTGCCTTTATAAATGTCACACGAGCAGCTAAGAGGTTTAAAAGGTATAGGCTTTTTTTCTGCTACATTAGCTCTTTATAGCATAATATAGCTGTTTTAGTTTGTGAAAACATTTAACGAAAAACCTGCATTTTAATAGCATTTTTTTCATACACCCGTTTCTTGCTTTCCCAAAATTTTAAATTACATAAGTTTAAACTTCAGCAAAATTCAACACGACAGCCAATAAATAACTACTTTTGCTACATTATCTCTGATTGGAAAGCAAATAACAGTTTTAATTTAATGAAAACGTCCAAAAATAGACCTTCGAAGTTTCATCAGATCTTTTAACAATATTGCCAATAGCGAATAACTTGTAAAATCATACTTGACTGTAAGAAAAAGCCAGTCCGGTGATAGAAAGAAAGATCTCTCCAAGCGTAATCAAAAAATATTGTGGGATCATCCAAAAGATATTGACGTCATTTGGGTGAATATCAGTGTAGGAAGTGACGGCCACACTACCAGCAGTCTGCCTTGCCACAAGTGTATAAACACCACCAGTGTCGACCGTGTAGTTGCTAGTGTAGTGCATCCTTTCTGAAGTAACGTTGAGTTGGTAACTGCAGTGAAACCAAAATGCTTTGTTAATAATAATAATAATGATGAGGTGTTTTTTCAATAGCGTCGTAGCCTACCAAGGTAAATGTGCGCCGTTCTCAGACACGCAAACAGTGCCAGCACAGACGTATACAGCCGCAACCGAGAACATGATTCATTGTAATCTACGTAATGTATCTTTTATGCATTGTAATGTATTTTCTATGCATTATAAAGTATTTTTTATGCATTTCATGGCGATTTTGGCAGGTCAATAATTAATTAAAGTTTATTTTTCATCCAACTGCATCAAAACAATACAGTGAAAAATTTGATCAAGAAAACCAAATGTTTGCTTAAACCTTGGTATAACACTCGGCAACGAATGCATCGTTTTTAAATTTGTTGGTGTTCCTGCTGGTTTTTCTTGCCATGGAGTCCGAAAAATAACCTTAATTTTTTCGCAGTATCTGCCGTTTCCACCTAGCTTGCAACTTATTGTTTATTTAAACAATAAAAATAATGTGGTAGCACTTGACCCTTTTAGGGCTACCCCCAAAAATTTGCTCTCTGCTTGGTAATGACGACGACTTTTTCTATAAGTAAATAAATCAAGTTAAAAAGATACAATTTTTTAGATTACAAAATTCATCATGTTTATATTGATCCAACGTCTGCAGACGTTGAATCAATGTAAAAATAACGGATTTTGCTGTCTGGAATCCCACTCACGTTCCCTTCTGTAATTCTGGGAGGGTCATATTTCCGTTTGATTTCAATGTGTTTCCATTGATATGAATTTCGTTGTTTAAAGTGTTGATAATTCTAAACAACAAGAAATAAAACAATCGCATGCTCGTACTACAAAATTGAAAAGATTTGCTGATCTGTAAAAAAAATTAAATCAAAACGATTTTCCCCAAAATTGTTTCGCAAAGCGCTTCATATAAAATGGTTATGCCACAGTACACACATAAACATATTTTAATACTCTAACAATTAATCTAATATGCGAGAGAGAGGGAAAAGATATAGTAAACTATTTTAATTTACTTTCAAATGCAAGCCACTCAAAAATGTAAATACTTTTTGCACAATATGTAATCAACTGTAAACATAATGACATATGTTTTGTGTGAGCAAAAAATATTTATAAGCAAGCTTAGATATGGCAAGTTCTAAAACTCGTACCCAACTACGGCTTTTCCATCATCTGATTTCTTCGTTGTGTGAGCAATCTGAACAAGAAATAAGCAACTTATTACATCTATTGGCATGGAACAACAAAACGACTTCTATCAGGCTATTAACGTTTGTTCATAGTGCAATTAAATGCCAATATGTACAACGCTGGATTAAAGTTAACGAAAGATCCCGCTTACTTGACCAACGTTTAAAATTGTAAGAAAAAATATATATTCCTACATACAAAAAGAGTTTTTAGTCCGCTTCCAGTATCTTTACTAAAGATAAGGTCAAAAGCTTGTTTTCCATGCAAAATCACAAATGTCTGCTCGGAGAAACTTGCGTTTCGGCAGGAAAAGGCGATCCAAAATATCCCGGGTGTTCTGAACTTACTAGCCGTATTTGAAACCTATAGAACAATAGCAGTGTTAGTTTAAATAAAATTAAAGGGCCCCAAATCGAATACCCGTTCCACCATATTTGATTTTAGAACGGTAGGCTACAAATTGATAATTTAATTTGCATTTGCTTTTAGATAGCAGTAGTTTGAATTTAATAAAGAATACAACGTTTTAAAGTTAAATCAAATATAGTTATTAATATTTCAAACCTTAACAGCCTGTTTCACTTAAATAAGGATCATCAGAAGGACCTTATTCAAATAGAATGTTTTAGTAAATGAGATAAAAAGAAAACAAAAAAACGCATGAATGAACCAACTTAGTTTTGCATCTTTTGTGCATCGTTTGTGACAATTGCCGGTTTAAGCGATGTTTGTTATTGAAAAACAAAAATATTTCTTTAGAATTTCGCTTTAAAGTATCATCAGATAACGTCGGGACAACAAAATTATGAAAAACAATTGAATTCCTTAAAATCTTCCTGTTTTCTTACTTCTCCGGGGTTCAAGAAAAGTCCTCCAGAACTAAGGCTCTGATTTTTCATAATCCACTCAGGATAGACCGTGGAATTGATCACTAGAGGGCAATCCGCTGCATTTATTACGCGCAAACTAGCCTGGGTCATCGACTGAGGTGTTGGAGTCATATTAAGCTAAATAAAAGATCAAGTTCAATTTTTGGTTTGTCACTATGATGAAGATTTAATAAGATTTCATTCGAATAAAGTAAAATACCAATCGCTATGAAGAAGTGGATGGAATGGACTTAATGAACGGAATAATTTCCCGGCAACAACACTTCAACAATTGGAAAACTTCACTCTATCAATCTCGGTACCCGGCCCTGCGTCAAAAGCCCCTACAACAATGCGAAACTACCAGGATAACCTATCAAGGCTTTGTCAGCCCTAGGATAAAAATTCAAGACCAACCAAGTCCAGTTTTAATCAATTTAATAAATTCATTTTTACTGCACAATGTTAGCATTGAAACAAAAATGAACCGAAAGATACAAATGAAATACGTAAAAATATTGAATGCAAATAAATGAAAGCCTATATTAAAATTACTTTTTGCCTAATGACAAAGTTGGCCAATGTCATCACTTGCGTTTAGCATATTTTCAATTTTTAAAGTCCTTGCAGAGAGATAGAGGGAGAGAGAGGGTGGCAAGGCAAACCTTTACCAGAAAAATGATAAGTAACTCTCGAAAATGCTCCCGTTTTCAAATTACATTTCCGATCAAAAAGTTGTTTTATTGGGACACCCTTACATATGCTACCCTTGCTTCATCGACTACACTCACTTACTTCAATTTTCTCTTGAATTATTGCTGCCACAATGAAAGATGAAGCTGCCAAAATCATGCCGACGGCCATACGTTGCAGAGGTCTGCAATAAGTAAACTTTGTTACAAAAGTATTAATACATGAACTGGGGAATGGCCTCTGCCTCCTCCTGTGAATGTGGTGCCGAGGAACAGACCGCAGACCACAGCATCAATGACTGTAGGCCAACCATCTTCAAGCCACCTAACGGAGTGGAAGGTCTGCGCGTCATGGATGATGAAACCAAAGACTGGCTCCTCTCTAGTAGCCTTCCAGTGTAGTCCGAGAGCATCGTGAATCAGGGATGGTAAAAAGATAGACCCTCGGCTCCAGAGGCTCACACGATGACGACATGAACTCAAACTAAGGTGTCTTTGTTTGGTTATCAAAAAAGTAAGTAATAAATCAAATAAAGTCAGAAAACGCCAAACTTAAAGCATACAAAAGCACTAATTGTTAATTATCATTATTAAATATAGAAACATCAACTACCAACAGTTGACAAACTGATGGAACAGTTTTCTTGAAAGACAGAAAGAGCAAAGGGTGTTTCTACTGTACTACAGTATTTGACACTTTCAAAAACTACATCATGTCTCAACAGACTAAGTTTGCATCTTTAGTCGAACAGAGCTTACTTAAAGTCAATGTTGAGTTTGCGAAGGCAGGGATAGAATAAACTTTCGCTCAATGGGATTAAGAGAATTATGAAGATGGGATTGCAAATCTGCATTTGATCAGGCAGAACTTGAATAGACCCCTGCAACATAAAAATAAAATAATTCAGCTGTATTTCAAAAATTGCTCAAATCAAAGAACTAAAATGAGAAGCAGTCAATGCAATAGACAAAGTTTTCGCGTTATTTTTATCTTTTTGAGAAATTAAATACAGTCACTCAACATAACAACCAAGCTGTAGAATTAAAATATTTTGAAATTTTTTTGCAAAATGGAAATATTTATCTTCGACAAGTTGGTAAAGCATAAGGTTTGACAGAAGCTTTCTTTGTCATAAACCCTTACCACGTACGAAACTAGTTTTCGAAACACGGTTCATGAGTCATGACAGTTCCCTTGTCATGTTCAAAGCGCATGTTCAAAGTTCATGTTCAAAGAAACTGTGTTCCGAAAGCTAGTGCAATACGTTATTACCATAGCGAACTCGCAGCATCACGCTAAAACAGGTCGTTAATATCTACATTGTAAAGTAAGTTTTCAAAGCTTCAACTCTCATGACTATGACTGATCGTAACACATGATCAGGAAACCGTGTTCCTGTGTTCCGAAAGCTAATGCAATTCGAGCGAACTCGCAGCATCAGGCTAAAACAGGTCGTTAGTATCTACATTGTGAAGTAAGCAACGATCATGCTGCTAAAAGCGAAACTTAGTCTATTGCAAAATTATAGAGTTTGACTTTACATTAATGCGCAGCAACAAAATACAAAGAAGTTAATATGTTTTGTTTTCAAACTTTTTGAAAATGTTTGTTGTATCCCGGCTTACGCCCGGTGGTTGAAAATTTAACTTAAATGGACGAGAAGACAAGGAAGCCAATATTCGTGACCACCTTTATGCTTTTAAGTGTCTTGCCAAAGATATAGCTGCATGCTACTGAGCAGCATCGAATCGACGCTCTTTGAAGTGCCATAACAAATCTCTCACCATTCGGCTATGTAGCCGCATTTACGGAAAATGATTAAAGTACAATACAATCTTTCGTTCAAAAACGGCTGACGTAGGTGACCTCTGGCCTTTCGCTGCCATTCTTGTTGTGCAAATTGTATCTTTGTGATGCTTGTATTTTGCCTGGTGTTTCGCTGACAAAGTAGTACGAAATACTGCATGTAATATTTCCCCAAAAAATTAAATAATCCGAATTTGACGACTACAAAGAAACTACAAAGCTGCTTCATTCTGATAATTTCAGTGATTGAACCTGATCTGTATAAAATCAATTCCCAGCAACAGAGAAAAGGTGAAGAAAAAATTTTTGGGCCTGTGAGCAAGTTTCCAACAAGTTGCAAATGTTTTTTTAGTCAGCAGTAAACACATTTGGAACTTGATTTTTAATAAACGTTTTAAAAAGATGTTTCTTACCACATAGCCATTCATTTGGACTGCTTGTAATGTCCATCTGGATCCCTGCTGGTCAAATAAAGTCCAGAAAAGAGGAAGAGGAATAAACAGAACAAGAATATTGAGGACATACTTGATGTCACGAATTAGAATTGCCTAAAAATGAAAAAGAAAGATGAAGTAAAAAATTCGTAACAAATACAGCGTAAACAGACATAACCCAGCAACAACACTACATTAAACATTATAAAAACAAAAAACAAAAATAATAAGCTAACGTTTTCGGCTAGTCATACAGCCCTTTTCACGCCTATAAGAAAAATATTTAAAAAAAGTTATTGTTTTTGTTTTTTGTTTCTGTAATGTTAAATGTAGTGTTGTTGCTGGGTTATGTCTGTTTATGGTTTAAAAAAATTACCTCTCCACCCAAATTGTAATATAGCATAAAATCAAGAAAAATAAATTCATACTAAATATCACAAAAAAAGCTGTGCTTGGGAATTTAAATATTACGTTAAATTACGTAGAAAAATTAAAGTGTTAAAGTAAGAAAACAAGTTTTCCTTTATTTCAGCATTGCATAGAAATAGACTAACTTTATTTTTTGAAGATGCATGTTGACACTGTATGTGAAACGTGAGTAGAGTAAACCCAGTGCCATGTTATTGGTTATACACTTTGCATCTCAAAATGAACAAGTTGAAAAATAAGTAAGAATTTTGACCATCGAAATACTTTACTTCCTTTACTAAAGTTAACAAATGAACACAATACTCTCAGCAGCAAGCCTTACGTTGTTTGGCGTTAACGCATAGTCGAGCCAATGCTTTTTCATCCGCTCGTACTTTGGTGTGTTCCATCGGTTCCGAATGGCAGCCTGAAAGTATGTTGGTAACTCATCAAGAAGTCTTCGGCATCACCTCCATAACCATACAACGATCAGAGTACTTTTGCCTCAGAGTGTATGATTCGCAGTGTATTCTTCACAGTGTATGATTTGTTAAACCAAATTTTGTTTGGTATCATATGAATCGTTTTAGAGAATGATTTAAAAGTCGGAAAAAACGACAAAACTTTTTTCCTCTTGTTTGCTCAAGATTAGTTTGTACGATCACGTTTATTTGTTGTCTTACAACGTCTTTTTTTACAAGGTTTAAAAATTGTTATTGCTTAATTTAGTTGTTCTATGATAATCATAGATCTGTCAGCACATACTCGCAAGCAGGCCATTCCGACTGCTTTCGTGCTGGTTTTAACAATTTTTGATCAGGTTAGTCAAAATGTTGTACACATGTCAATTGTTAACTCTTTTTTTGATTTTTGTTATGTTTTAGTGTTGTCATTTTTTTTCTGTAAATTTGAACATTTATTCCCTGAAAACGTTTGAATTTGCATTGGTTTTGTGTATTTGAAATCTTTTTTTACCCAAAGCTTGCTACTTACTCCAATGGCCTGACAGACTTCCAAAAAGATATTTCCTGCTGGTGGGTTTCGTTTGTACCACTTTGTTCCCATCACGAATAAACCTGAATGTTACAAAACATCAAGGTTCAATAGTAACCCTAAGTTTAGGAAGTGTTAGCGTCTTTAATGTATTTTTTTATTTAGTGTTGCTAAAAAGTACCAGAGTCCCAAAATATAGCTTACTAAGTTTGAAAAAAAAACAATTGTCTCAAAGATTTAATTTAAAAACAAAAATTGGCTTATTTGCGAAATAATGGCAAAGGAACTGAAGCAACTTTCGGCCCAAAAAATGCAACATTGTTATTCTTATTCAAAGAAAATGAAGGAGTGTACAATACATGTCAATAAAGGTGTTTACTACGCTGAAGAGATCGGAAGATCGAAACGCTGGTCACTGTCCGTAGTTACTTATAATAATGTCTTTTTAGGAATTTTGTCTTCAGATATGCTTTATTTCTAAAGAAATAAAGAGTCAAATATTATGCAAATGCAAATTTCACTTTGTGTGGAGCTACATGTACTTGAGAGGTTATTTTTATCCACTTATTATTCTCAGTTTGCTATAAAAGCTCTTTTCCACTGTTAAAACTATCTCTTTTAAAACTATCTATTCCAAACTATCTAAGCTTGCTGTGGCGATTAACTTACACAACGCAACAGCCATCAATATAGCTGGAATCCCAAAAGCAAGGGCATAGCAATCGTCTCCAAAACACTTGACGTTTTCTACACAAACAAAAAACATTTGTAAGGTAAGGTTTAATCCACTTGATAAATCCATATATGTCTTAATTAGTCGCATTCCAGCTTTATAATTTGGTCTTTTTTTGCAATGCTTCAACGTCTGCATACGCTGAATAAATGTAGCAGGTCGCAAAGTCGAATAACCTTCCAACGATAGAGAAGTATGTAGGAATTTGTAGCAGATCTATATTAGGCATCGACTTGTACTTAATTTTTGTGTGTTGCCATGGTAAGCTTAAATTGCTTCCTACCTTCAGGAATCTTCTGACTTGATTAAATGTAATCAAAATAGATGAACTGGTAGAAAACCCCTTTGATTGTCTGGTTAGGGAAAACAATATGCATTCTTACATTTTCTTGACAATGTGATCACAAACTTATTATGTTTGTAGCCTACTAACCTCGAATAAGTGGAGATATAAACGTAGAAAGCAGACTTCCAGCGTTGATGACAAAGTAGAACAGCGAGAAAAAACGACCACGATCTTCAGGCTGTAAAAGTACCATACAATGTATGCATTTACAACAAGGTCTTGTACTTTTTCTGCTAAAATTGCTACTGTTGTGAGAATTCAGAATTTGTTTTTTTGTTTTTCATATCTTTACCCTGCATTGTGGGAAAGCGGACTTGAGCGCTATGAATCGGTGTACGCCTTCCGACGTACACCTGACCCACGCTGCAGCCGACGGTAATGTCTGTTTCCGGTTGTCTACTCTACTTATGACTTAAATTTGGTACTACCCATTACTCGAAATCGATCACTGGGTAGAGGCAATTATCGTAAAGTTTCTTGCCCAGAGAAACAACAGCAAGTGCGGGTGGCTGGAGTCGAACATGCAGGCTCTCGACTGCGAGCGCAACGCGCTAACCACTCGGCCACTGCTGCCGATCATCCGATGTGTGTGCGTGTGACTGCGTGTGACTGTCCAGTCTGTTATGCAATGTTTTGACCAGCCTACTGTTAGTTTTTGGCATTTGGGAAGGTGTGAGTTGAATTGCAGGTGTTTGTCTAAGTGTTGTTTTTTTGCAGATGATAGTTAAAAGTGTAATAACGTTGCCAACAGTTTTTGTGAAATTATGAAACACTTATCATCTGAACATTAAGTATAGCGTTGACCAGTTTTCAGTTTTCTTGATGACGCAAAACATGTCAACAACATGCGTGAACGACAATTGTGGAGGTGTAGAAAATGTGATGATGGCTTTGCCTTCAACATATTCCATGAATATATTTGTTACAACTGGTGAGATACAAAAGCCATCGACGTGCTATAAAATGGACTGCACTACACACTGTTACAAAAAAAAACAGTTGATTAGAAACAAAGTTTTAAACTTTCAAAAACGAACTTCCAATGACCAGCTAATTATCTGATACTAACAAACTTGAAATGAAGTCAACAGCTTCTGCAAAAGGCAGCCCTTGCTGCAAATCATGACTGCTTATAACTTTTCTATATAGCATAACGGTCGTTTTCTAAACAAAAAACAACGTTACCTCAGCACAAGCAGATTTATCATAAACTAAAGGGAGCTAAGTATCTGTTCAGCCAACAAATCAGTAAATCTCCAGACGTTGAATCAACGTAAAAAAGAGTGAGTTTTTAGTTGGGTGGTAGGTAACTTTCAATGAAAAGCTTCCGGAGTGCCGATCGATGGCAACTCGTCAGATCGCAGACGTCAGTCACGATTTATTTGTTGGATTTTCAGTGATCAAACAATCAAAAAACTTTCAATGCTTGGCAGAGGATAAAGTTTCTAATCACAACATTTGTGATAAGTATCGTATTTACATTAAAATTTTCAGTCGTAAAATCAAAAGTTTTGAATTCAGCTTGTTTCAGCTGAAACAGCTTAGTCAAACCAACCAACCGTTCTTGAAAGACTTTCATGGTTGAAAGTGAGTGATTTTCATGTTTTTTGTGAATCACAAACCATTATCAAACTCAAACAAAAGTTTGTTGTGATCTTCACAACAAGCAAAAATTTCTCATTGTTAGCTTCAACATCTAAGTTAAATCTTTTTCAAAAAAACTGAACGTTTACACGTTTACACCTAAGATAGTATATTGACTTATATATTCACCAAGTTTCTTTGTACCTGCAGTGAAATTAGATCTAACATTGGCAGTTTGCTCTGCTCTTTTGTGGGAGGGTAGCAGTCTTTTGTGGGAGAGTAGCAGTCTTTTGTGGGAGGGTAGCAGTCATTTATGGGAAAGTAGCAGTCTTTTGTGGGAGGGTATCAGTCTCTTTATGTCTTTGCAAAATTGCTGTTGAAGGCCTTGATCATTATCACTTTACTTGTACATTATAAACCTGCAAGCATTTTGCGTTCTCAAAATCAATTGCTCTCATGTAACAGTTCATTCAAGACGCTATATGAAATTCGCAGCTTCCCTTTGTTGCTGCCAGTTGCCAAAATCTACCTGTTTGTATAAACTGTAAAAAAAAAGCTGTAAACTTAAATGAGTTCAAAACTTGCTTGAAAATATTATATTTTTTTGAATAATATAATTGCAAATACCACATTATTTTATCACCATCGCCATGTACAACCCTCAAGAGCTTAATTTGTATTGTGGATGTGACGTTATCTAAATGGTATTATTATTATTATTATACCTGGTCAACTTCGAACTGGTCTCCTCCAAATGCTGAAACACATGGCTTGATGCCTCCAGTTCCTATAGCAATCACCAATAATCCAACGGACGATAAGACTCTGCAAAAAAACGAATCAATGCTGAAAATGTACGAAGCAGTACACTGCGACAAAGCGATCAGCCAAAAAAGCCATTTCCGTTGTCATGAAGTAGCAATCTTTAACATACAGTGGGTTATTGTAACAAAATCATTATACATTTTGTGATCTAAGAAAAAGATTTGGACTGAAAGAAAGTACGATGGAAAGAGAGGGGAAGAGAAGAATGATTTATGAAATCGCCAAGAGTTGGCCTGGACAATGGGATATGACTGATTGACTGATAGATGAAAACAAATATTCATGAGATCTTAAAGCCTGGAACAGGCACAGCCTTTGAGCAAAGCGATGGTTGTGATCAAGAAGTTACAGAAATTATAGATGTTGACAATTAACGTAAAACTTAGCTTTGTTCAAAGCAGATATGAATCTACAGAACTTGATGTAGTCACGTATTGTACTTTATATTGATTGCAACTACTTACGCGTGTACTGTGTAGCCCCCTAAGGTGCCAACAGCTCCGAGAGTGTTGAACACCATGCCAATGGCGTACACTATGGAAAGCCATAATATTGTCCTGCAAGACAAGTGCCGCATTATTATAGATCAGTTTGCTTTTGGCAGAAACATTTTGTTGATGTTCCAGTGATATAGTATCCAACTATCAAAATCAGTAGTTCTTACATTACATTTATTACCAATTAACGACCCAGACGGCAAGATTCGTCATGTTCACATTGATTCAACGTCTGCAGACGTAAAAATACAAAATCGATGTCAATATATCGATGTAAAACTGACCGATTTTGCCATCTGGGGATAGAGACAATACAGAGTGACGTAAATGACGCATTAAACTTAAACAAAGGACTTTACTATTCGGTATAAATTCAGACTAAACTAAGTTTTCCCAAAAGTAGGCTAAGAGGCAAGTGAATGAAAATTATGCATTACAGCCGCTTGTATATTTCGTTACCTGTATTTTCCCCACCAACTGTCAGCGATGATGGCTCCAAGCAAAGGAAACAGATATGCCAGTACGGTGAACGCATGATACACAGCCGTGGAAGTGTCGCGATCCCACAGAAGATAATAGTTCAAATACAAAACTAGAATTGCTGCAAAAAATACGTCATATTAAAATTATATTGATATTTGTGACGTCAACTGAATAAAAACGTCTAAAAAATAATGAAGAAGTAAAACTGATTTTAGTCTGTAGCAAAAATAGCACAGTGCAGCAATACACGAATAATGGTCTTTTCAGTAAATGTTCGTCTAATTCAGGGGTCACCAAACTTTTTTCTCTGAGGGCCGGATTGCTACGAGATTAACAGCTGCGGGCCAGATGCAAATTGCGAAAAGATATACAGTACAACTATTAAGAATCTTCATTGACTTGAATTGAGCAAATAAATAACAAAGTCAGCGGTGGAATAGCAAAGTTGTGATGAAAATCAAAAGGTTGCTGGAAAAGTTATTCCCTACTGTGATACACTACATGGCATCGTACTCTTGAAAAAAAATTACATCTTTCCAAATTTGGCCTAGGCTGTCTCCAAAAAAATCATTAACAGGTTGCGTGTAGCTCAACAGCAACGTCAGTCCTTTACAAAAAGTTTGGTAACTTTTTTCCTTAACAGTTGTAGTGCAGCTGTTATTTCCACAGCACGTGGCGGGCCGAATGAAATCAGTTCGCGGGCCTTAGTTTGGTGACCCCTGGTCTAATTAATAGAATCCAGCCTTTTACGATTTGAGTAGAGAATGTCAATTCAGAAAATTTAGAACGAGAAACGAGTGTCAAAAATAAAGGAAGTAAGCTTATCTTGTCATAATTATGCAATGCACCAGCATTTGCTGATGTCGCAATGCGGAAGCGTAAAAGCTTCATTATGACAGTCTGACACAAACAAATAAATAAAAAAAGGAAAAAATGTATTGTATTTCTTTGTAGTGTAGCTGTGTGGATCAGTTCAGTTTATTTTTTGTTTTGTTGGCGAAAAAGAAAGACACAAAAAGCAAAAACATAATAAACACAAATAATTCGCACAACAAGGATGGCAGCGAAAGACCAAAAGGTCACCAAAGTCAGCTACCACCCAAACATTTAA
The DNA here is from genome assembly GCF_918807975.1 of Aplidium turbinatum. Taxonomy (NCBI): domain Eukaryota; kingdom Metazoa; phylum Chordata; class Ascidiacea; order Aplousobranchia; family Polyclinidae; genus Aplidium; species Aplidium turbinatum. Next base: position 6,220,059 of record NC_137475.1, on the reverse strand, counting down.
ACAAAAGACACAAAATTCGTACATCTACATCTACACAAAATTCGTACACGTACAGCTTTGCCGTCTTCTCAGGATCGCACATCAGAGAAGACGGCAAAGCATTGGGGGGTCTGGGGGCTTCGCCCCCAGCTCCTTGGATAATCACAAAAATTTGCTTTTCACTAATGGAAATCTGTTTAAAGAGGCCCTAAAACGTGGCAGTGAAGTTATTCTTCCAAAAGCCCGAGGTCCATCTTCAACAAGAAGGTCCGGATTCGGACCGCGGTCTGCCAGTTGAGTAGCCCTGCTATTCATTATACAATGGTGTGGTTAGCAAAACGCAATGCTCACTGTACTATAGTGAGTGCTCAGCCCCGTGCAGACGTCAGGTTCCTTCATAGTCTCCAGACTCTAGATAGTGAAAGTATTTGCTGCTGTTTAGTTCTACTTACAATAAAAAGTAACTTGAAATAAACTCAAGCTTCTAGCTATCAAATTGTGCTTCTTATTGTCTCACAAAACCAAAACTCTGTTTGTCAATAGTTTTCCAAATGAAATACACAACAAAACAAATGATTTGCAAAAGCTAAAGCAGGGCGATTTTAATTTAATAAAGTGGCATATTTCTCAGTTTTTTTAAGAGAATTTCTGTTCAATTACTAATTAGTAATTACAGTCAAAATAGTCTGCTTACTTCGTAGGCCATAAAAGGAATATCTTTCACAGAATTCATTTCCCAAGATGAAGAAGACGCTGAAAGGAAAACGCCTCTGAAACAAACAAATATTGTATTCTTCAAATTTTAGAAAATAAGCAAATATTAAATTATTATAGATCCTAAGATGAATCATTATTTTTTGAAGGATGTCACACTGCCTTTCGAACTTAGGTCACATGACCTATCATTAACATGGAAAGAACCATTGCGTCAATGCGTGATGCGTAACCACATGCTTATGACGTAGTCACTTAAATGTAAGTAGGCCGATAATCTCATTCTTGGTGACTATCATACCAATGAGCTGTTTGCTGCAAAAGAAATAGGCCTACTACTGCGGTGCTAATATTGGCAAGAAGAAAAACAAAGGCTAGAATTTAATTCCACAAAGGTCTTCGTTGATTTCATATTCAAAGTTATCATTTTGCAAACTTTACGTTTTGGAGGCAGGAAGCTGAAATTAATCGTAAATTACTAACTCTGAAGTTGCAGAGACTTAAAACAAAATCTCAAACTTGAATAAAAACCGCTGAAGTTTGCAACCATATTTAAATACACAGGCACGTTATCGCCGTCACAAGGCTCAATATCCGTTGTTCACTCAATTCTTGCGCAGCGTACAGTATGACAAAAAGAAACATCAGATAGCCTACTTTATTGTTCAAAAGACCATATCAAATCATACAGCAGCATCGTTTTTTGTCGTATCCAGGCTTACGCCCGATTGGTTGAAGATTTAGATTAAGTGGGCGAAAAGGTAAGGAAGCCAATCTTTGTGTGTTCTGCACTGGATGTGTGACATGGCCGCACCGCCGCATGCTCTTGAGCGGTGTCGAACCAGCGCCTTTTCGAGCGCCGTACCAGGGCTCTCATCACTCGGCTGTGCAGCCGACAGGCAGCATCTGGAATCACCTAATCAACAGTACACCTACTTACACAGAGTGCATTCAAATAACACAAGATTTACGTAAATGCTTTAGCTACAATCATCAAAAGCGATCACTGACCTCTCTGCGGTCTGGCAACAACGCTTGGTTCTCTGAAGTGCTGTCTTGTCGGTCAGACATGATAGCTAAAGGAAAGTGTTAACCTGGCCTTATCTCAAACACTGTAAAAATGCTCATTCTATTGAATGCTCGTAGCTCGCGTGCACGTGAAATCAACCCTTTGAACAAGAAACTGCTTCAATCATGCAGTTAAGCTGCTTTATAAGCGACAATTGATTGACGCCTACTTCCTTCCTCACCCAGACAATCACAACAAGAGCTATAGATTTGATACTAAGCTTCACTACGATTGAATTGGCAAGCTTATACATAGCTTGGTAAGGTGAGTCCCATACTTGATCTAAGCATCGGGGGATGAAAAGATAAGGTCCTCATTATACTAAGCCTTCGGCACTAAGGAGAGTAGGGTGGCCAGTTCTTTTCTCTCGGCCGCCTTTACTTCAGCAACTACGCCCATCCAATTTATTCCACCTTGAGTAGAGGTGAGCGGTGTGTGTGTGTCAACAACCAGCTTAAGCCGGGAGTCGAACCAGGATTGCATGATTGAAAACCGAGCGCCTTATCCGCTGCGTCATTCCTACCGCCATAGCTTGGTTTGGTAGCCTACTGATTTATGATAATATTTATTTAAAGCCAAAAGTAATGGAAAATAAATCTCTTAAGAATTACAAAGGAAGGTCATTTAATTTCTTCCATCACCGTCTTCCAATATGCATAAATACATCATATATTGTACTTCCCCTTCATTCTGTTTTGTCTGTTTGTCGTATCCAGGCTTTCACCCGGTGGTTGAAGATTTAGATTAAGTAGACGGGAAGGCAAGGAAGCCAATCTTCGTGTCCACCTTCAGGCATGCCTTTTAAGTGTCCTGCCACAGACACAGCCGCATGCTCTTGAGCGGTGTCGAACCGGCGCCCTTTCGGTTGCCGTTCCAGGGTTCTCACCACTCGGCTATGCAGCCGACTTTCATTCTGTACTATACGTTAAATCAAAATGATGCTTAAAACCAGTATTGTTTAACAAATATGGGGAAATATAATCTTCTGACAGAGATCAAACGCACAACAATGCTACAAAGAGACGACTCGGCTGCAAGTCTTGTAATGCAAAACCTTTACTTTGTCCAAGAATAAAATAAAAAAAATGAAAAATAAAACATTATGTGAACAAAATTCTTTCTCCCTTTCTTTAATGACATAGTTTCTTAGATTAATCCCAACACATGATAAGTAAAAACTAAAAAATGACTTTAAGATATTAGACCACAACTGTCTACAGAAACATATAAGCTACTCAGTGTATGGGCTATTGGAATGAACGCTACAAGGAAATAACAAAGCATTTATGAAAGTTCAAAAAATTGCATCATACTTTTTTGCGTTTTTACATTAGCTTGCTGTGTTGCAACGTTATAGTTGCATGAATTTGTAATTTGGTTTCTCGGAATGTTTTGATCTTGTGCCATCAAATTGAGGGGAACAGAAACTTGTAAAAGACAATTTTGTTTTTTTAGTGAAGAGCTTTCTGAACGTCTCGTGACTTTTTCAACAAAAGAAACAAAAAATGGAAAAAATTCTCCACCCTAAAACGTTTGAATAATGTGAAATTAATCAATTGTCTAAACTAGAAGACTTCTATGCACCTTTCATATTCCTTTTTATATTTCAACTTTTATATAATGCTGGCTTATTTATTGTCGCTCTACAACTGCTGAGGTCTTTTAGCGACAGGACTCATTTTTAATTAGATTTATGTTGTCATCACATTATTACCGACTTACTCTCACTACGTTATGCAAGAAAGAACACAATCAGTACAGTTTTCCGTTTTTAAAGTCTCCGATATAACCCGTCCTGGAATCGATCTGAGATCAAGCAGCACTAGAGCCGAAGGCGATAACCACTTGGCAACTGAGCTGGTTATATCTGCTGCATCGACCAACGGATTACAAATACGCTTCCGGTCAGAGGGCACGGATGACGTTTCTTTAGGTTCTGACCACTTTGCACATGGGTAGCCACTTTGACATAGGAGCAGGGCAGCCATATGTCATCTACTAAGAAGATTTGTCCTTTTTTTTAAGAAAAGAAGCAGGTCCTCCAAGGACACCCAAAAATGCTCAAATGTCCTCTTTTTTGGCATTTTGAGTTTTCTTGGTCATATTTTTAACAGGATATTATTGTTTGATGACTTTTCGGCGACGGCTTGTAGGCTACTTGGTTTCCAAAATTTTCTGTTCTAATGTAACATGCTGATTCAGATTGTAGGCAGCCTACAAGAAATTGGTGCGCCTTGTTGAACTGGTATTGTAAACAACCTCAGACGTTCAATCGTTCATTGTAACGTATTGCACGCCATTAGTTGCAGTTATCATAAGTAATGGCGGTCAGTGGAGATCGAATGCGAGCAGAGCTGCGAGTGCCCTTGCAAGAAAACTTCTTCATTTGAGGAAATCTGATTAACAAATGCACAAAAGCGGAAATTTGTGATGAAATTAGAAAAATTGAGAAATCAAAAAATGCTGCCGCGACGGCAGAAATTATTTTCCTGACAAGAGCAGAAAGTTTTGCTGAAAATGTTCGAATTTGTGTAGTTATCTGTTTATTTTATGTATTGTTTTTGAATTATGCAATTCAATCCTATCAAGTAGCTATCAGTTAAGTTATTATCTGTCTATGGTATTCAAAAAATGAGTAATTCACGAAGAAATAAGACATTGAAAATATAACCTAAACACATCAAATTCCAAAAGAGTTTATTTTATTTATATTCTAGCCTATGGTCCTCACACTTTTACAAAAGCAATTTTAATTTACCCAAATATCCCAGACAGCCACTTAACCTGGCCCTGAGCTGTCAGATGGACCATATAAAGTGGTTGTCTGGGATGTTTTACATTGATGCAAAGTTTGTAAACGTTGCTGATTACCAACTCGAGCTTGGTATGATTACCAACTCCAACAAGAGTTTGGCATGATTACCAACTCCAGCAAGAGTTTGGCATGATTGAAACGAATGAATAAGAATGTCTAAAAGTGCAATTTGCATCTATAGCCTATAACAGTGGTTCCCAACTCATGGGTCGCGACCCAAAGTTGGGTCGCCTGATAATTTTTTGGGGTCGCTTGTTTTTCAGGCATATTGTATCTTGGGCAAAAAAAATAACAATAAAAAAAATTTAAAACGAGATGAGATCGATCACAAAACTGAAAAATATAAACACAAGTCATGAAGCGTTTCATGTCGAGACATCGGAAAGCTTTGTAGCAGCATGATCGTAGTGCAAGAAGTTTTAACAATTTTCGCTTTTATTATTGCTATTATTATTTTTAAATGTAAACCCAACAAAAATTTCAGTCTCAAACATAAATTAACTTGACAAAGTTACGGGATATATATTGTAACGTGCACTATATGTCACGAACGCTATGTCGGACAAACTATGACAAAGTTTTCCACACGTTGGACCACGCATAGTCTGGTGTGGTAAAACGCATCAAAGACAAAGCCCCAAGTGCGGTATGGACTAATTGCTTTCTCCACAGAGAGGCCTTTGCTGCAAAAAAAGCTGTCTCAAGAGCTACACGAAATGTTGAATGATGTGAAGTGTTTATAAACTTCATCAAAACAAGTCCACTAAATCGCCATTTGTTTTCGTCTTTGTGGATTCTGATTATTATCAAGCATTGCTGTTGCACACAGAAGTGCGATAGTTGTCACGAGGTCGTGTCCTGAAGCGAGCTTGTAATTTGCGAGAGGAGATTGCTATCTTCCTGAGGCAATAGAACTGTGTGAGATTAGCCGAGAAGTTTTTGCAAGAAGATTTCAAGGCAAAAGTTGCTTACCTTGCCGATATATTTGACTCTCTGAATTCTCTAAATTTATATATGCAAGGTAATTAACGGTTTTACGGTGATTGATCGCGCCGCAAAAGTTTCTGCTTACCACAAAAAACTCATACTCTGGAAAAGTTATATCACCAGAGATGAGTACGATATATTTCCTCAGCTAACGCAATATAGGCTATCTGTGGCAAAGAAGTTGATATCAAGCAAGCGATAATTACACACCTGGAACAGTTTGCCAAAAAGTTTGTGCAGTACTATGGAGAATCTCTAACACTTAATAACCAAAATGATTGGATAAATAATTGATCCATTTGTTGGAAAAGGCTTATTTATATAATGCTGAATATTTATATAAACGAATGAATAAGAATGTCTAAAAGTACAATTTGCATCTATAGCCTATAACACCTAACTTAGAGCAAAATAAACCGTAGCATTGATACTCATCATGGCCTACAGCTTATGTAAATGCAAATAGATGGCATTTTATCCACGATGCACTATATTGGGTTAAAATCTAAACCCATTTCATCAATTGCTCAAGGCTCAAGATCACGCGGCACTGGTTCGACTCTCGGGGTGTGCGCTTGAGCAAAGTATTTCAGGACTGCTCTCCATTCAGCGGCACCTGGTGAATGGAATAATTCTCTGGCAACAACACTTCAACATTCAGAAACTTCACTCTGTCAATCTCGGTAACCGCCCCTGCGTCAAAAGCCTCTACAACAGTGGTTCTCAACCTTATTGTCTTGGTGGACCCCTTTTGGTGTCTTCGAAGCGGTCGCGGACCCCTAAAAATTCCAATTTGAAATTTTGGTATATCGCGTTTCCTTATGGAGTCATATGTTACATAAGTTTCAAAGCAACACACTTAAAAGAATTTGCTGAATTTGCAACGCACTTGAAGATTGATGTGATTGACGAAATTATGTTATGACTTATGAGGTATATGTTGGCACACAGGATCAAACATCGGTAAGCTATATGCTCATTTGATGTTTTTCTATAACTTTTATCAAAAGTTAATAGAATACTTGCGACTGTTACAAAGAATTTATCCCTTTTTTCATTTGAAATCAATATTAATTCGTTATAATCGCAGTCATTGCAAAACTGTGAGTGGTGATAGACTGCTGACCAACGTTTGCATTTCCAAGTTAATCATTGATCAACAATCTGTTGTCTTAAAAGAATTTAGTTGAACATAGCCAACATAGCCTTATTAAAAGGTTTAAGTAATTTATATGATATTTTAGTTAAGAAACCAAACCTTTGTGCAATGTCCTTTGCAATTTCAAACGACGCACCAGTGCGTTGCGACTTACAGTTTAAGAATCACTGTAGGCTAATACATAAACAAAGCACAAACAATTTTTAAATTTCTTAATTTATCCGTCATGTTGAAAACTCGGAAACTTTCGCGGACCCCCGGAAATTGCTTCACGGACCCCTTGGGGTCCGCGGACCCCCGGTTGAGAACCACTGCTCTACAAGTATGCGAAAACTACCAGGAATAACCTATCAAGGCTTTGTCAGTCCGAGGATAAAGATTCAAAGCCAACCAAACCAATCGATTTCATGCTGTTTGATTGCGAGCTTGTGGGACAACTCTGACTTGACAATAATAAGGCTGTCAAGCTTGCTTTTAAAACGAAACAACAGGTGGTCGGTTGCCTTATTTGAGGTTAAAAAAGTCTACAATACTAAATGTAGTGCTTGCTTTACACTATCATGCCTAGCAAAAGTGTGGAGACATAGATTGGCTGCTTTGCCTTCTTCCCCACTTTAACATAAAACTTTTAATTAATGCCAAGGTTAAAATTAGACCCGGTGAAGAAGAAAAAGCTAAAAAGGTTGAAAGCATAGACTAATAGTACTTGCCTGTTCTTCCTCTTGTATCAACGCAATCTCCATTAGCACATGCAATCAATCAAAATTGCAGTTCCACAAGTTATGTAGCTTCGATAAACGTGCAGGGCGAATTGCCATAGAAGTTATTTGTAGGTTTGACAAGTCGTGGCTGTTAACTAGAAAGTTGTTGTCAGTTTGTCACTTCTAACAAGCTGACAACCCGTTTGCTTTGAACAATTGAAGCATTTGCGCAAAAGAAACAAACTTCAAAAGTTAATGGAGGTTTAGCGCAGTAAAGTACAATTGAATTAAAGTTGTGAAATTCTCTGCACTTTGTGACAGCATGCAATAAAACTAGTGAATGCATTGTTTGCGTGAGCTAGACATACTTTAGTGAAGGATAGGTTCCGCTGATGATGTTGGTGCATGCACCTGTATAATTGACAAACTGAAAGGCTTTGCATTTAATTTAACGAGTAAGACACGATTAGAAAGTGCCCAGTATCCTTCGATGCACTTTGCTATTGCTTGGTCAATGATCATACCAACTCCGTACATGGCCTTGTTACCGCCGGAATGAATGATGGTGTATCCATCCCAAATGCTCTTACCAGCTCCTTTCCAACGCATTTCACTTATTCCCATAATGGAAATACCCATACGCTTCTGTTCTTGGAGTAGGTTTTCTAATCGTCCAGGTTTTGCGAGGGTTCTGACATTCCACGTTGCTATTTTGATTGTTTGGTCGGTGCGGGCAGTCACTGAATGACGATCGGGTGACGCCTTGCTCCGCGCACGTCGGTCCCCACCGGCTGAGACACCTCCAGCATTTGACACCTGAAGTATCTGCACAGCTTTAGTGTTCAATCTTTTGTTGTGTGTCATCATAGTTTTTTTGGAAGAGTAGTAAAGACGGTAGGCTTCCGTTACTTTCCGTCTTGAGGTTTGCAGCTGGTCGGTTGTCTTAGCGCCTCGAGTCCCGCCTTTAGAGCCAAGCTGCTATAGCTCTACTAGAAAGTGTAAATAACCTTCTAGATTTTACGCACACCGAAACAAGGGAGACGTTCCTTGTGACAGCCAGTTTGTAAACGGTCAAAAAACACTCTTATATGAATATGGCGTGCGTTACCATTCAACGAGATTGTTGACAGATTGGTCGCTGACAACCCGACACTAGATTTACCGCTAGTCGTGGTGCTATACGCGCCAGAGAAACCGTTGACACAGAGTTCGTCCGCTTCCTCACGCCGCTCTAGTCTTCATGTACTGAGAGGTTACTTCTCTCTCAACGGCTTCCCAAATTTATGAGAGAACCGCACCCTTCACCTAGTTTAGCAAGTCAGTCGACACTAGTTTCCAGGGTATGACGCGTTGGCGTACGCTACCAAATACGAGGAGGCATAGGTGAGAGTTGCAGCAGCGCCGTATGCATATGTTACTCCAAAAAACTAGCTGTTCTGCCAAGATAATTTTAAACGCCATCTTCACGTTCTTTAACGTAAGTTTACAAGCCACATGCTGCGACCTTGAACCAAGTTTCCTGTCACCAGTCTTGAAAGAAGAATTTGGCTTGTGAAATCCCTAGTTTGACTACAGCAAATTTCATCATTTTTGCATTGATTTAACGTCTACAGACGTTGAATCAATATAAAAATAAAGGATTTTTCTGCCTGAGAAGGATAGTGGTGGAATCAGGGACAATAAACGAAACGAATTGTTCACACGCTGGAAAAACAACAAGCAGCAAGTAAGTGACGTACGGTAGTAGTGTACCGACTGCTGTCTTATATTCGTCACCAGCCATCATTCTGCAGTGCAGTCCAACGCTCTCATAATTCAATTGTTTAGCCCTTTCAAGTTTCAATTATTATTTAATTAGCTTTGCGCCTTGCAACCCGCGGATGAATATTGTTTCGCATATAAATTAAGAGACTAGGTATGAATCTCAGGGTTGCCAGATGGCCTTTTTTTAGGCCAAATTCCAGAAAACTGGCCTTTTTAAATTGCAGTTGGCCTAAAAAAATTGATGCAAATAAGGCCAGAAAATCTGGCCTTATTTGGCCCTTTTTATGGCTGCAAGTTTTGACCGGTTTAGAAAGTATTATTTTAAGGAAATTCAATTTCAATTGTGATATAAAAGTATCACTTATCATCACTTAGAGCCTGACCTATATTCGTTTTAATTTTAATTAGTGAGTAGAGACATAGGTAGAGAGTAGAGAATGTGTTAGCGGTGGACACGGTGGTTCTATTAAGTTGCACCCGCCGTAAACCGTAAAGTATACACTTGTCTTGTTTGTTAATGTGATGTGTTTGCATTCCATTTGTGCAATCTTGTCGTATTTTGTTTGCTGCTAAATAATTTCAAAACCGAGTATTAGTTTTAGTTCTTATGACATCTTAAACGTATTGATTTCGTACTGGGTTGGTCTGTGAATAAGTTTATTATCAAAGCCTACGACAACACATTTCACTGATTGTTGAACACTCCACGTTTACTTCTGATCCGGTTTACAATACGCAAAATGCTACAGAACGACAGGGAACCTTTGCATTTGTATATTTTTGATTTTTTAAATTCGTGGTTTTAAACTTCTATACATCAAATAAGTTTTGATGTGAGTGAAGGCTATATTTTATATTGTTATTGCAAAATTGAATTTTATACATTGTTTAGTTGATACAAACAGTGTTTTATTTTAATAATTCTTCTGTAGTCATGTATAGCACTGAAAATAGTTTCCAATTCTGTAGTTGTAGACATCCCTGGTACATATACTCAAGACAAATTCATGCTCATTGCTTAGCTAGACGTTCCGAATAGCACTGTTCATGAATTGAAGTAATAATGGTTTCTAGTTTATCTGCTACTACAGTAATTTTTCATTAATCAAATTATGCAAACGAACCGGTCATTATGCTCTGACAGTGCTAAATTATTATCTGTCATATTTGATCGTAAAATGGCATTTTCAAAAAATTATTTCAGTTAAGTTGTTAGCGTTTATTTAGCCTTAGAAGTAAATAAAAAAATTGGCCTTTTTTGGCCTTATTTTATAATGGATTTGGCCTTACTATAGCTTGAGTATCTGGCAACCCTGATGAATCTTCCTTTTTCGATCAACACGTTTCTTATGGCAAGACGTGACGCTTTCTGAATTCGCTCTGATCGCTGCTGCAACAACTGACGCAATACAAGATGATTTCCCAAGTCTAGTGTTGCTTTCAAGTCAATCCAACCAGCAACGTCTACCCCTCAACCCAGAAGCGTTACAGTAGTAACTTTCTTGTACGTTGTATATGTAACATTGCCAAGTCACAACCATACCACATTTATAGTCACCTGGTATGAATCTTTGCTTCCCAGCGAGGTTGTGTTCAAATAGGCTTTTTTTAAAGAGGAATCCTTACATATCACAGTATCCAATTTTTCTTCGCCTTCCCCTAAACATGACGCCTTTCCCAAACATGTAGGCTAGGTTTGCAGTGCAATATGAGGGTTGTGGCATCCCCAGATTATTTTATGTTAAATGAACAGACCCCAAGTGTGGATCAATATTGAGAGTTTAATGAGCGAAAAAATCGCTCATTGCTCTATGTAGATAACTGCATCAGGCATAGCCTACTTCATGAACTTCCGTTTGTCAATATTGACAAAACATGTGACGATGCATTTCAGCATACACCCATCAGTTTACTTTCTTGATACAACGAATGAATCAAACACTTTAATCTTATTTCAGTTATTCAAAGTGTTTTTGCTAAAGTAATGCATACGCAAAAGCTTAGCGGAAGAAAAAACAAGACTTCCTTTCTTCGCGCGCTCTGCTGCTGCCAATAGCCTACTCTTTTCGATTGCCATGACTTCTAAACACTTTCATGGGTACTCGGTCCGTTCATATATTGACAATAATCACTCCGAAACTAATTAATAAAATTCTAAACTACTTTCAACAATAAACAGCAGGATTTCGAAACGAAAAGATGATGATCCAACTTTCAGGGTGTGCGCTTGAGCAATGCACTTTGCTCCGTTTAATGGCACCAAGTGGATGGAATAGGTCGAAAGCAAATTCAACAACAGAAAACGTCAATCTGCTAACCCCAGTGAGGTGACAGTGGTTGTACGAAGCTTCAAAAGATACTGAGCTGTAATTGAACAAGCGCTCTGATGCCGAAAACCAGTGCCTGAAACCGACGTGTCGATTCACTGCTGGTCAAACCACGTTTCTGTTCGCAGTTACAGTTTGTGCAGGTTGTATAGTGAAGATGTTGGTTTAGCTGGGTTAGTGTTAACTTTGACTTGTTTTGTAGTGTGATTATTTATTTTGCACAGTCGAGTTTTAAGTTTCATGGCTACACCAAATCATGGCTACAACAGATACTTTGCAACTCCAGGGATTAATATTGCTTTAATCAACCCTGGTAGTTCAAGCACATCAAACAACACAAGAACACAATTTTTTGTAAAATTATGGATTTTAATTGCTTAGAAAAGTAGTTTGTTTTTGATAATACGACGCAACTTTACAACGCAGTAAAAATTAAACACACAACAGCTGTGCATAGCGAAACTGATGCGAGGACCTAAGACTGAATGAGGAACCGAACTGCTTTTGTTTTTAGAAATATGCCATTTGACTAGTTATAACCATTTACATAAAGCATCATCAAGATAATGATAAAGTCATTTGTTTACAGAAATGTGTTGTCGAATTGAAGCGAGATTGGACTTCAAACAGATCTTTCCACACTCCTTTCGCACGTCAATCAATGTTTCCATGTGACATTCAATGCGAGAGAAACTTCTAATTTATGACGTGTTCGAAGTTCGTTGAGGCTGACACGGTGAACGAAACATGATTCCGTTTATCGTCTTGTCGTCGTAAAACGTAACTTATTAAAGCTAAAAATGATATTTTATAACGTTATGAGGCGAAATAAAATGACAAAAGTTAACACTTTATGGAGAGCAAAAACATAATTATAACGCAGTGTTGTGGTCATAGGCGGGATTGGATTTTCCCAAATCTTCTTTGGTAAGTGATGATTCATCTTCATCTTCAGAGGTTTCTTGTTCTTCAGACTCGTCGAAAAGAGACTCATCGACGTATTCGTACCGCATAGCGAGAACAATGAACAACAGCGCAGCAACACCAATCAATCCAGCAAAAAGAAAATATTCATCCGCCTAAAAGAAGCATTTTTAAGTTGAAGGCAAAAATAAGATATTTCGACAATACCAAACCAACGGTTGGTATTTTCTTGTATCATGATAAATATCGTGGTGTTGTTTAGCTCGTCTGCTTATGATTCAACAAAGCAGCTTCTTTATCATAATTGGAGTACCAAGCATTAAACAAACTAGGAAGAACCATCACCAAAACTAATTATATCACTTGATATTATTTTAGCCTAAATTACAAAAAGTGACATTAAAACTTCAATTCGTGATATTACGTACATGTATATTACGAGTTAACAACTTAACATCCATAATAATGAGCCCAACACTTGAACCATGTGTAGCTTACGGCTGTTCGGTCAAGTACTAAAATGGACTGAGACGCGTGAAAGGTTATCGGTTCGATACCGCCCAAGAGCACGCGGTTGTGTCTTAGAAAGACACTGTCATGCGTAATTGTGGACACTAAGATTGGCTTCCTAGCATCATCGTCCACTCAATGAAAAACTATTTCACCAGGCATAATTGTATGTAACGTTAGTACGTTGTATTTAGCACAAACGTTATGACAATTGAACCGACCTGGGATGGAATAAGACGAGCTTCGGCGACGATCAAAACGATAATGTTCCCAATTGACACCGTGAATAACCAGAAAGATTGGAGGACAGACTTCATGCTTGGAGGAGCCTGGAAACAGAATCAACGTTTTAATCGATGTTTTCGTATAAACGTCGAGGTCCCATTACTTTCGAAAAAGCCTCTGATAGAAAGGTGTCGTTTTTAGTTTTAAGGCAATTCCAGAAATCAAAATCCGTTATTGTTACATTGAATCAATGTAAACATTTCGTTTGCAAGAACACATTGGACCAAATGTGTCTTAGGCGGAATCAGCCTCAGCTAGGTCCAGCACTTTCGATTTTGTGATCGGAACTAATATCATAAGTGTTGAAATCCGTTTAGGAACTTCTAAGCCAGTGCCGGTTTTTAAATTAATGCTAGTTTGGCTGCAAGAAACGATTTATTGCATGTAGCAGTCCCATCGAGGGATTTCAACTCATTTTGAATTTAAAATCATGAACAGAAGTGTTGTCAGGGGGTCCAGGGGTACTTTTAAGCCCGGACCCAGGGTGATTTCAAGTGGCCACAACCTTTCCAAAGAGTCCGGGATCTACGAAATTACCCCATATACTTTGGATATAGTGCATTTTTCTTAAAACTGGTTTCCTTTGGGGTACGAGCATCTCATTGGTACCGGGCCAAAGTTATGCTCTCAACTGCATTGATCACGAGTTTTTACGGGAAATGGCAGTGTCCGTATTACGCCACGCCGTTCTGATGAAGCAGCTTCGAACCGCAGCACAATGTGTTAAAATTATAGTTAAAGATGAACATTTTTAAATGCAATGATAACGAAGGTACTTCAGAATAAAGCTAATATTTAGTCAAGTCATCACGAGTTACCCAGCTAGCAAACCAGTTCCTTTTTCAATGATTCAACGTCTACTGACGTTGAATGTTTGAATCTGTGCAAAAAGAGCTGATTTTTGACTGGATTATCTTGACATACAAAACCCAGCTGAAAAGAATAAACTCCCACATGGTGATGGATGACGAGGGAAAATGCAACAAATATTACGACAGCATAACGCAAACATGCCAAAGGTGCAGAAAATAATGTGAAAGACATTTTCCTGAATGCTCAGTCAATGTTTAACCAAGTTAGTTTACAATGCATTGACGCATCGAAGGTATAAATCACCTAAAAAACATTTAACGACGGACAAAAACAGATTTACACCAAGAGAATGTCATGTTTGTTTGTGTAACCGTAATTAATAGTCTTTAATAAAACAACTGCTCAAGTTTCCGCTTGAACGCATGTATAAACGTGCCTTGAAACTAAAGGGACAAAGTTTACAAGAAAAATGAAGTGCGAAAGATACTGTAAATAAACTTAACAAACGACGCAAAGTTTATTTTGGCAACATTGAAAATAAGTGCAATCAAAAAAAACCTCATATTATTCCACAATAGTCGTGACGTCAAGATACCAAGCTTCTATTTCGGCAGAAAAAACTCAAATAAAGGATAGTTATTACACAACCACTTTGCCCTGACTCCTGATATTAACTTCCGTACAACTTCTTATAAAACACTGCAGGCCACCTAAGCACAGCATGAAATTTTATTTTAGATTGAAAGCTATCCGATCTAATTTTAAATTTAACAAAAAAATTTACTAATTTATATGAAAACCGAAATAGACTTCTCGCGTTTTTTCAACCTTGAATTTTAATTCTATCAAACAGATTTATCAATTATCTTTTTTTCCATTTCTTAATGAATACGCTCAGTCTTCCATTGAGTGTATTCGGTGCAGGATTATCACTTCACAGTCAAGACAAATGGTTGAAAGAAAGCTATGACGGCAGTTATCATTCTTTACATGCCTTAACCTTTCTTCAATTATTTTCCACAAGTACAAACTGTAGCAATTTAAAGATTTTTTTACAGCTGAAAAATATTAATAATTTAAAAAACAACAAAAGAAAATGAAGACTATTCAATTGAAATTTCCAATTGTCTAGTGAAAAACAATGTTGTAAAGGAACAAAAAAAAGCAAGTCACCTGGGAGTAAGCAAACTCAAGACCAGTGACAGAGAGGAACACCTCTCCAAGTGTAATGATGAAGTATTGGGGGATCATCCAGAAGATGTTGACATCATTGTGGTAGACATCCGTGTATTGATCCAACGCCAAGTCGCTCTCCTGGACAGCACATGTTGGAAAATTAAAACCGCTGATGGTCTTTTTCATCGATACAACGTCTTGTGCAATCGTATTAACGTAACAGTTAAACCCAGTTAGCAAAATCCGTCATTTTTACATTCAATGTAAAAATGACGGATTTTGCTAACTGGAAAGTTATCAAACATGTTGCATTTAACTTTGAAAAAATAGTACGAAAACTGTTTTTAAAAAAAAAAGTGTAATCTTTCGCCTTCAAAGACATAAACAAGTGTATGCAAACCTGTTGGCACAGCTAAATGCAACCTAACCAAAATGGGCTAAATCTAACTTGCTGCCATAAAAAATAAAAAAATAAAACATATTAGAAGAATTACATGAACGTTGTTTCGAAGAGCTCTGTTGCACCTATACCCAGACAACAAATCAACGTTTTTTTTACATCGATTCAACGTCTGCAGACATTTAGACGTAAAAACGATTAATTTACTGTCTGGGCAATGACAGCCCAGTGTTTACACTTTTATTACTCACATCAACCCCACCATTGCTTGAGTCTGTATCCCGGACAACCAGAGTGTAAATCCCGCCTGTCTTCAGGTAGTAAGATCGTTCGTATGTGCTACCATCCACTTCGATCTCAAGCATGTAACTGAAAGCACAATCAAGTTTGAAACATGCCAACTTCTAAACTGATTTTCGCTCCAGTCTAATACCAAGGCTAGAAACATTCTAAAATCAAATGTAGAAAATTCTTCCTGCATAGCTTGAGTTAAGGGTAACTAATGCATGGCCTTATTTTGTCAGGTTTATTAATGAAAAATAAACAGTTGATTTGCAGAGGAATCGAACTCAACACTCGTGCTCACCAGACACGCAATTGCTAGGGCTGCGGAGTCAGGGAAATTTTGGCGTGTCCGGAGTCGGAGTCGTTAAAAAAAGGCCGACTCCTGTTTGATAAAAAACGATAAACAATAAAATTTTTGTTTGTAATCTTTTTTCAAAATTTTCTTTCTTGTTTTCCGCATTGCGTTCTAAAACTTTACCAGAAACTAGAGTGTGTGTCCTTGTTAATTATTGTGAAAGTTGCCGTTTCAATTTCGATCGCAACTTACGGGATATTAAGTTTAAAAACATTAAAATAAAATTAAATCTGGCAACACTGAGGCCGGAGCCGGCCAGTTGTAAACCAGGGAGTCGTAGTCGTATAATTTTTGCCCAACTCCACAGCCCTGGTGGTTGCAGCTCCATCATTTCAGCTTACAATGTTTTTCTTGCATAACTAAAAACTTGAAGTTTGCTGAGTCAAAAATTTCTGTCAGTTAGGCATAACTTGACGTTATAGAAGCATTAAGAAAGTAAGTCAGTGATCAAAAAGCAGAAAACTATTTGTATAGATAGTGGATACATATTTGATCAAAAAGAGACAAAAATATTTTGTTTTTAACTTACTTTCCTTTCTTTTCTTCAGGAAATTGATACTTGGTGTTTGGAACAATAACTTGTCCATTTGCTGTGATGTTCTGGTTTAGTGTGTTGACCACCCTGAAAAATTAATACTCTGGTACTTGGCCAACAAAATCGGCCCTTTTTGTACTGATTTAACTATTACAAACGTTAAAATCGATGTTGAAAGGGCAGGCAAAAGCTGAAGCAACAAACACAGTCTGCTTTGTAATTCGCTGTGAGCAACACCTATCTGCGATTAAAGTTGTTATTATTATAAATCAAATGTAGAATTATAAATATATGACAATAATGATAGCATATATAAATTTAAAATACGGACCTTCTGATGATCCTCCATTTAGGGTTTAGAGAGCAATAACTATATTTGATTAAAATACTGTGTATAAATATTAAGTAGTACTGGGAGGATAATGTGCCCGGAGAGGCTCAACAACCAGAGAATGAATCTTTACAATTAGGTAATTAATCACTTACGAGTAATATGCACGCCCGCTGTCGGACTTTTCTATCGGATGAGTCGTCTGCAAATACATAACTGTTGCTAAGTTACAGTTTTTTTAAGACTCAAGTTGCACAGCAACAATTTTAAGACCAAGAAAGCGACGTACAAGTAATAAAAGTTGTGCCTTTTGTATCGCTGCAACGATTGCCAACGTTATTTAACGTTACTTTGAGATTGTGATTTGTGACATTACTTGAAAAACCGCTTGGGAGGTAGATGCAGCAAAACAACAGCAAAAGTTGATTTCGACGGATAGTAGTTTAACAAGTTCTTACCCCGCTCTCTTTTGACAAAAATATCAAGTTAAAACTTCCTAATCCCAGTAAGGAATTTTCAGCAAAAAACAGCTTTCAAATGACCCCACAAGGCCTACTCAGGCAACACCAACCAATAAGCTGTTAATCGTGATGCTGGTGAATACTGGGGGTGAGCCACTCACAAGATTGTGGAAAACTATATCAGTCCAAACAAAACACTCAATGAAATAATACCCAGACAGCAAAATCTGTCGTTTTTTACATCGATTCAACGTCTGCAGACGTTGAATCAGAAAAATGAAGAAATCCACTTGTAGACGTTGGATCAATGTAAAACAAAAAAAAAGTTAGCTAGCTGAGTAGTAAGTAAATATAGAAACTTGTACTCACCAAAAGACTTTTCAGCCCAATGTCATTATTACTGATTATGAAATCATAAACTTGTTCTCCGTTAAGCGTAAACTCCTGAACATTAGGTCCTGCATTGGTACCTTCACAACGGTAACTTATCGAATAGAAGCCAGGAGTTATAAATTGTTCCAAAGTGTCGGTAGACTAGAAATTGAAAAAAGTGGTCACCGACTATTTTCATACAAAGACCCAGGTAATATTGTCAAACATGAACTGCGATGTTTTGCCTTAAAGTTTTTTCTGCAAAACAGGGTTCCCTATCCGATTCTGACTTTAAGGAGGTTTTGTTACCAGAAGAATCGACCAAACCAGCTCGTAGCAGATCAGAAAATTTTCAAATAAAAACTAACTAACGAGAAGGTCGAATGGCCTTGTTATCTCCTTATAAGGAACAAAACTTGTAAATAAATTTAACCATGTGTAATTGTGTATAGTTGCTTTCTATACACGCCATTGGCTGGTTACACGTTGACTGCAGGAAGAGTACGTACTTTTGGCAAACACACAACGACTACAAAGCTACAATAAAGTGAATAAGAATAAACTTATGCAAATTTAAGAAAAAAAAAACACTTTGGTTTTTAGCTTCAGACAAAATGTTGTTGCAAAGCTCGACAAAGAAGGTGTCATTAAAAATATTCGGTAAATTCTTCACAGCAATCGTTCTTGCAGCATGTAAAACATGAAAAAATTCTCACAGCAATTTATGGTAAGGATCCGGCTAATCAGTGATATTCCAGACAGCACATCAACCTTTTTTTTTGGTTAACTTGGTGATTTTACTGTTTTTGCTTCTTTGGTGATTCCACTAAACGAAGCAGATGACAACAATATAACAGAGGCTTACTACTTACGTTGGTCGGTGTTATGACTGTTCCAGACCCATCCCCACTGTACCCCTGTGGCTGTGGGCTTGATTCCCACTGGGAGTAAATGTTGGAATCGATCTCGAGGGGGCAGTCAGCGGAGTCGATAACTCGCAAGCTTGTTTGCTTCATATTCACTGGTACGAGAGTCAAGTTTTCCTTTGCAAAACAAACCAAACTCAAAGTTAAAAACTTAATCAGAAACATATCAAATTTAATAAGCTAATTCACCGTTAATTTTTTACGTTCTTTTTATCAAAATTCATCAAATAAAATTACAAACCTATCAAAACTGATAGTTATTAAAATTAGAAGCAAGTAAACAGATTTAATCTATGAAGAAAAGGAGTTTTAAACTAAATTTGAACACTCTAGTTTGAACAATTGTTATTGTTGGGTTTGCACTAGCAAATGTTCTGTGATTTCTAACAGAATCTCACTCTTCATTTTGCTTCAAAGAAGCCTGGTCTTCATCCCAAAACATCAAGCCAAGGCAGAAAATAAGTCGTTTCTTGCATTGATTCAACGCCTGCAGACGTTGAATCAATGTAAAAATCGACCAATTTGCTGTATTAGACGTTTCTAACAGAGTCCCACTTACAAAATTTAAAAATCTGTTTATCAACGTGAAATCAAAAATCCGATTAGTGCTTTGCTCATTTTCAATTGAAACTACATCATGATAACGTTGAGATGACAACATAAAACAACCACATCTGCATTTGTTCCAAGTTATAAATAATTAGTGGTTGAAAAAAGAGTGATTTGATGAATGAGATCCCATCCTCAGACAGCAAATCCTTCATTTTTACAATGATTCAATATCTGCAGACATTAAATCAATGTAAAAATAACGGATTTTGCTGTGTGGGAGGGTGCTCAATTAACACCATTTTTTTAAAGTTATTAAGTTGTTTTTTTTGTTGATTGACATGGAATGGTTCTGAGAGGAAAGCAAATACTTACGTCAATCATCATTTGCACAAGAGCAGCAACAATAAAGGACAGGCATGCCAGCAACATGCCTGCTGTCATGCGTCGAAGTGGGCTGAAAATGATCAAATATTTAAAAAAGAAAATTGACAAGTTAAAAAAGTACCAACACTAGGCCTACGTCAAGGAACGTCTACGCAACGTCGTTCATCGCGTGTTGATGAACTGAGAAAGTGTATCCACAACATGCAAGACTTTGTTCTATAAATAATATATTTACTTTAGGCGTGCCGTTTCGAGCACTGCAAACGAGTTACTTTTAGTTTGTTTTAGCTTTTGTGTCATTTCTGTGAATTCACATCGTAATAAAACTGAAATGCAGTCTGTTCAATCACTTTTTCAATGCTGGCATAGAAGCAAAAATACTACCTATTGAGAAACATACGGTACAAACATGAAACGTTCAAATAAATTAGTAGTAAAGCCAAAATGATTTACAGCGTTCACCTAATGCAGGTCAAAACGCCACAAGTGTACAAAACAGTGTATATCAAACTTAAATTGCCATAACATCTACTTCTACATCACCTCACACTTGATGGTCTGACGACGACCAATTGACCATGAAGTTATTTCATGAAGTTTCATTAAAAGCAAAATTATGTAGTTGAAGGAATAAACGAACTGGACCCAGGCAGAAAAATGACAGATTTTGCTGTCTGGCTTGAGTTTTGACAAAATTTCAAAACCCCTTCTTGAGAAGTTCAAAACTTAATTAAGTCTTGCAATACCTGAAATTAATGTTGAAATTACGTAGAAGAGGATAGAGAGTAACTTCAAACAGAGGAATCAAGGTGACGATGATAAGGGGATTGCAAATCTGCATCTGATCCGGGAGGACATGAAGAGTTCCCTGGATGGAGAGAAGGTTGACAAAAATGACTGTCACGTATTTTTAGTGCATTTTTACTTGTGTCTACAGATTGAGATTTTACTCTAGAAAGGTTCCTGCTTTTTTCTAGGACCAGGTCAAGAGTATTGATCCGTTTATAACCTGCAGTGTCACCCGTGCATGCTTACCACTGTCAAGTGTGATACAAACAGCAAACTTTAATGACTACTTAATATTCCGCCATAACCTAGTGTAAAAAAGTGCTATTTTTAATAACTAACATACCATTATGTCAAAGGACGGAATAAACACGTCTTATGGACAACGAAATCATGTGGGAGTCTATGCTATCCACAAAGCTCACTTGATCATTCAACATATTTTAGTAAAGTCAAAGTTGTACCGATTAGACCACTTTAACAACATATAAATCTTGTACTACCCCTACTTACCACATAACCGTCCATTCTTACAGCTTGCAAGGTCCATCTTGACCCTTGCTGGTCAAACAAGGCCCAGAACAAAGGCAGAGGAATGAAGAGAATCAAAACATTTAAAACGTATTTGATGTCTCTAATCAATGTGTCCATTTCCTTAAAGAGAAAGCAATAAAAATGAAAAGCCTTTTTAGCTTGTCAAAGCATTTTAGCGTTAATTTTCAAAATTACTTTAGTTTTACTTATATTTTGTTTCAACGAGTGCATCCAAAACGTAGCAAAACTCGCAGGTTTTTTTTCAACTCTAATTTTTTTATTCCATTTCATTACTAAATGAAGTTCTACTCACGCTGGTGCCATCACTGGCGTACTCCATGAAATGATCTTTTGTCCTTTTCTTTGAGGGGGTGTTCCACCGGGTCTTGACAGCAATCTATGAAAGAAAATAAAGAAGCAATCTGATTAACAAAAATGTACATCATAGCAATCTACTATATACACATTATTACACAAGCCTTACCAACGCGCAAGCAAACCTAAAATGCCAATGACCGGAAGCTAATGCAATTTGGATTTTGAATTAAACGCTAAATTTACTTTATATATAAATGAAACATTAATTTTTAGAAACCAAATTACCAAAGTGTGATCATTGAATCTCAAATCACTGCAACACTCCTTGTTTCACTTTAAAAACTGACAACTCTTTTCCTGTTACCAATGTTGCCAGATCCTCTTTGAAGTTTCAGCAAAAGTTGGTCGAAAATTTGCATGATAACTATATTAATCAACTCTTACTCGGCCGAGTAATTTATACAAGCGATTTTGACTATTACGAAGCATAACAGGTCTCTAGTCCAATTTAAAACTTGCGTGTTGGCATGGCCTGTGCATACAAGTCGCCATGATATACCTAAATAATCAGGTATCAAAAGTTGTAATTATTAATCGATAAACAAGTTGATTGGTACAAAACTTTAAAAATGTCTACGGTTTGACCGTCACCACCGAGATAACAAGGTCAATTGTCCGATTGTGACGCCATGCACTGTCGATACAGGTTGCTGAAGTATATGCTAAGTACTAGCTGTGACGTAGACATTTACGTCACAATAGCGCAATTGGCCTTGCTATCTCGGTGGTGACGGTTTGACACACTTGCAACGTAGCACCGCTTGTACTGAATTTGTATACTTTACGACGGATTTGAATCCAGCTGCAATGAATTCTTTTCCCAATGATTCAACGTCTGTAGACGTTGCATTGTGTGAATAAAGTGGTTGTTGAAAAATAGTTTCAAAAAGCCCCCACGGAAAATCTATTATTATCAATCGCTATGTAGTTATCGGACGCCTGTTAATCCAAATGCCATTAAATATAAATTTTCCGCACGCAAGAATCGAAGCCACGAGAATAAATGATACAGAATATCATGTTCACTGATCTCAGCAGGGCAGATCAAGAAGCGGTACTTACGTAAATAGTTTTAGACACTTTCATGAAGATGTTTCCAGCTGGAGGCACCTTCACGTACCAACGGGTTCCGATGAAGAACGAAACTGAAACGCAAAATATACAGTTCAATTTAAAAAAAATTTAAACCATCTAATAAAACGTCTTCATAAAATTAATACCGTTATTTGCATAGCTCCCAGACAGATTTTACTGTTTGGGCTGGGACCGACTTTTATTGTAAGTTGAACATGTATAACTGCATCAGAAAATCCAGAAAAAAAATTGTTAAAAGCAATTTTGAAGTGCAGAATCTCACACTACTTTTCGAGTACCTAATGACCAGTCTTTGAATGGAGAGTTTTCTATTGCGAAGCTATGCGCATGTAAACAGAAAACAAAGTTACTCACTGATGGCTACGACCATAAGAACAGCAGGAATACCAAAAGCCAATGCATAGCAATCTCCACCGAAGCACTGAACGTCCTCTAAAAAAACGTATAACACCAGACTACACTTGATCACTGATGCCAGAATAGCATTCACAGCGTTTAGCTCGTAATTTGTTGAATAAGTAAAAAATGGTAAGTTATCGCAGTAAAACATTGAATCTAAAGCTTAAAGTATACTAATGTGATCTTTGATCAGTATAAAAATATCTAGTTTAATGAAGGGATAAATTTATTTCAATTACTCCACTCATCAAAAACATTATGAATTCTGGGGCCAATAACATCCCTAATCAGTTATAAATTAATTAATTGGCACAATCAAACTGGCTGCCATGCAAACTAAAACAAAAGTCACACTTGGGCAAAGACAACACCTGAACAAAAGCAAATGGCCATCTTTACCTCGAATGATGGGAGACACAAAAGTGGATATCAGGCTTCCGGCATTGATCGCGAAATAGAAGAGGGAGAAGAAGCTACGACGATAGTCATCCTTGAAAGAAACGAGAGTTAGTTTAATCATAACGGCAAGATCTGTCGTTTGCAAGGGTACTGCATAATAACGCTATTGATGTAAAAAGTAGACATGTCTCGGACTCTCGGTCCAAGTTTAAAATAGCGTCGTTCACCTTCAAAAAGCATATTCCAGTCCGAAGATTGATAAAAAAAAAAGCGTCAATCACCAGTCACGATATTACACGTCCTTTAACCACACTTTTGAGGGTTTAAAAAGGAGGTGAGTTACAGTTGGGTCGAAAGAAATGTTATATTATAACTGTTAGCCACACTTGGCTATTAATGGAAGCCACAGCCACCGAACATAAACGCAACATTCCTTTTATGGGTTTTCTTAATTCCATAATCCAATTCAATTGGATGATTGAACAGCCAATTCTCCTCTGACACAGATTTTATTGATAGACATTTTGATGCTTTGATTCGGGTTATGCTTGGGCTCTTTGCACGTCATTGGATGATGAATAAATACACAGTTCTTGGAAAATCTGGCTGTCGTCCGCGACCAACAGACAAAGCGCCAGGCACAGCGGAGTCAATAATTAACCTGGAAAAGGGTAAACGTAAAGTTACTAACCCACCTGATCAACATCAAACTGGTCCCCTCCAAAAGCCGACACACACGGCTTGATGCCTCCAGTTCCAAACGCGATTACCAACAGGCCGATGGAAGACAACACCCTGCAAAAAGGAGAGTAAGTTAATATCTCATAAATAGTGATACAAAAACTTTTTCATTAATTTAAAATGTTGTTCGACTCTTTTCGAACTCTTAACAATGCACGAGCGCCATCTAGCGATTGAAAGATGACGATTGACGAAGTGCTTTATGACTTGGTATATAAGAGGATTATTATTATTATTTATTTACGTGAGACAAAGCTGTCCATATCCAAAACAAAACAACAAAATAATACACAAACAGAGAGCCACTTTGGATGTCGTCAGTTTAAGAGTTCACTAAATATCTACTGTTACAAATTTACATACAATGAGCGTTGGAAGAGTTGAAAGTATTCAGAACGATAAAAACAATCAGATGACATCAGGTCTGATATAAAGCGATTATTTATTGAATTTAAAATAAATAAATTCAATGTTTTCAATAAGTTAACGCCTAAAAACGTTGATTTACTGCTCAACTAGTTAATAAACACTAAAACAACTCACGCGTGAACAGTCAGATCTCCAAGGTCTCCAATGGCACCCAGAGTGTTGATGACCATTCCAATGGCATACACAATGGAAAGCCATAGAATTGTGCTGCAAAAAGCATGATTATAGAAATATACAGCTGCTAAGCAGGAATGGCAGTGCATTTTTATTACTTATTCGCTACATATTGTTGCATGTGTGGGTTGTGTGCTGCTTATGTGAGTGCTGTGCACAATTAAGATAATTTCAAACTACTTCTAGAAGCTTTGTAGAATAGACTAGATATTATATTTCAATATAAAAACAGATTGTCAAATGTTGTTGCAAAGCTATTCAAAGGCAATTTTTACATAATAATTAAGGCACGTGTTGCTAGAGCTAGCAGCCTGCAAGTGTAACTATTGTCCTATGCAGTAGCTGAACAATACACAAAAAGCGTTAAAGTCATGACACAGTGCTAAATTTCTAGCACTTTCATAAGCCGATAGTTGAATAGTATTTAAGGTAAATACGAGTTGTTATGATAGGTGGACTGCTGCTTTAACAAAGCATGATAAAATCTTAGTGATAAAATTTTGAAAAAGTGTACAATGGTTCATGAAAAACACCAACAAATAATCTTATAGGCTTCTTCTTCTTCAACAGATTAATCATATTTGATCAGCTGTGGCCTCCCATATGACTACATAGACTACACTCAGCATTTAATTCAATATATACCGGTACTTGCTTACTTACTTAACTTCACTCTGCCAATCTCAGTAATCGGCCCTGCATCAAAAACCTCTACAACAAGTATGTGAAACTACCAGGAATAACCTATCAAGGCTTTGTCAGTCCAAGGATAAAGATTCAAAACAAAACCAAACCTATGCCACAGAACCTCATCAAACAAACCCAAAATAAAGTGATTGTGAACACTTACTTGTATTTTCCCCACCAACTGTCTGCTATCATGGCACCAAGTAAAGGGAACAAGTACGCAAGCACAGTGAAGGCGTGGTAGACGGCGGTTGCTGTGTTGGCATCCCAAAGCAGGTAGTACTTTAAATAAAGTACCAAGATGGCTGGAATTTAAATAAAAAGCTTAATTTATTGATAGCAAATAGTTTTTTTTAACAAGTGCCAATACATGAAAACATCGGAAATTTTGTCACAAAAAAGCAAGTATAAAAATGCAATTAAACCTCACTTCTTTAAGGAAAAGAGGGTTTGTATTGAGGAAAATTAACAACGCAAAAAAGCAATAAATTACTTAGGTGAATATAATAACATTATTTTGCACTTTTAACATCTGTTATTGGCAATATAAAGAATAATTTAAAATTGCAATACAACAGCACTATTGTAGCTATAAAGACAAGATAATAGACTTTGCCACAGTAGAGAGCAATGTCCTTAAAAGAATAGTCAAAATTTAAAACATGCACTCACTTCGCATTCCATAGTATGAGTACCTCTCACAAAATTCATTTCCCAGAATAAAGAAAATACAAAATGGGAATGGTTTCTGAAAAGCACATTTACTTGAGTATACATAGTTAGAAACTGAAATATAAGTCACTTTAATCAGTTCAAAAAATTACTTTTTAATAATTAGACTGAACGTAGAAAAAATATGACTTAAAATGGCCATGCATTGAACAATCAACTATAGGAATAAGGTACATATATAAAGAAAATGTTAAAAAGATATTTAGATGAATATAAATTCATGAAGAAACAGTTTAAAGAAGGCAGTGGCTATTTGACCGGCTCCGGTCTTTGAATCTGAAACACTATTTGACCGGTCATGACGTCACTACATAAGCGCTTTTTTCTTTTTCTCTTTCAAAGCAACAGACGAGAAGCGCCGATATAAGTTCTAACTTCAACACGTATTCTTCAACTCAGTCCGTGGCGCGTGCGATACGTCTCCGGCTGCCAATCTAGAGGGGATGAGTTCGATACTATCCGGAAGCATTCTTTTTTCCTTTTTTTTTTTATCTAAATTTTGACCCGAAGCGCATTTATGTGGTCAATTTTTAATTTGAGTAGCCTACAGTCCAAGTTAGTAAATAGTTCTCAAGTATAGTTCTCAAGTTAGTTATATACAATACTTCTTTTAAAAGAAATGATAATGGTAAAACCATTTTTTAAAGAAGTATTGTATATAACTAACTTGAGAGAAAAATGTAGGGTCGTTCGGCAACACACGTTCACTTATGACGATCGGAAAATTACCAAGAGAAATTCTCAAATTCCAGCAAATTAAAAAAACTCTAACATTATTACTCACATTTGAAAAGACATAAAAAATGGGCTGTAGGCTACTCAAATTAAAAATTGACCACAAAAATGCGCTTCGGGTCAAAATTTAGATAAAAAAAAAAGAATACTTCCGGATAGTATCGAACTCATCCCCTCTAGATTGGCAGCCGGAGACGTATCGCACGCACCACGGAGTGCGTTGAAGAATACGTGTTGAAGTTAGAACTTATATCGGCGCTTCTCGTCTGTTGCTTTGAAAGAGAAAAAGAAAAAAGCGCTTATGTAGTGACGTCATGACCGGTCAAATAGTGTTTCAGATTCAAAGACCGGAGCCGGTCAAATAGCCACTGCCTTTAAAGAATGAATGAATGATAACAAAAAAATGATAATGGAGAGCTTCACGTAAAACAGTCATAAGTTTTATGTTCTATAAACTTAAATAAAGTTTAAACAAGTACGCTTTTACGTTGTGTTTTCAAAAATCAATAAATAGGTCTACCGGAAGCCTAGTACGGTAGTTTATATTCCTCCCAAATAAAAATCAGCTTAAAATATAAATTGTATCAAAACAAAAACATTCTAAATGAAAAAATTAATATATATAATAAAAAGTTAAAACAGTGAGATTTATAACCGTCTTGAACCAAATAAGATAGGCTATATAAAAATATGCAAAAGTCAATCCGCATTAAAATGTTGCAGTGGAGATAATATACAACCATTTAATATTAATGTAATGTATCAGATATAGGGATTACACTGAAAAATGTATTTGTACACTCACCACTCACAAGTTAAAACTAACTGAAGCATGTTTAGCAATAATATAGTAAGAAATATTTATTGCACTAAAATTTTACATGGTACGATGAAAAAACTTAAAGATAAATGACATGTAAAGTTATTGCTAAGAGCTGGAAAAGTTAGTCATGCATATATAAATGGTTAAAAAAGTATATGCATTGACATCACACTATCATCAAATACAAGTTGAAAACCAACATGCCGTTTAAAGAGGTGTTCATGCATTATTACTGAAGTTACGGTAACAGCTGATAAATAGGACATGATGTGCTTTTCAAATTATATCTCAAAATGCAAAGCAAAATATAAGATATCAAAGCTATATATAACAAAACCAACCCAAGCACAGAAAGCCACCACCGTTGCTTGTGAGACCACCAATCATACCCTTGCATTCCTTTTACGCTTTTGCCTTTTCACTTGATGGTGAGTAATTTGAAGAGTATAATGAATATCTTCATCATTATTTAAAGTGGATAGAAGCGGATCTAATTCTACATCGTCATTGGACACATCTCTTTTTCTTCCTCCCATAACAACTTTAAGCCTTTTATAGCACTTTTTGTCATTGGTGAAGCATTTTTACTACAAGCTGACTAGGTTTACATCAAAACCGAATTTTCTAAACAAGACCAAACAATATTTTGTGGACTATCTACCTTCAAATACTAGGATTAGAAATGCTAGACTAAACTAATCTGAAATCTCAACTTGCCATTGCTGCAGAGCTGGGGAAGGGTTGCCAGATTTTAAATTGAAAAAAAGCCAAACCTTCATAAAAAAAAGCCAAAAAAGGCCAATAAAACTGTAAAAAAAAGCCAAACATTAAACTAAAAATGGCCAAAAACTAGCCAAATAAGTCACTTGTAAAAACCAAGTTTGATAGGTAATATATACTCACGCTGCGTTCTAACAGTTTGTAATTCATTAAACATTTTTCCGCTAACCGCAGTTTCCCCTTACCCTTACTCTAACCATAGAGTAATCTCTAACCCTAACTCTTGCTGATCGCAGTTTCCGCAAACATTTTACCGCAGTTTCCGCTAACTGCAGTTTCTGCTAACCCTAACCCTCGAGTTTGTTTCAAATTGTTTAGGGAAACTCCAATCAGCGACTTCGGCTTTGTGCTATTAAACTGCGATCAGCAATTTTTAATTTTTTTGGCTTTTTTTAATTTTTTTTCTTGATCTTTTTAGGGTACGAACTGACTGTACGAATGGTTCAAGGTACAA
This sequence comes from Aplidium turbinatum, assembly GCF_918807975.1. Classification (NCBI taxonomy): domain Eukaryota; kingdom Metazoa; phylum Chordata; class Ascidiacea; order Aplousobranchia; family Polyclinidae; genus Aplidium; species Aplidium turbinatum. Next base: position 6,191,089 of record NC_137475.1, on the reverse strand, counting down.
ACTAGGTTGCATCCGTTCATGTCAGCTTGTACTACATTTTTCTTACATTTACTACATTTTAGCTGCAAGAGTATCAAATAATTAAGAATTTTGACCTTGTATTGGAAGTTTACTTTTATGCTTCGTTGTCATTTCATGGTTATTAAAATTACTTTTCTTTGGGATAATGGTTGCTTGGCATAACTTGCAAAAAGCATCACCTGTGCGTTCATCGTTTTTAAGCCAAGAAAACACCTTTTCCCATTCAGGTAGATATTTTCTGCTGCTATCTTACATTGCCTTCCACTTTCGTTTTGACATTATCAACAGCTACAATACTTTTGAACAGATAATAATAATTAATACGGTACTTTAAATAATAGCCTGTCAAAATAGTCACTTTATAAAAATTAACAAGCATCGCCAAAAGAGCAAGACTTCATCCTTGCACACGCTGTCAGTCTGCCCTGGCCCTGCAGTAGGGTGGCTCGTTTTTGAACTTTTTTTAAAATTCTTTCGGGGTAGTGGGGAAATGGTGCCAATGAGTGAGAAAACAATCATGACAAAATTTGAGATTTGTAAAAAATTGTCTTCAGCCTCCTCATGGGGCCCAAAAATCGAAAAATGGGGTCAAAAACGCAATTTTTTTCAAAAACATTTTTAGTTTGGGTAGATACAACATGGTTTAGATATATCTAAATAACCTAACAAAAAAATTGAAGTCATTTGAAATATTCCTTCAGCTTCCTCACAGCTTCTGAAAATTTTCATTTTGCTGAAAATTTCGCATTTTTTGTTTGTGGTTACATAACTACAAACTTCGTCAGTGACGTAAATTCAAATAAAAGACGTCACTTTTTCCTACCAAATTAACCCAATTTCATTAAAAAATGATGCAACAGCTTAGGGCAGGTCTATAAAGAGAAATACAATGACGTTTTATAGCTGGCAAAATGTCTAACGCAATTGTGTATCATGTAACCACCCACAAAAGTGCGAAATTTTCAGAAGCTGTGAGGAAGCTGAAGGAATAGTTCAAATGACTCCAATTTTTTTTCTTAGGTTAATTAGATATATCTAAACAATACTGTATCTGCACAAATAAAAAAATTTTTAAAAAAAATTGCGTTTTTGACCCCATTTTTCGATTTTTGGGCCCCATGAGGAGGCTGAAGACAATTTTTTACGAATCTCAAATTTTGTCATGAGCGTTTTTTCACTCATTGGCACCATTTCCCCACTACCCCGAGAGAATTAAAAAAAAAAGATCAAAAACGAGCCACCCTACCCTGCAGTCTCTGCACAGTGCACATGCGCATTAACAAATAGCAATTCTACAATCCACAGTGAAAGAATAAAAAACTAGTGTTGCCATTGTTGTTTCAATCTTACAAAATACAGTAAATGTAAAAAAAGCCAAACAACTAATTTGAGGCCAAACCAATATGAAAAAAAGCCAAAATAAAGCCAAACCCAAATTTTGTGGCCAAACGACTTCAAAAAAGGCCAAATTTGTGAAATTTGGCCGTAAAAAAGCCAATCTGGCAAGCCTGAGCTGGGGGGAAAATTGCCACTAGATCGATTTTTTTTCGGGGGGTTCCCCAAAAAACGTCAGATGTTAAAATTTAGGATTTTAAAACGAAACCCTGTTCATAGAATTCCGTAAATAACAAACATATTGTAAAAATAACACTAGTTTCAATTTCACCATTGAAATTTAAAAACCCTGAACCTGATCAAAACCGACAAAAAAATCCTTTTCAGAAATACAGTTTTCCTTCTAAACCCACTTCTTCAAAAAGGACATGAAACCTCAACTCATACAAAAGCGGGAAAATAGCCTACTCAAGAGGAAAACTTGATTTCACATAAAAAAAACTCATTTATTAACTTTTCGGGAAGATAATTTTTTTATAATAGCCGGGGATAATGGCCTATAAATTAAAAACTTTTATCGAGTTTAGACATGCACTGGATGTCTTGCATTCACGGAAAATAGCCTATGCTACACCCCAGGTCCCAAAATTATACTGAGTCAGGGCCCAAAGGTAGGCTGCTCCCTTGTCAACGCCTCTGATTTGTTATCTTTATCTCATCTGTTGTTTTTCTTTGCACGCCATATCTTTATGATAATTTTTGATGATGTGGGCTACATTAAATGGGCGGAATAATAAAGAAATTTACCTTCGGTTTCAGCTCTTCCATTTCGGAATAGTTTCCATCTTTCTTTTCTAAAATAAATAAAGTTATTCATAACAGCAATTTAAAATTTTATTTAATCCAACTGAGCTTCCAAGATTAGTTTCAATGTTGCAAACAATAGCATATGAGAAGTAGCAGTTTCAAACTAAAATCTAAAACGTTTTGACTGCTTATAATAAACTGAACTAAAAAACAATCGAATACAACGTTCAAAATAGAAGACAAGCGTTGTTGCAGGCCTATGGTTAGATTTTCTGAATTTTTAAGTAAGCAGTAGCTAACCCACATTCAGTACGGTACCGTATTCAATAATCACATTTGCAACTGTTCAAAACCAGTTTTATTTCATAATTGTTCTGCTATGGAAAAGTCAAGAGCTCTAGAATCTGTCCAAACCAAGCTTAAAACAGAATTATCGCTAGTTCGTTATAACAATTTTTTGGTTTTATAATTTAATTTTAAGAAAAACACGGGTTTTTCTATTACGAACTTTTGCTACAGACAAGGCTGTTGAGAGGATACTTTGGGCCCGGTAGGCTACCAATGAAATTTTGGGCCACAAATCAACGCATTTAAGCTTATAAGAAAAAGCACTATATCCATGGACTATGCTGTGGTTTCTTCATGTTTCCAGGCCCTTATAATTATCACGGGTCCGGGTCCAAAAGGAGCTACCCCCCTGTCAAAGCTACTGGTTACAGAGCCTATATAATAGTATATATTTTATTTAGAAATAATGAAATTTTAAATTCCAGGCTACTATGTACAAAATCATTATGACGTTTTTTTTCGATTTTTTTATTTTCAAATTTCACAAACACACGAGTGTTTGAATTTGGAAGAATTGCTATACTACAAAGCTTGTAGGCTATAGCCTATCATTAGTATTTAATAACGCAAAATTTAAGATGGTTTACCATTTTCTTCCGGTTTTCCCATATTGATTACAATGCAGAAAACTCAAACGAAAATACAGTGTATTTTTTCGAAGGTTTGCTAATAATAATCCAAAGTCAGAAATATAAGCTTCGCAAAAGATTCTTTCAAATAGACGGAGCTGTGTAGGCTACACGTCGTCAACTACAAATGACACTGACGCTTTTTGCAGTTGTCTAAAAGATACATGGCAATGATTATGCAAACAAAAATTCATCACTTCAATAACAAGAGTGGTGTGCGTTTGCATAAAGATATTCATTAATTAATAACTTGGGAAAAAGTTCAAATTTATCTTGACGCAGCAATCTCCAAATACTTGTATTAATCGCAACCCCACGATGCAGCATCTCTTTCCATTGGGTAAGAATGTTTACCAAAAGTCAACAGAGGATCATGGGCTATAGCCTAACGCCAAAAGCTTTGTCACCCCAATTTTGCAGTGATTCATCGAATGGTTTTACAGTTGAAAATGTTGCGACAAATAATTTTAATATCTGCTCGTCGTATTGAATCAATTAAACGCAAGCCAATTAGCCTACTAAAAATTACCAAATATAAATCCAGGCTTCAACATGTTGCAAGAAAAGGGAGAAGTTTCATTATTGGGCTACTGGACAAATTTATGCAACTATTTACAGTAGGCTACAATCTTTCTTCATCTCATGAAGTACTGACTGAAAGCATTTAAACCAGGAATTTAAATTTATTGCTTGTTACCACGTCTTTGTTTTACAAAACTTTCAACATTGAGCCGCGGGGCCCAACAACCATGTTAGAATAAAAGTAGTAGGCCTATTTGTTCGGAATATATACTGGATCAACACGGCAAAGCGAGTACGATCCTCGTACAAGCTTAGACATTGCTTTTAAATTTGACCAATAACAAAATTGTTTTTAATCCTTATTTTTACAAGTTATAAAAGATCTCGCTTCAAAACAAAACAGACCAAAGCATCACCGATATTTACTACAGAAAAGGTTCTTGTAAAATCCCTTAAATTCGAGAACACAAAGATGAAAATTATTTAAAACAAATCTTTTTGCCAGTTCAACTTTAGTCCATATGGCAGGTATGACCAGAGAAATTAGGCTACAGCTTTAAAATCACTTGGCATAACGAATAAAGAATAGTCAACAGAGGGCTCATGACGAAGCATGTTAGTCGTATTCACGTAACGTTTATTTTTTTTCATGGTGACGTACAACAGTTGTGAAATATCAGTATTGATTTTGTTAATCCACGCCAGTGCTGCCAGATGAGATAACTTTTCAATCCGCAAAATTTTCAAGGACCATGGAAAATTAACTATGATTAGAGAAATTTAGTAGTTTTGAAGAAAGCTCAGCGGGTTTCGAAGCCAATGAACCTCACGAGAATGCACCGCTTAAAATAGGTGGACACCTGGGTTTGGAGTGTTGCTGGGGAAATAAACACGCAGATATCTGGCAACACTGCTGTGTAGGCTACACGTCGTTGAGACATGTCATCTTCTGGAATTTGTGTTTCTGACACTCTGACACAAAAAAAAGCAATGCGCCATTTCTCACAGAAACTAAATCATATGGTTTAATTAAGCATTGAAAGAACTAACAAATAAAACTGGAGCTTTAGCTGCAGAAGCTACAGGAAACATAACACAACACGGTGTACGAGATTTGAAACAAGGTTATTTGAGGAAACGTTTATTACTAGTTCAGGTTTTGCAAACCTTTTACGGCGATACAATGCCAAAGTATCACAAGTTCAGAAGATAAACTTCCGCAAAATTAACGAGGCAGTGAGTATAGTCTATTTTGAGCCATAAAAACATGACGCGCTACCGACGTCATAATGTCTTAGTGGCAACAATTATTGACAGTTTCCAATGAAACTTTCGAGTTCAAAGCGGATCAGGCGCATTATTGATCTGATTACTGCACCATATGACAGCTGCGTGTTGTAAAGTTACAACTGTTTATTACAGCACGTCCAACGGAAGTACTGGCCTTCGCTTACTGGATATCTAATTATAAAAACGGCTTCAAAACTTAATTCCTACTTCTCTGTGCAAGACCTTGGTGCAGTTAACTTCACAAATAGGCACATGAGAGCACAAAGCGGAGATAAATAGCAAAGGGAAAGACTGTCTATTCAAAGAGTTCAAGTATATTCCAATTTTCTTGCAATGTCTAAACTTGCTATTCACAGCTGCCTTTTAGTCATATAATTACAGCATGCTCAACTTGCTCATGCCTTGATTCGAATCTCGGACATCCGTTGACCTTTATCATTTTATCAGACAGCAATAGAGTAAGCTAATATCAAAGCTGCCAAAACATATTACGATATGATTGCTTATGTTTGTAACATTGTTTACTGATAAAAAAATATTAGGCGCTCCCGATTGCAAGTCGCTACATGTTGTCGACCGCACAAAGGTTAACAAAAAATATATAAGTAGCGGTTTACAATCAAGTAATTATGGTATCGGTAGTGAATTTTCCGGCCTGAAGTGAGTCTGCAGCAGTAAAAGCAGGAGCACTTTAGTGAATTTTAAACAATCCTGTTAAACAATAAGTTCAAAGAGTTTAAGGCGTCAAGCAAACATCAAGTAAAAACGGCTTGTGCATGACAAATTTTGTGTTTCTTCTTTGTTCGGCTGTGTTGGACTGAACAACGTGATTGCGCACTTTAGCATAGTCCGTGCAAATTGCATTGTTTCAGATATTCAGTCGAAAGCCAATCGGAATCGACTCTCTTGTTCCATCTTGCGGTCGTTTACTTCCTTGGTTAACTGATCCAGCTTGTGTTGGAGTGCACCAGAGTTGGTGTCCAACCATTGAAGTGAATCCATGTGCGCAGATAGAATCTTGGAAATCTGATTGACCTGTTTGACAAAATAAAGAAAAAACTAAATGGAACAATCAGATGCAATTTATACACAATTGTTTTGAACATTCCTCAGCTGAAAGATAAAAAACAGTTTCTAACATTTCTTCCTAGTATCTAGGAAGAGACCAAATTCTCCTAGAACCATGTTATACCTTTTAACAGATTGTTTATATTTTATCACTGTCTAGTAGTCTTAAAAAGTCTAACTTACAGGGTTAGAACCATCTAGCGGCGAGTTGCTGGCATTGACATGGTCTATAACCTCCCTTAAATCCTGCACCATCCTCTTCAGCTGGCCGTCTATGTTCTCAGCAAGATTGTATCTTTGTAAATAAACAATACTTGGCTAAACGGTGTAAAAAAACACTCAATTTCATTGAAAACAAAGAAGTTACTTCAGTACTTTTCTAGCGATCAGAGTGACACTGAAGTAACTTATATTATAGTATATAGTTATATTATAGTTATATTAACTTATATTATAGTATATATTATATTATAGTTATATTTATAATTATAGTTATAGTGCAAAGTCAAGTTTACGTTACAATTTATGTATATTGCAGATTTAATTCCTGATGAGTACACACTTACGTGTCGAAAACGTTTGAGTCATTATGTTATATATTTTGTTTTGTATGTAATACATTATGTTAAACCCGCTAAGGTTACTTTGTTTTGCTTGTCTTTATCTATAGCTAATGAAGACATGCAAGTTTCATCTCTACGACCAAGAATTTTTCATAAAGATATTGACTGCTTTAGCATTCTTTCTGTTTCTACTTTCTATTTTTTTCAGTGAAGTTATTGTAGTTACTGTTACATAGTTACGTTATTACTGTTACATGTATTACCGTTACATAGTTACTGTATTACTTCTTATACAGGTTAATTTTGTCATTGACAAACCTTTGTAGAAGTAGAAAATGAGAAAAATGCACGTGTCATTGCAGATGCATAAAATTAGCCAAGCACATAAACCTTTTGACTTGCAAACGTCCAAAATATAGAACCATGGCGATCTAGTGGAACAGATAACATACATAGTTTGGTCAATGGCTATGTGGCTATAAACGTGTGATGCATTAAAACGTCTCTGGGTGTGGTATGCATCTAGAAAACTAGTTTCTAAATCACTTTTCAAACTTACGTTCTTTCTCTTTCGACGTCAGCGTGATGCGTGTGTACGGATGACGCAAGCGACGTCACCTGTTGCCGAGCCGACTCTTCCAGAGGTCCAAGAAGGCTTTCCAGCTCCTCCTGCTGCGTCTTGATGAAGTCCAACTCTTGATTGAGACGTTCCTGGTCGCACGTGACTTTCTCGAAATCGTTGTTTAAGCTGGTGATCTGAAAGCACGAGACGTACATTGTTTTCTAGACGTCACCTAACCTTTGTGGCAAACACGTTGGAAGCTAAGCTACCGAAGTTTACTTTTATCGAAGTTTACTTGTATTACTTGGTCTTAGCCTTAAGGGCCGTAGGCATTTCTCTTTAAAGCAGCGTACTGCTAGTGCTCATGGTCATGAAATAAATCAAGGTCTATAGTCGAAGGGGCATCTCTACGCAATCGACGTCATGCCTTAAAGTGTCTTGCCAAAAACACAGCCACATACTCTTGAGCGGTATCAAACCGGCGCCCTTTCGAACGTCGAACCAAGGGCTCTCACTACTCGGCTATGCAGTCAACATTGTGGCAATGCACAGTACAGTTAAATTACACCCCAGATTGTCGAAAGACTTGAAAATCTGTACACTCATTGACAATTGCTTCCAACTTAGTAAGTCATTACATGTCTTGCGAAATAAGAACGCATGCCCATGATGGGAATTGAACTAAGAACCTTCAGAACGTCGACGGAATAAAAGGGCATACACACTAAAACTTCATTTACCTTTTGTCGGCTGCATAGTCGAGTGGTGAGAGCCTTGGAACGGCAATCGAAAGAGCGCCGGTTCGACACCGCTCAAGAGCATGCGGCTGTGTCTCTGGCAGGACACTTAAAGGCATGCCTGAAGGTGGACACGAAGATTGGCTTCCTTGCCTTCCCGTCCACTTAATCTAAATCTTCAACCACCAGGTGTAAGCCTGGATACGACAATTTACCTTTTCAGAATTTTCAATCAATAATTTGTTCCATGCGTTAACTTGAGTGGCTTGGGAAAGGAACAAATGCTCTTGTTGCTCCAGCTCTCCTGTCCATTTGTTTATCTTGGTCTCAAGGTCCTTGTATTTAATGGAAGTTGGTGCACTGACAGTTGTAGTTGGCAAACCAGAAGTGGAAGCTGTATGAATTTGCCGAAAAAGGATAAAGGCATTTATGAGTAATAGAAATAGTTTGTTCCAGCATCAAAGCAAATCAACAACATTTTTTTCAGACAAATAACTCGAGCAAAGTTTAGTCTACGACGGACGGCGTGATATAATTCACCATTATGAAACGCAATTTAAACTTTATCATATTTACTAGAAATTAAGTTTTCGTATCTTCGACCGCACACTTTTTAAGTTCTTGGACGTTATTATACATTTGCATTTTTTTTACTTGTACAACCAACATAAGCGCACTACTTGCAATGCTATGTTTAGTTGCTAAAGTGGCATGACATAATCGTACACAAGCTAAAAAATAACAAACGACGACACTCTTGAAATCAGAGGCTAAAATACAAAATTACGAAAAAAAAATTGTGTCGCTCAAACCATTTCGTGCTCACCTTGACCTTGAGAAGACACGGCAGTTGATGATGGAAGCTTGGTTGAAAGTGAAAGAGCAGATGGTTTGCTAGTGGATGATGCAGAAGAAGCTCCGATGGAAAGGGAAGAGGTCAACTTGAATCCGCTAGTTTGTGTTTGCGCAGACGATGCTGAAAGGAAATTGATGTTAAACAGAGAAGCAAGCACTCGGCTGATATATTGCTCGATTAATGAAAAAGCAGTACGCTCCAGAACGGCATGCACACAACTTTTTTTTTGTTTGTCGTATCCAGGCTTTCACCTGGTGGTTGAAGATTTAGATTAAGTAGACGGGAAGGCAAGGAAGCCAATCTTCGTGTCCACCTTCAGGCATGGCTTAAAGTGTCCTGCCACAGACACAGCCGCATGCTCTTGAGCGGTGTCGAACCGGCGCCCTCTCGATTGCCGTTCCAGTGTTCTTACCACTCGGCTATGCAGCCGACTATGGCTAGGCTATGCATGCACACAAATGACAAAGGCAAACACAACTCAACAAACTGGTTGCAAAGTTTAGTAAAATACAAAGTCTGAGATAATTGTTAGTTTGGGGACATAATATGGCAAAGAAAAATAACCCATCAGTTTGATTGTAAAACTAAGTAACATATAAAATTTATAAAATTATAAAATTTAACATATAAGCGTTAAGTTTCTCACGTTAAGTAGGATCTTCGAAGTGTTAAAAAATATGAAGAAGAAAAGCCGATAACAGTGAGCAGAGTAAAACAATAACAAAAATTATCTTGGCTCTGCCTCAATCAAAACCATTGAACAGATGCAAAGACTGCCACCAATGGACCTTCTACAAACCGCAGCTTTTGCCCGTGTCAGGATAAGACGACCATAATTATGTAATTGCCGCATTATGTTAGAAAACATAACATACTAATATAAAATTTAATAACATATAAAATTTATAAAATTATAAAATTTAAAAGCAGTGTTAGTATGAAATCGAAACGTTAGTGGCCAAGAGCGCCAAAAGTTCTTGTTCTTCAACTACACAGTACACAGCCAAGTGGTGAGAGCCTTGGAACGACACTCGAAAGGGCGCCGGTTCGACACCGCTCAAGAGCACGCGACCGTGTCCTTGGCAGGATACTTGAAAGGTCAACGAGCATCAATGAAGCCAACGTTTGCGAGATGTTGTACTTTTTATACTTGTACCCAGATATGAGTGCTGGTGGTCAAAGGGTTACAATTCTATTGAGAATGAACGTCCACTAAAACGATTCGTTTAAAAACGTGAAAATAAAGAGTTACTTAATACTTATTCAAAGGACTAAGCAATAAAACATAGTTCACATTGCAATGCAGTACGCAGACATGTAGAGAGACGGGCCCAGACGATTTCCGTATATACTCGCGGTTTAAACATTAAACACAGTGGGTGGGAATTTCTAGGTAGTTGTTCTTGACAAGTAAACTGTACCGTATTATTTCATAACTATCGTCATGTACAGCGCCCAGGAGCATATGTGGCGCTATAAGTTATAAATTATGTGATTATTAAATGCAGTTGGAAGCAAGTAATCTTACCAGGTAAAGGATTGGAGCTAGGTATGTTAAACTGAGTTGTTGAAAAAGCAGAAGTCGAAGTGGCAGTCGGTGCAACTCCGGGTTTATGGAGAGAAAATGTTCCAGGTGCCGTTGCACTTGAATTCGCCTGCGATGTAGCTGATGATCCTGTACCTACGAACAAAAATTCAAAAACATAGAAAAGAAATCTTTTAGCGACATAAATTGAAAATAACGTGTAAACATAAGCAGCACCACGTGAGTACTAAATTTCTAAATGTGATTTTGAATAATTTTTTAATTTAAATCAAGTTGACAACAGTGCAGTTATAAGTTTTATTCATGCTTACCACTGCTTGAACCTGTTACTGCACCGGAAGTCATGAAACTGGGAAGCTGAAATCCAGATCCGGTTGAAGCTACTGTTCCACTTGATACTTTGGCACCCCCAAGCTGGAAAGCACTACCTTGGGTAGAACTAGGGCCAAGATTCTTTCCAAATGTTAGGCCACTACAGGATCCAAAGGCAGCGGCCGAATTAGCAGAGGTGCCAGAAGTGGACACAGCTTCAGTACCTAAACCACCACCACTAGAAAGTCCTTTAGAAGTCCCAAAACCAGTTCCAGAACCAAGTCCGGTACCAGAACCCAATCCTGTTCCAGAGCCTAGTCCGATGCCAGAACCCAGTCCGGTACCAGAACCCAGACCTGTTCCAGACCCTGGTCCGGTACCAGAACTCAACCCTGTCCCAGAGCCTATTCCAGTACCAGAGCCAAAACCTGTGGCAGACCAAGGTGCAGTTCCGGAACCCAATTTTGCTCCAGATCCTTGTTCAGCACCAACACCTGATCCCGTGGCAGATGCACTGGATGTCGAACCAAATCCACTCCCCAGCGAATTTTTCTCACCGCCAACTCCACTGCTGGGACCAAGAACAGTTGCTGAAATGAAAACGTATTCTTGAAGACAGTTGCCTATAAGACTTACAAGTCGTATACAGCAACAGTATTGACTTCTGATTGAACAAATGGTTTGTAGAAGGTGGAGTAAAATGTTCAAATAGAGGTTGGAAACACTAGTAACAATCAGTATTACCGTAATACAGGGAAAACATGAAAATAAAGATATATTTACTAAGATACAATTTCTTAAAATACATCTTGACAATACGCACGTTGTGTACTTTGAAGTGAAGACATCAAAGAAAATGCCGGTTTAGGTTTCTGCGCCGTCAGACCAGAAACAGATGATGCGAAACTTGGCGCAGACTGGGCGTTAGGAAACAGTGATGTTGACATGGTTAAGCTGCTGGGGTTGGAAGTGGCGCTTGGAGCTGAGTTTGTCATTGGAAACAATTGACTGCCAAAGCTGTTACTACTGCTGGTCACGGTTGGAGCAGGGGAAGACGACACGCTTGACATCCCAAAACTTGTGCTGTATTGAGGTACTGCACCAAATGGCTTTGCTGCAGCTGAGCTGGCAGGTCGGGAAGCAGCGGAGAATGCAGATACATTTGTTGAAGCGGATCCTGTCGAAGCTAACATTCCTCCAAATCCACTAGATCCAGTATTAGAAACCAAAGCATTGCCAAATCCAACGCTTTGGGCAGAAGTCTGTTTTTTAAAACTAAATCCCTCACCCGCGGTCATGGGTGTACTTGTGCCAAAGGCTAAAGTAGAAGCAGTCGTGGGTGCGTTCCCTGAATCACTGGCAGGTTTTGTTGCACCAAAACCAAAGCCTGTTTGCCCTTGAGTGGGCGGTTTGCTAAACGAGAACCCTGAAGCAGGGGCAGTTGCCTGTGTATTCGCCGCTCCAAACGGAGATGGCTGAGAACCTAATTAAGAAAAAAAGAAAATCAGAATCTACAATGCATAAAGTCTACTTACGGGCATAAACATTCTTAACATTAACATATCTTTTAATGCAAAAGTCTAGGATGCATAATCAAGAATGTTATCACAAATGAAGTGATGACGCAGCATTTCAAAACCTTTAATCTTTCTGAATTTCAAAACAAGTCTCAAACATGGTACAGCAGTACTGCCTTCCAACAATTGTATTGTTACCAGTTAATTAAAGAAAAAAAGAGAGGAATCTAAACTAAAATAGAATTATCAGGACAGATCAATCAGCAGCTTACCTTACTGGGGAAACAATTCAGAAGTAATGACCAAACAATACATGTAATTTCCATGAAAAGGTATAACAACAAAAGGTTACATTAGCAATTAGAATTCATCAGCAATTAAAGTGGTGTATTATTGTAGGTAAATTCCACATCTCAAACCAAGCTTAAAAACTCCATACTATTCAGTTGATTTTACTTCCAGACTAGGTATACCCATTAACTAGTAGTTGGTGAGCTAATTTGAAGAGTGATGCTTTCGACCACAACATTTCAGTAAAAAAATTCAATGTAACTTTCTGCAAGTTTAAGTACCTGCACTCTGTCCGCCAAATATACCTACAGGAGCAGCCGTACTAGCTGTTGATGTTGTAGAAGCTCCAAATCCACCACCTGTGATACAAAGGGTAATCATAATGCAAGGACAAATAAAGCATGATGCAGCAAATCAATTAAGCATAGAGCTTGGTAGCAGAGGTGCACAGAGTCAGGTTTTCTGGTCTCCTACTCCACTCTGAAGTCAGTGACTCCCAAATCCCAATCCACTACTGCTTCAAATATTTTGGAAATATTGACTCCAAATGCAAAACATAAACCACAATCCATATTTTTATAGCCATCGACGTATAACACTTATATAGGCTGCCTTCTCTGTCATGAAAAGAAAACATATTTTAAATAAAAAATTACTGCTTGGAATATAAAACCATAGAAGTACTGTACACAAAAATAACAACTGTGCCAAATATACAGTGTAAATATGTGCATGTTAAAAGCAGAGATGTAAAGTCAGGTGAATAATGTATAACTCCGACTCCTTGGTTTATAACTGGCCCACTCCGGCTTCAGTGTTGCCAGATTTTTTAAATGTTTCTCTTTCTTTATATTTGAAAAAATTAGTTTCACTTCAAGTTGTCATCGAAGTAAAAAGAGGAACTTTCATAATAATTAACAAAAAGAAACACTTTTATTTTTTGGTAAAGTTGTAGAACTCAGTACAGAAAACAAGAAATACTATTTTGAATAAGCAATACAACAAAATTTTATTGTTTATTGGTTTGTATCCAGCCAAAGTGGGAATCGGCCTTTTTTATAGACTCCAACTCCAGACATGCCAAGCCTTAAAGCAGCCGGCGGCCATGGCCGCTAAGTAGTGCTTGAATGACCGCCTGTGCTACCTCCTCCGTCGGCCAAGTTTGGCCGCCGGTTTCTTCTAGCCAATTATTTAATTTCACAATAGAATGATCGTGGATTAAACGTCGAAAATATGTAGTATCAAAGAGTGACGCAGAATTAGGTCAGCGCATCATAGTCACTACTGTTGTATTGAATATATCCATCTGCGATCACCAGCGCTGTAAGTCTTGTTTGCAATTCCCAACGAATTTACATCGGCTGGCAATATTGTCGTTTTTATATCGATTCAATGTTGTCGGACATTGAATCGTTGTTAAAAAGGAGAACTAGGTTAGTTGACATCCGTGAGTAAAACACATGTCTTCATAGTTGAGAACGCTGTGGGTTAGTGACTTCACACCGTCAGTGGTGATATCATAACGGAATAAATGGTCAGGTTTTATGAAAGGCGGTATGCAGTTGAAGCAGTTTACTGAGCTGCGAGCAGTGAAAACAATTTAGGGTCGTTAGATGGTCCCGCAATACCGGATTGCAATCCCGATAAAGCATTTAATGCGTGGTACAACGATTCTATTGCAGGATGTCGTCCAGACTTCAACAACGCTAACTGATCATTTTAACATCGTTGCAAGTTTAATGCTATTTACTTGTGCTATCGTTATTGTATTTTGGCCTCCAAGCACGCAGATTTGGCCGCCGAGAAGGAGCTCTCGGTAGGCCACGATGGCTGCCAGAAAAAAACACGAGTTTTAAGGCCTGCATGCCAAAACGTTCTAACTCTACAGCCCTGGTTAAAAGTGTTAACAGGCAAAAAAATCAGACTCCGTCTTCAATCCAGCTCCTGTTTTTGCCAAGAATTTCAGCCTCTGGCTCCACTTTTATCAAAAACCAAGACTCTGGCTCCTGTGTGTACAGTGTTCACCTCTGCTTGGTAGCCCATTAAAAGCTAAAAATAGTTATGTTCAGTATACGAGGAGCAAAAATCACAATGAAAGCTGCAAAGGAAAAGTTTAATAAAAACTGTTCACGATAAATAACATTTAAAAGCAATGTAATATATTTGTAGAAAGCTGTAAATTATCTGTTAATGATCTTGTATTGTTTAAAGTCTGCAATTTTGATGAAAATCGAAACTTTACAACATATATTCAATATAAAGTCTGATAATATAAAAACAAATTATTAAATATGAGCGCAGTTGCCGCAATAGCAATAATGATCCTTACCAAATGAAAATCCTGATGTGGTAGACTGAGCTGTAGTCTTGGGGGCAAAAGAAAAACCCGAAGAACCTCCGAAACTGAAACGACAATGTAGTATGAGTAATTTGCTTCGAAAAATGGTTAAATATATATATAAATGTTCAGTTTATTACATAACAGCATGTTTACCAGGTGTCACGTATATTGAACTTGGAAAAACTGTAAATGACTGTATGGTGTTACTTAAAAGAATACAATAAAACACACCACAAACTCATAAATTAATGATAAATATATAAACAAAAATAGCTATTCTTGGCACAAAGCAAATGTTTTAAACAACCCACCTAAATCCACCTCCTGTAGATGCAGGTTTGTTGCCATTGCTACCGAAATTAAACCCAGAACTCATTTCTGAACTGTGTTACTGCATCAATCACAAATTGCAACAGAAATTAAAACAGTGTCAAAGTAAGCCACACATCAAACGATAATTCTACAGTTTAAAATAAAAAATAAAACAATAAACAAATGGTGACAAGGTCATGACTAGCAAGCCTATTTATCATTGCCCAAAAATCAAAGTGAGCTATGTCCAGTCTTTTAGCTTTCCTTAGTTTTGTAGTACAGTAGTCAGTTGTTTTCACTCATAGAACCTTCATGTAACCTAACCAGCAATTCACAGGCAATGCAATGAAGTCTATTTTCAAACACAGTAAGTGACTGATAGTCACAAAACTTGAATGCTGCATACAATGATACTTATAAAAATCAAATCAAAATAGTGTGCAATTGTGCATTATGTCGGAAACATGTATATATTTTGTGTAATCTAATAATAAGCACACAGCTCGTTTGTTGTGTCATACATCACCAAGTATTTTCATATTAGTAGCCTATTTAATTAACATACACAATACACATTACACATCCATTTTTTGCTAAAGAGAAATTTGTCTTTCGACCTGGATAGTTGGTTTAACAGCAATAATTGTTGTCAAATCTTATCTTCCTAACGACTATGGTTCACAAAAAGTACTTCAGAAGCATAGCTGCATTGTTTACCAAAAGTATTACACAGTAAGACAATGATTAAGTTAAACCATTGGGTCACACACTGTCTTCATGTTGCACTTGTTCACCGACCATGACAACAACTTTTTGTTAACTAAATAATAGGCATAAACCAAACTGGCAGGTTTATAATTGATTCTGAAATTCCACATTATTCCAGAAAAAGCTTATAAAAGGAGTGCATTTTCTTTTCTAATGCATTGGAAAAACATTCCTATAACATGAGCTTTAAAAATATCTCAAATTTTTATTTTCATATTTTGCAGTAGTGGTAAGTTATCAATGGCAATGATCAAAAATTGTCACTCTATTACAAGATTCCAAAACTCCGTAAAATCTCTTTGAAGCTGTTACTGGCACTGTTTTACTTTCTAGTGGGGAGTGTCACTGCTCAGTCGAGCCGTCTTGTGGAATATCTTGATTTGGAGCAGAACCTTCTTTGGCCAATTCTATTTGATGTTGAAACCATTCTTGCTGCTCCTGCTCAAGTTGTTGCTGTCGAGCTTGTGCAAATAATTCTTGCTGCTGTCTAAGCAGCTCTTCTTCTGGAATGCCAAGATTTTCTAGTCTGCTGCTTCCGCGTCGTTTTTTCAATGCAACATGTTTACATTCTGCAACAACTTCTTTACACTCTTCTACATATGTATCAAATCCAAGACTGGATAGAGCTTGCAAAACATGTTCTGGCATGATAGTTTTTTTCGTGTTTTTATTGCAGATTTCATTTGCTTCCGAAGAAACTAAGTGAATAAATTCATTACAACACGTCACAATAAGTTCTCTTGCTTCATTTGACACTCGAACTTGGGGCAATGTTTCTTTAATTAATTTGTTTATGGCAGCTCGAGGCAGATTCAAGTCATCCTCATCTGCCATAACTACGGTATGTGATGAAATGCACCTCAAATCAATAAATCAAATTGATATTCTAATCTATTTGATAAGACAAAAAGTAGTACGGTACGCTTAACCTGATCTGAAACAAAACAAAATTTATGTCTTCTGTTAGGCTACAACATTTTATTAACTGCCTTGTAGGTAGACCTATCAGAAATAGGTATATAAACCCAACTGCTGAAATGAAGATTGGAGAAAAAGCTAAGGTATTCCCAAGGGTTTCAATCCTTTTGTAACTTCATCATTTTCTTGATTGAGTATGATGCATATAATATTGCATATGAACAAAACAATTGTGTGCAAAGTTCTATACTATATACAGAACTATAGAAGTTGTACCTACATCCTACAGTAGCATCTGGGTTCAACACTGTTCGGAAGCACGTTTTGTGGTAAAGTTCAAATTTAAAGTGACTCGCTTAAAGTGCCTCTGACACGAAAATAAATTTGCTAAATTTACCTAAGATACCAAAGAGATGACACTAACAAACTTCCCTGACCAGCAAATCGTAAAAAATATCAACAGGCTACTAAGTTACACGCTTGCGAACTTTCGTTCACTTTTGAGGAATCTGTCACTCATTCAATTGCGAAAATAAAAACAGCAACCTCGCTGTGACGTCACCATGGGTGGGAAGGATACATTCTTTCTCTGGGTGAGTTGGTAAGGTATGGTACGACTACTCCAAAACGTCAATGTGTGGGGCTCTATTGGTCTAAAGCATGTGCAAAATGAGAAGTACTGAAATGAAAAAGTCAACTTATTATTACTATCAGGTTTAGATCAAATAGATTGAGTTTATTTTTATCAAACAACATCTCAATTCAATTGAAATTGCAGTTTTTCTAAACTCTTGTAGAGCTACAATTTGAATAATTTTTTATTTGTCCTAATCTGGCTATAGCCATTTGCAGCGTAACAGCAGTATCTCACAGACAGTACCCTTAATTTATGGTTGAGGTAGCCTAATGCCTGGAAATTGCAGTTTATGTGACAGAGTCAGTGACAAAGACGTGTGCTATCTTTTCATGCTTTCAAACAATACAAGGTGCTGAGAAGAAAATAGTAAAAGTTTTCTTCAAGTGTTTGAAAGTGAGATGGACTATACAAAACTAGTCGTATATATATGTTCTCTTCACTTCACTGGAGATGATTTTGTTAACACCACCAACCCGATTTGGATCTTCTCAGCAACGTGTTGCATGCTGGGAACTGTAGGTGGTGCGTTTGCCACAAGTGTGAGTCTATGTTCCAGCCCAATGAATGTGTATGTTGCCATGGAGTGCCACAGACAAAAGAACTTTTGAAGAAAGACGCATCTAGCTGTGTTACCAATTTGACCAATTTTGAGGCACACTTACATCCTGCAGTTCTGAGGACTTTTTTTATGAGAAGCAGGAAGAACTGGAGAAAAAACAATAAACCGAAGGAGAAAACGGAGACCTATCAAAAAAGCAAGGATGCTACATTAGGCTAAAAAAAACCTAAACGCTATAAAATGCACACTAAACGAAGTGATTTTATTTCCTTGCAGGCAGTAGGCTATTGTACTAATTAGTCGCTTACAGGCATGTATTGGAGTGGATACTACAAGGTGGTGCTCTCGAAAGCAACAATCGGATTGTGCTGCCGTCATGCATTGTTTGGCGAATCCGAAACAATTTTCAAGTCCAGATGGTCGTTACACCGGATTTCAATGGCCAACTGAAGGCACATTATGAGAGAGAGAGAGAGAAAACTTTTATGCATTTATGAATAGTGATAAATGATGATGAATTAAATATAAATGATGATTCGTACAATTTCTTCATTTTTCACTTCAAGTATACATATATATATATATTTTTTTTTTGTAGGAACGTTTTGTAGGAACGTATCCAGTACAGTTTTACTAAACTGCAAAAAACAATATATAAATCTTTGAAAAACGCAACCGCTTGTACCAACTCCGACCAAACTGTGATTCACCAATAACATCTAGAAAGCATTTGTTTCATCCGTTGCTAACGACGCCCACCCAGGATGACGTAACACCACCAAAGTCGTCCCAGAGCAGTGAAATATGGAGTTTCGCCTGTGGTGGCGCTGCGGAATTGTCGTTTGTATAAATTTCCCCCTAACCAGTCGAGCTTTGAGGTTAAGATTAAAAAGTTCGCTAAGCATAATTCTGCGCTAGAAAATGCTTAGAAAAGTTACTATACTTGGGTCCAACCTGTCAGGGGCACTTTAATGACAGTTTTTTCACTGCTTCCAGATGCCATCTGTGTTACAGTTTTAATTGTACGGAAGGCTGTCACAACGAGCAGCAAAAAAAATGATTACAGATGAAATTGGTTAATCGCATCACCTATTTGCCAGACGTTTTGATACGATTATGTGATTGATTCGTTTAACCGATTTGCTAAAAAAAAGGTTTGTGGTGAATGGCGTAATTGTTGAGAAGACGTCTATGCTGACTAGGCTGCAACGCACATTACAACCTGATACTTCCTACAACTGTTTACAATTCTGGTTAAACTTTAAAGAGTTTACTAGTTTTCTGTTACATAACACTATGCGATATGTTCCAGCCAGCAAAACTGGTTCTTTTTACATTGATTTATTGTCTGCAGACGTTGAATCAATGTAAAAAAGACCCGCTTTGCTGACTGGGAAGAGCTTGTACGATCAAAGCATTTTTCTGCAAACTGCTGCAATCGGACTTGTTTTCATCTCACCGATCTCTGTGACGTCACAACGCGAACTTTGGCCGTTGAAGTTTTTGATTCAAGCGTGCTATTTTTAGCCTACCAGCTGTGCAGTTTTGAGAACGGATTGTAGCCTACAAAAATAAGGGTATGGTAGAAAAACACAGCTCACACTTATTGTTTGTTTTGAAATCACAAAGGTTTTTTTTTTCAAGTTTTTTGCGCTGTCTGGTAAAATAATTAATTTGCAGTGTTCTTCAACTGAACGAAACTGCACAAATGAAATTACGCACTGCATTTCACAACAGTAGGCTACTTTTATTCAGCAATTTTAAAAAAATTCTCCAAAGTTTTCTGGTTTAAACTTTTAGACATGTTTCCCTCTCAAGCCGAAATAATTCGTCGGTGTCCATTCCTTGGAAGGCCAGTCGCCGACAGATGACATCAAAAGCATTTAAACTTCTTTATTAGGAAGTGTGATTATTCCTTTTGTCTGCTCTTCTGTTTTAATGAAACCCAGCTGTGCGAAAATTGGTTGTTTGCAGTGCGATGTCTAGCACATAAGATTATGGCCTGGGATTACGGACACTTGTCTTTGTTTTGATCGCTTGTGTCTGTCACACCTTTGCTTCATTTCGCCTTTGAAAATTGCCGACCAAAAGAGACATTCTCTGTTTGCTTACGGGTACAATTATACGATTAAATGAATGAAGTAGGCAAACGTGAAGCAAATCCTGATGCTTTTATCCGACTTATTCTTTTAAGCGGTATACGTTTAATCGATGTTTTTACTTAACATTACATTGGATTTGGTTTGGGATTTCAGGTTTTGATTCAAATAAACGATTGATACGTTTAAGCAGTGTCGTGAACTAATACATACTTTATTACGCAAGCTTATATTAGCTTTAACAAACTAAATGGAACATCTAAATAAATATAAACAAATGAATTAAGCTTAGTACTTCAGACAATAAGATTATCAACCTGCACCGCACCTCAACATAACAAGCAAGTAAACAGAGTGGGAGCGCCAACTGAACAGTTGCGTTGGCCAAAGGCATTATGCGTGGAACGCGGCAGGAGTTTCTACTGTAGCATACAACGTAAATTACACGACATTCACCCCTTCATAAAATTACAGTACAATAAATACACAAACGCTCAATTGTAGTTCAGCCTTTTTGGCGGTTTTTTTATACGAACAGAACGCCAGTTTTTCTGTGTTTGCAATTCAACATTAGGTTCAATAGGTTGCGTGTTAATAACCGCACCATCGTCTGCAGAGCTCCTCTCACAGGTAATTTCACGTTCGACGTCATCAGAAACATTTCTAATTCTGGAGTTCACTTCATTCGATTTCTCCACTTCAGCAGGGTTGACGGGGTCGGCAAAGTCTCGTCCTGGCGCTGCCAAGTCTCTGGCAGATACAGTTGCTTCCCTTCCATTTGGGAACTTTACCACAGCATAGTTTGGATTTGCATTCACAAGTTGAACCTCGTCCACTAGTGGATCGTACTTGTTACGTACAAAACGTTTTACCAGTACCTTGTCTTCTTCAGTCAACCACGAAGGTACACATAACCCAAAAGTTGAACGTCGTGGAAAATTAAAAAGTCTTTCGTGAGGCGTTTCATTTGTGGATGTGCACAATAACGATCGAAGTGAATGCAATACTTCTGGAACAACTAATTCCCATTGTGAAATTTCTAAATTTTTAGTACGAAGAGCTAACTTAATTGCATTCCAAACAACACCATTATAACGTTCACACTGTGAATTGCCACGCGGATTATACACTGACGAATGTGTTGTGGATATGCCTCTCTCACTTAAGAACTGTTTTATATCTTTGGATATAAAGCATTTTGCATTATCACTATGCACTACGGCTGGCATACCAAACATGTTGAACAAAGATTTCAAACAAATAATTACAGTATGAGAAGTAGTGTTACTACAAGGAAAAACAAAGGGGAAACGCGAAAATTCATCAACAACAGTT
Source organism: Aplidium turbinatum (assembly GCF_918807975.1). Taxonomy (NCBI): domain Eukaryota; kingdom Metazoa; phylum Chordata; class Ascidiacea; order Aplousobranchia; family Polyclinidae; genus Aplidium; species Aplidium turbinatum. Next base: position 6,169,716 of record NC_137475.1, on the reverse strand, counting down.
AAAAAGAAATGATTTTTAGTATTTGACGGCAATGGTCCTTTAAAGTCAATACTCAAGCGTTCAAATGGTTGCGTTGCTTTAATCAATGTAGCTTTTGGAGGTTTGTAAAACCTTGGCTTCACTTCACAACAAACTTTGCAATTTGTGACCAATCTTTTCACATCATCTATCGAGTATGGCAAATTCATTGTTCTTACAAAATGTTGCATTCTCACAACTCCCGGATGACACAAATTTTCATGAATTTCTTTCAGTGTGTTCCCAGTTGTACTGGCACAATACGCACGAGATAAAGCATCAGATGCCACGTTAAGTTTGCCTTCGCGATACACGATATCATACGAATACTGTGCCAATTCGACTCGCCAACGCATTATCTTGTCGTTTTTTACTTTTCCTCTTCTTCTGTGGTCGAACATAAAAGCAACTGAATTTTGATCAGTGATCAAAGTAAAATGTCTGCCTAAAAGGAAATGTGACCACTTTCGAACCGCTTCTATTATGGCAGTAGCTTCTTTTTCGATACTGGAATATCGCTTTTCGTTCGAATTCAGGGTCCGAGAAAAAAACGCCACAGGCCTTCCCGCCTGATGTAATATTGCGGACAACGCAATATCCGAGGCATCAGTTTCGACTGAAAAGGGCAAGTTTTCATCTATTACCTTCAAAGTGGCTTCTGCCAAGACTTGCCGAAGTTCGTTAAAACACGAGATAGCTTGATCACTCAGGGGAAACCTATTACTATCAACAAGCGGTTTTATTTTGTCCGAATATTGCGGTATCCATCGAGCATAATATGCCATAAGACCAATAATTCGTCGTAGCTCTTTGGCTGAGGTTGGAACCGGCATTTCTAATAACGACTTCACTCTTTCGCGATCAGGGCTTAAACTGCCATTACTTATTTCATACCCCAGTAAGTTGATCTTGTCCGTGGAGTAGGTGCACTTGTCATTATTGAAAGTGAGATTGCACTTGTTTGCAACTGTTAGGAAATGCTGAAGGTTTTCATCATGTTCTTCCTTTGTCTTACCGCACACGGTAATATTGTCCAAATAAGCAAATGTGCCTTTACAATCATTGCTCTCGATGATATTGTCAACAATTCTTTGAAACCAAGGTACAGCATTTGTTAATCCAAACGATAGTCTTTTGCTTTGATACAATCTACCATTGGCTTCAAAAGCTGTATAAGACCGATCTTCCACAGGAATTTCAACTTGATGGTATGCACTTTTCAGATCCAATGTGCTAAAAAATGAATAGTGAGCAATCTTGTTGACCAAATTTTGCATGTTAGGCAATGGATATCCGTCTAACAACGTAAACTTATTGATAGTTTGACTGTAATCAATGCACATTCTTTTCCTGTGATTTTCTCCAGATACCACAAGGACTTGAGCTCGCCATGGTGCAGTGCTTGGCTCAATTACACCTTGCTGAAGATCTTTTTGTATAGTTTCAGTTATAAACCTTTCGTTAGCAGCAGACTGCTTTCTGGACTTAGTCACAATAGGCTTACAGTTGGGCGATAAATGTTGAAACAATCTTGGACAAATATCCGTTTTCACGCATTTTAATGCCCCCAGATACAAAGGAGCTTCGCTACCTCCAAAGTTAATTTTTACGTGCTTATGCTGAGCCAAGAAGTCCTGCCCCAGAATAACGTCCGTTAACAAATTATCAAGCACGATAAGTTTCACTTTATCGTATTCACGTCTTTGAAAGTAAACTTTAACAGTAGAAAATCCATCGCTTTGTGAAGTTTTTTTATTCACGGCCAAACCAATTTCATTAAACTCCGGTTCGATAGGAATTGCATTCTTTAAAGCAAAATGTTTGCTCACATGACTTAGGGTAGAACCCGTGTCCACAAGTGCTCTTGCAGTAACACCGTTAATACACACAGTGTAGTTAACTTTATTTGGAGCAGAATGTAAGGAGAATAAAGAAGCACTAGACGGATTTTGTGAAATTCGTTTTCTACGAGAACGACACTCTCTTGCATAATGACCAAGATAACCACACTTATAGCACTTACTGTTCTTCGCAGGGCATCTTTCTCTTCCATGATTGTCAGGACAGCCACAGTGGGAGCATTTTTTCTTCAAGTCAGCTGCAGCACAACTTTCATTTAACGGAAGTCTTTCACGCAAAGAAATCTCTTGTTCAGCCGATTCTCTCTGAGAACACTGTATCGTGTTGGCAAATGTTGATGTGTTTCCTTGACAGTAGGTTTGCTGTTGATTTGAAACTAGAAAGGCATCAGAATTTTTCTGAGCAATATCTAATGAGCGAGCTTGATTAAAAATAGCATCGAGGGTTATGGTCTCTTCTCCAATATTTTCCAAGAGTCTTTGACGTATTGATGCAGACAATATCCCTGATATAAAAGCGTCACGAATCGCTTCATTGCGGCAAACTTCCGCGGTTACGGCTTTATAATTGCAATCTCGAGATAGCCGCTTCAAGTTTAATACATAATCATCTAATGATTGTTCTGCCTGTTGTTTGCACGTCATTAGAAAATGTCTGGCAAATATGAGATTATTTGGTTTCACGTATAATCTTTCTAAAGTTCTTATTGCAAGCTCATAAGTATTACATTCACTGATGTAATCGTAAACATCCTTATCAACGTGGGCAATCAAACATCGCAGTTTATCGTCATCACTGATCTCTGGTTCAGCTGGAAATGCTGCAAGAAAATTCGCGAATGTTCGATGCCAATGTTTCCACTCTTTACTAGCTTGACTAGAGTTGGGATCAGCGCTGAACAAACTGGGCTTTATAAACTTGCTATCCATCTTCAATTAGTTTGTTAAATTGTCGTGAACTAATACATACTTTATTACGCAAGCTTATATTAGCTTTAACAAACTAAATGGAACATCTAAATAAATATAAACAAATGAATTAAGCTTAGTACTTCAGACAATAAGATTATCAACCTGCACCGCACCTCAACATAACAAGCAAGTAAACAGAGTGGGAGCGCCAACTGAACAGTTGCGTTGGCCAAAGGCATTATGCGTGGAACGCGGCAGGAGTTTCTACTGTAGCATACAACGTAAATTACACGACAAGCAGTATACTATTAACCGATTTCGTCTGTATTAATTTTGTTCTTTGTTTTTGAAAAGAATGTTTTTTAATAGGCAGTGGTTATTTGACCGGCTCCGGTCTTTGAATCTGAAACACTATTTGATCGGTCATGACGTCACTATATAGGCACTTTTTTCTTTTTCTCTTTTAAAGCAAAAGACGAGAAGAGTGCCTATATAAGTTCTAAATTCAACAATTATGTTCAACTGATTCGGTGGCGCGTAAGATACGTCTCGGGCTGGTGTTCCAGAGGGAATGAGTTTGATACTAGCAAGAAGCGTTTTTTTTTTAATTTTTAACTAAATTTTGACCCGAAGTGACTCAATCGTTAGGCTACTGTATTTTTGTGGTCAATTTTTAATTTGAGTAGCCTACAGCCCAATTTCTTATGTCTTTTCAAATTATGAGTAATAAAGTTAGAGTTTTTAATTTTCTTGAATTTGAGAATTTCTCTGGATAATTTCCCTTTGTCATAAGAGGATGTGACCGTGTTTGCCAAACGACGCAAAAATGTAATGCGTGCCAAAGTCGCAAAAATGTATTGTTTTTGATATGACGATCAGAAATAAAAAAAAACAACTGAACTGAACTAAAAATTAAAAAAAAAAGAACGCTTCCGCGTAGCTTCGAACTCATTCCCTCTGGAACACCAGCCGGAGACGCATCCTACGCGCCACCGAATCAGTTGAACATAATTGTCGAATTTAGAACTTGTATAGGCACTCTTCTCGTCTTTTGCTTTGAAAGAGAAAAAGTGCCTATATAGTGACGTCATGACCGGTCAAATAGTGTTTCAGATTCAAAGACCGGAGCAGGTCAAATAGCCACTGCCTTTTTAATAACAATAGGTACGGTACAATAAAACACAGGGTGCAAAAACCAGCTAGAAATAGCAAAAAAAATACTGTAATTGAATGAGCACCTTAAAAAGCAATTCTAAACTGTGTTGAACCAAAGTAATGTATATTTTATGAAATCTCACACAGACACTTTAAGGATCAGCCATGTAAGGTGACACAGAAAATTACAAGTTACAACTTACGAGGCTAGCCTATTAAAGATATCAGAAATTATTATTCATGCACTTTCTTAATCACCCAAGATAGTTAAAAAATGTAAAATGTTCTTTAATAATATGAAGTTTTATGTGCAACAGAAAATACATTTCCTCCTAACATACCATGGTGCTGAATCTGCTTTAAATATCTCAGGTGGGAAGTGTTCTACTCAGAACACAAGCACTGAATAATTTTGATTAGTGCTTGCTACAAAATACAAGAACTATTATCGAAAAAGGTTTGATCTTAATTAAAAAACATTTAAAAAAGTGAGTGATCAATAAAACTAAACTAAGAATTCATCTGGCATTCTCAACTTAAATTTTTTTAGTTTTAACGTGCAAAAGCTCTAGATTTTCTCAACTCGTTTTTAAAAGCATAAAATATACAATCAGATGGTGTAAATTTCGGTGCTGGTTTAGCATCGGCCGCCTTGGTCAGTGACGTCATTAAAATGTGTGACGTCATGCAAAAAAACGCAACTACTTTTAAAAAGGGTGCAAAAACGCGGAACAGAAGTAAAAGCGGATCATCTACCCGAAATTTTGTACCAATTCTCCGCAATTCATTTTTTACAATAAAAATACCAAACCAACACAAATTAAAAGATTATGTCTTGGTTTATTCATATGTTAACTTTCACATTTATATCTAATCCACAAAACGAGCAATCGTTGTTCAAACGTAACCGCTCGACGAAGCTTTTTTCCAATGCATTTTTCAAGGCGATTCGATCGTGGTTCAGTAGCCTATAAGCCGCCCACAGTTTGCAGTGATCGATGAATACTGCCTCCACCAAATGTGTTGTAGCTTTCTCATTTCTGCTCGGACTTTAACAGTTTTACCATCGTTGGAAAGCACGATACTGCATCTATCCGATTAAATTGGTTGCAAGTTTAAAGTATGCATTACATTGACCTAGCGCTAACTTAAACTTTACTATTTTGTACCAATTCTTAGCAATTCATTTTTTACAATAAAAGTACCAAACCAACACAAATTAAAATTGAGTATGTCTTGGTTTATTCATATGTTAACTTTCACATTTATATCTAATCAACAAAACGAGCAATCGTTGTTCAAACGTAACCGCTCGACGAAGCTTTTTTCCAATGCATTTTTCAAATCGATTCGATCGTGGTTCAGTATGAGCCGCCCACAGTTTGCTGTGATCGATGAATACTGCCTCCACCAAATATGCTGTAGCTTTCTCATTTCTGCTCGGATTCTAACAATTTTACTATCGTTGGATGGTATTATGCTTCATCTACCCGAATGGATTAATTGCCAATCCAAAGTAGGCATTATATGTATGTAGCGTCAACTTAAACTTTACTATTTTGTACCAACTCTCCGCAATTCATTTTTTACAATAAAAATACCAAACCAACACAAATTAAAAGAGTATGTCTTGGTTTATTCATATGTTAACTTTCACATTTATATCTAATCCACAAAACGAGCAATCGTTGTTCAAACGTAACCGCTCGACGAAGCTTTTTTCCAATGCATTTTTCAAATCGATTCGATCGTGGTTCAGTATGAGCCGCCCACAGTTTGCTGTGATCGATGAATACTGCCTCCACCAAATATGCTGTAGCTTTCTCATTTCTGCTCGGACTTTAACAGTTTTACCATCGTTGGAAAGCACGATACTGCATCTATCCGAATTAATTGGTTGCAAGTTTAAAGTAGGCATTATATTGATCTAGCGCTAACTTAAACTTTACTATTTTGTACCAATTCTAAGCAATTCAATTTTTTACAATAAAAATACCAAACCAACACAAATTAAAAGAGTATGTCTTGGTTTATTCATATGTTAACTTTCACATTTATATCTAATCAACAAAACGAGCAATCGTTGTTCAAACGTAACCGCTCGACGAAGCTTCTTTCCAATTCATTTTTCAAGGCGATTCGATTGTGGTTCAATATAAGCCGCCCACAGTTTGCTGTGATCGATGAATACTGCCTCCACCAAATATGCTGTAGCTTTCTTATTTCTGCTCGGATTTTAATAATTTTACTATCGTTGGATGGCATTATGCTTCATCTACCCGAATGGATTAATTGCCAGTCTAAAGTAGGCATTATATTTATGTAGCGTTAACTTAAACTTTACTATTTTGTACCAATTCTTAGCAATTCATTTTTTACAATAAAAGTACCAAACCAACACAAATTAAAATTGAGTATGTCTTGGTTTATTCATATGTTAACTTTCACATTTATATCTAATCAACAAAACGAGCAATCGTTGTTCAAACGTAACCGCTCGACGAAGCTTTTTTCCAATGCATTTTTCAAATCGATTCGATCGTGGTTCAGTATGAGCCGCCCACAGTTTGCTGTGATCGATGAATACTGCCTCCACCAAATATGCTGTAGCTTTCTCATTTCTGCTCGGATTCTAACAATTTTACTATCGTTGGATGGTATTATGCTTCATCTACCCGAATGGATTAATTGCCAATCCAAAGTAGGCATTATATGTATGTAGCGTCAACTTAAACTTTACTATTTTGTACCAACTCTCCGCAATTCATTTTTTACAATAAAAATACCAAACCAACACAAATTAAAAGAGTATGTCTTGGTTTATTCATATGTTAACTTTCACATTTATATCTAATCCACAAAACGAGCAATCGTTGTTCAAACGTAACCGCTCGACGAAGCTTTTTTCCAATGCATTTTTCAAATCGATTCGATCGTGGTTCAGTATGAGCCGCCCACAGTTTGCTGTGATCGATGAATACTGCCTCCACCAAATATGCTGTAGCTTTCTCATTTCTGCTCGGACTTTAACAGTTTTACCATCGTTGGAAAGCACGATACTGCATCTATCCGATTAAATTGGTTGCAAGTTTAAAGTAGGCATTACATTGACCTAGCGCTAACTTAAACTTTACTATTTTGTACCAATTCTTAGCAATTCATTTTTTACAATAAAAGTACCAAACCAACACAAATTAAAAGAGTATGTCTTGGTTTATTCATATGTTAACTTTCACATTTATATCTAATCAACAAAACGAGCAATCGTTGTTCAAACGTAACCGCTCGACGAAGCTTTTTTCCAATGCATTTTTCAAATCGATTCGATCGTGGTTCAGTATGAGCCGCCCACAGTTTGCTGTGATCGATGAATACTGCCTCCACCAAATATGCTGTAGCTTTCTCATTTCTGCTCGGATTCTAACAATTTTACTATCGTTGGATGGTATTATGCATCATCTACCCGAATGGATTAATTGCCAATCCAAAGTAGGCATTATATGTATGTAGCGTCAACTTAAACTTTACTATTTTGTACCAACTCTCCGCAATTCATTTTTTACAATAAAAATACCAAACCAACACAAATTAAAAGAGTATGTCTTGGTTTATTCATATGTTAACTTTCACATTTATATCTAATCCACAAAACGAGCAATCGTTGTTCAAACGTAACCGCTCGACGAAGCTTTTTTCCAATGCATTTTTCAAATCGATTCGATCGTGGTTCAGTATGAGCCGCCCACAGTTTGCTGTGATCGATGAATACTGCCTCCACCAAATATGCTGTAGCTTTCTTATTTCTGCTCGGATTTTAATAATTTTACTATCGTTGGATGGCATTATGCTTCATCTACCCGAATGGATTAATTGCCAGTCTAAAGTAGGCATTATATTTATGTAGCGTTAACTTAAACTTTACTATTTTGTACCAATTCTTAGCAATTCATTTTTTACAATAAAAGTACCAAACCAACACAAATTAAAAGAGTATGTCTTGGTTTATTCATATGTTAACTTTCACATTTATACCTAATCCACAAAACGAGCAATCGTTTTTCAAACGTAACCGCTCGACGAAGCTTTTTTCCAATGCATTTTTCAAATCGATTCGATCGTGGTTCAGTATGAGCCGCCCACAGTTTGCTGTGATCGATGAATACTGCCTCCACCAAATATGCTGTAGCTTTCTCATTTCTGCTCGGATTTTAATAATTTTACTATCGTTGGATGGCATTATGCTTCATCTACCCGAATGGATTAATTGCCAGTCTAAAGTAGGCATTACATTTATGTAGCGTTAACTTAAACTTTACTATTTTGTACCAATTCTTAGCAATTCATTTTTTACAATAAAAGTACCAAACCAACACAAATTAAAAGAGTATGTCTTGGTTTATTCATATGTTAACTTTCACATTTATACCTAATCCACAAAACGAGCAATCGTTTTTCAAACGTAACCGCTCGACGAAGCTTTTTTCCAATGCATTTTTCAAATCGATTCGATCGTGGTTCAGTATGAGCCGCCCACAGTTTGCTGTGATCGATGAATACTGCCTCCACCAAATATGCTGTAGCTTTCTTATTTCTGCTCGGATTTTAATAATTTTACTATCGTTGGATGGCATTATGCTTCATCTACCCGAATGGATTAATTGCCAGTCTAAAGTAGGCATTACATTTATGTAGCGTTAACTTAAACTTTACTATTTTGTACCAATTCTTAGCAATTCATTTTTTACAATAAAAGTACCAAACCAACACAAATTAAAAGAGTATGTCTTGGTTTATTCATATGTTAACTTTCACATTTATACCTAATCCACAAAACGAGCAATCGTTTTTCAAACGTAACCGCTCGACGAAGCTTTTTTCCAATGCATTTTTCAAATCGATTCGATCGTGGTTCAGTATGAGCCGCCCACAGTTTGCTGTGATCGATGAATACTGCCTCCACCAAATATGCTGTAGCTTTCTCATTTCTGCTCGGATTCTAACAATTTTACTATCGTTGGATGGTATTATGCTTCATCTACCCGAATGGATTAATTGCCAATCCAAAGTAGGCATTATATTTATGTAGCGTTAACTTAAAGTTTACTATTTTGTACCAACTCTACGCAATTCATTTTTTACAATAAAAATACCAAACCTACACAAATTAAAAGAGTATGTCTTGGTTTATTTACCTAACAACTTTCACATTTATATCTAATCCACAAAGCGAGCAATCGTTGTTCAAACGTAACCGCTCGACGAAGCTTTTTATCAAAACAATGCAAACACAAAGCGATCAGTTTCGAGTGTTCATTACAAGCCGCCCACAGTTTGATGCGATCGGTGATAGTGCCTCCACCAAATATGCTGTAGCTTTCTCATTTCTGCTCGGATTTTAACAATTTCCCTATCGTTGGATGGCATTATGCTTCATCTACCAGAATAGTTTAATTGCCAATCTAACGTAGGCATTATATTTATGTAGCGCTAACTTAAACTTTACTATTTTGTACCAATTCTCAGCAATTCATTTTTTACAATAAAAATACCAAACCAACACAAATTAAAAGAGTATGTCTTGCTTTATTCACCTAACAACTTTCACATTTATATCTAATCCACAAAACGAGAAATCGTTGTTCAAACATAGCCGCTCGATGAAGCTTTTTTGACAATTTTACTGACGTTGGAAAGCACGATACTGCATCTACCCGAATCAATTGGTTGCATGTCCATTGTCTAAGGCAGTAGCGTATTTAGGGGGGAGGATAAAGGACGATGGCCTCCCCCTAATGATCAGGTAAAAAAATAAAATACAAATTTTGCAAAAAAAAAAGTTGTAGCGCACTAATTGCTTGGATGACTCATCCTAGCGCGGGGGGCGGGGTATACTTTTTGCAATGTAATTTATCAACAGTTTTTCTTCCTTTTCTTGACAATTGCATGGCACAAATTCACGATAGATTCAATGAGCACTGCTCAGCTTTTAAAGTCAGCACATTTCTGCCTTCATTGATTCATAAAGATGAGGACTGCACGATCGACGAGATTTTCGATTTCTACCATGGAATGCTGGATGTTGAACCAAGCAATTGCTTTGCAGCTACTATTGAATTGCGAAGATGGAGAGCGAATTGGCTTGCAGTTTCTGTGGATAAACGACCTGCGACTCTTGTGGATGCGTATCAAGCGGCTGAACAACTCGGCACTTATCCGATTATCCATAAATTATTACTTCGAATCTTTGCTACGCTTCCAGTTACAACTGCCTCCAATGAGCGATGTTTCAGTTCACTAAAGTACCTGAAAAATTATTACCGCACGACCATGACCGAGCCACGTTTGGATGGTCTTGCTCAGATGTATTTAAATAAGGATATTGTACTCGAGTATGATGCAGTCATTGATATATTTGCCAAGCACAGCCATCGCATTAAACTGTAAATTGTCATTGCGAATCGCAGAGAATGTTCAAAAGGTATTCGAGGTCGGGAGGACTAACCTATTGTTTATGTTCTGAAGTGTTTCATATCTTTTGTTGGTTCATTGATCGGAACAGTAACTTACTTCTGCGGATTCGCTCTTGATTTTGGACCCTCTCTCCCCTTATCTGACAGTTTCAGCTAACCCCCTCCCCCCGTTCTGACGCATCATATGACATTTTGATATACCCCATCCCTATTTAAAGGCTCAAACAAGTCTAATTTCAACCCAAGTAGAATAAATTTAAACCAATTAACTGCCATTTTCATCAAGTTTGAGCTTTCTGTGTACTACCGTTGACTACCCCGTGTGTACTACCCCCAGACCCCCATTGGACTCCAGCCGCCGATTCAGCCGCTGCGCGGCTGACTGACACAATGTCTTGGCCTCCCCCTAACAAAATTTCTAAATACGCCACTGGTCCAAGGTATACAGTACATTTATCTAACGCTAATTTAAACTTTACTATTATAACATCAATTAGGGAACGTTCAAATATTACGTAACGCCTTCGAGGGGGAGGGGGGGGTTTATGCAAAGCGTTACGTTAGCGTCACATCGGGAGGGAGGGGGTTCAAGCAAAACGTTACGTAACGCTTTCGAGTACGGAATGGTAGTTTTTTGTGCTGAATTCGTAGTGAAAAAGCGTTACATGGGGGAGGGGGGGATTTAAAAAAGCGTTACGTTGGCGTTACATGGGGGAGGGGGGGGGGTCAAAAATTCGGAAACGTAATATTTGAACGTTCCCTTACTCCAAAAGTGATATGACATTTGGACAACACCATGAACTCCAAACAGACTTAAGCAATGATATCCATATGCAGACAATAGGCAAAAAGTGTTTACTAATTCCTTTTAATTGAATCTTGCTTGAACATTTTTAATTATTTCAGACATGTTGGATCAATGTGCTTGGCCTACGCAGTTTTTGAAGTCAAGATTCAGTTGGTCAAGCAAAAATAGTCGGCTACACATTTAGCCAAACGCAGCAGCACCACTTTTCAAGATTAAACAATAGAAACCCGTTAATGATGCAGAAATCAGTAGTCTTAACAGCATCAAATTTTACGTCTTGAAGCAGTTTAACATCGCATGTCTTAATACGAGAAGTAGAATGGGGTGACTTTGGTCCAGTTATGAGACACCGCTTACTTTAATTTTACAATGGTTCTGGGAGAAAACTTTAATTAACCCATATTGAGGGCTATCAAGAGCCCTTACATGTTACCAAGTTTGAAGTCATTTGGTCCATGTGTAGAGTTAGAAAAAAAAACAAACTATAAGTGGTTTTCACTCCAGTGTTTTAAAAAAACTATAAGCAGTAATCTTTTTTCAAGACATGCTCATTGCCAACCCCAAAAAGGGGTGTCACTGGCCCCTTTCAGAGTTTTTAAAATACTTTCAACAATCAGCACTCGTGATTACGTATAAAATATCAAGTTAATCGAACGAAAATGTACCACTAATATATGGCCTGGCACCTGGTTTCCGTTTGTATTTCCTATAGGCATGTCAATTTTTGAAATATTAATCTGCACTCCATCAAGCCAAAATTGATGAAAATGGATCACTAACACAACTAAAATCCTGTAATAAACGACAAAAAGTGGATTAACATCATACAAAAGTGGCCAAAGTCACCCCATATTTTCTACATGTCAAGGGGTGACTATAGCCACCTAGGTGAAAGAAGCAAATGCTCAGCAGCCAAATTACATAATTAATACTGAACCTAGAGCTAAGACCTACTTTCTGTCAATGCTAAGGGACCGTATAGAAGAAGCATAATGCCATCCAACGATAGTAAAATTGTTAGATTCCGAGCAGAAATGAGCAAGCTACAGCATATTTGGTGGAGGCAGTATTCATCGATCACAGCAAACTGTGGGCGGCTTATACTGAACCACGATCGAATCGCCTTGAAAAATGCATTGAAAAAAAGCTTCGTCGAGCGGTTACGTTTGAACAACGATTTCTCGTTTTGTGGATAACATATAAACGTGAAAGTTGTTAGGTTAATAAAACAAGACATACTCTTTTAATTTGTGTTGGTTTGGTATTTTTATTGTAAAAATTGAATTGCTGAGAATTGGTACAAAATAGTAAAGTTTAGGTTAGCGCTACATAAATATAGTGCCTACTTTAGATTGGCAATTAATCCCTTCGGGTAGATGAAGCATAATGCCATACAACGATAGTACAATTGTTAAAATCCGAGCAGAAATGAGAAAGCAACAGCATATTTGGTGGAGGCACTATTCACCGATCGCATCAAACTGGGGGCGGCTTGTAATGAACACTCGAAACTGATCGCTTTGTGTTTGCATTGTTTTGGTAAAAAGCTTCGTCGAGCGGTTACGTTTGAACAACGATTGCTCGTTTTGTGGATTAGATATAAATGTGAAAGTTGTTAGGTGAATAAAGCAAGACATACTCTTTTAATTTGTGTTGGTTTGGTATTTTTATTGTAAAAAATGAATTGCTGAGAATTGGTACAAAATAGTAAAGTTTAAACATTCAGTTAATGGCTCCAGTGTTTATTTGTGAATTAGGGTTAACTGATTCGTATAGATGAAGCATAATGCCATCCAACGATAGTAAAATTGTTAGAATCCGAGCAGAAATGAGCAAGCTACAGCATATTTGGTGGAGGCAGTATTCATCGATCACAGCAAACTGTGGGCGGCTTATACTGAACCACGATCGAATCGCCTTGAAAAATGCATTGAAAAAAAGCTTCGTCGAGCGGTTACGTTTGAACAACGATTGCTCGTTTTGTGGATTAGATATAAATGTGAAAGTTAACATTTGAATAAACCAAGACATACTCAATTTTAATTTGTGTTGGTTTGGTATTTTTATTGTAATAAATGAATTGCTGAGAATTGGTACAAAATAGTAAAGTTTAGGTTAGCGCTACATAAATGTAATGCCTACTTTAGATTGGCAATTAATCCATTCGAGTAGATGAAGCATAATGCCATCCAACGATGGTAAAATTGTTAGAATCCGAGCAGAAATGAGCAAGCTACAGCATATTTGGTGGAGGCAGTATTCATCGATCACAGCAAACTGTGGGCGGCTTATACTGAACCACGATCGAATCGCCTTGAAAAATGCATTGAAAAAACGCTTCGTCGAGCGGTTACGTTTGAACAACGATTTCTCGTTTTGTGGATAACATATAAACGTGAAAGTTGTTAGGTTAATAAAACAAGACATACTCTTTTAATTTGTGTTGGTTTGGTATTTTTATTGTAAAAATTGAATTGCTGAGAATTGGTACAAAATAGTAAAGTTTAGGTTAGCGCTACATAAATATAGTGCCTACTTTAGATTGGCAATTAATCCCTTTGGGTAGATGAAGCATAATGCCATACAACGATAGTACAATTGTTAAAATCCGAGCAGAAATGAGAAAGCTACAGCATATTTGGTGGAGGCACTATTCACCGATCGCATCAAACTGTGGGCGGCTTGTAATGAACACTCGAAACTGATCGCTTTGTGTTTGCATTGTTTTGGTAAAAAGCTTCGTCGAGCGGTTACGTTTGAACAACGATTGCTCGTTTTGTGGATTAGATATAAATGTGAAAGTTGTTAGGTGAATAAAGCAAGACATACTCTTTTAATTTGTGTTGGTTTGGTATTTTTATTGTAAAAAATGAATTGCTGAGAATTGGTACAAAATAGTAAAGTTTAAACATTCAGTTAATGGCTCCAGTGTTTATTTGTGAATTAGGGTTAACTGATTCGTATAGATGAAGCATAATGCCATCCAACGATAGTAAAATTGTTAGAATCTGAGCAGAAATGAGAAAGCTACAGCATATTTGGTGGAGGCACTATTCACCGATCACATCAAACTGTGGGCGGCTTATGCTGGACCACGAGCGAATCGCCTTGAAAAATGAATTGGAAAAAAGCTTAGTCGAGCGGTTACGTTTGAACAACGATTGCTCGTTTTGTGGATTAGATATAAATGTGAAAGTTGTTAGGTGAATAAAGCAAGACATACTCTTTTAATTTGTGTTGGTTTGGTATTTTTATTGTAAAAAATGAATTGCTGAGAATTGGTACAAAATAGTAAAGTTTAAGTTAGCGCTAGATCAATATAATACCTACTTTAAACTTGCAACTAATGAATTCGGATAGATGCAGTATCGTGCTTTCCAACGATAGTAAAATTTCTCAAATCCGAGCAGAAATGAGAAAGCTACAGCACATTTGGTGGAGGCAGTATTTATCGATCACATGAAACTGTGGGCGGGTTATACTGAACCACGATCGAATCGCATTGAAAAATGCATTGGAAAAAAGCTTCGTCGAGCGGTTATGTTTGAACAACGATTGCTCGTTTGTAGATAACATATAAACGTGAAAGTTGTTAGGTTAATAAAACAAGACATACTCTTTTAATTTGTGTTGGTTTGGTATTTTTATTGTAAAAATTGAATTGCTGAGAATTGTTACAAAATAGCCTACAAATATTTAAAAATCAATAGGCATTCCGGTTTTACTTCTATTCCGCGTTTTTGCACCCTTCCTAAAAGTAGTTGCGTTTTTTTGCATGACGTCACAGATTTTTGTGACGTCACTAACCAAGGCGGCCGATCCTAAACCAGCACCTAAATTTCTTCCACTACAGATTGACCATATTCATGTGTTTAATTACGGTAGCTACCGGTACGACCTTAAACTGTAAAATACAAGTAAACTAGACTATGGAAAGTGCCAGTAGCCTACAGAAAACTATGTGAAACAAGATAACTGCAATACAGAGAAAGAAATAATGTCATTTTCCAATCAGATTCGATAGTAGCACACAATTACAAACATAGACAAGCGTTCAAGTACCTTAGTGTGGAACAATTCAATCTGATTAGCTAGAAGCAGAGAAAGACTATTTGGTCATCCAGTCAGCTGCTCAAAATTTACATTACATCTTCTACATGGACACTGTTTTCTTCTCTTGTTGCCATCGTTTGTAATGAGAATAAGTCACACACTCATGTATAATTATCTTTTGGATCAATTTTTAGATCTGTTCTGCAGATCAAGCTTGCAGTGATGCCAAGTTATTTTTTACAACAAAGCAATTGATACTAAAAAACAAGGCCAAAACAGGCAAATGAACATAAAAACAAGCCCAGAAATTTGCAATCAATACCAAGTACGAGGTTACTCAAAATACAAGCCTACGCTTGCTGTAAAACTGCAAGGCTGGCAACGCCAACACTGCAAGCTTCGCACTACCAACTACAGTTTCAACTTTCAAATTTTATGCAGCAGTGTTGCCAAATGCATTTCCACACTGCCCTTGCTGCTTCGTCTTTATTCATTCATTCATTTTATTTTACGTCATTAACGCGTCCGGGGCGGAAAAGATACTACTAACCAGGGCCGGATTTAGCTGATGGGGGGCCCGGAGCACTTTTACATTGGGGGCCCCTCGTGCAAAAAAAATTTTTCACGCCTTCGGCGCGAAAAACTACTTCTACGTCTACAGTAGCATTAATCCTGCACTGCACAATATTTTGTAGACACTTCAAAGGCTAAAAGAAAAAAATCACACAAAATCACATTTTTTCCACGTCGGGGGAGGCCCCTTCAAAAGGGGGGCCCGGGGCACCTGCACTCTCTGCCCCCTCCTAAATCTGGGACTGCTAGTAACTACAATCGTGTATATAGGCTACCAACACGTTAATTTTAACGGGAAAAAGTGGCAAAATCTTGGAAGGTTTAAAAAGTGCCTGAATAGTAAATCATGTAGTAGGCTATATGTCTGTAGTTTGCTCGGTCACAAATCCCCAAAAACAAACAGCAAAAAATAAAACAAAAGCAAAGATAAGCACACATGTAGTAATAAATAACAGCCTAATGAAAAGTGTTGTGGGTTAGCCAGTTCCAACATTGATGTGGATGAGCAATCATCATAATAATAATAGGATGGAGAAAGAAAACCGGACACAAAAGAAACCCATTCAGGGGCGCCGGAACGATTTTTGACTGGGGGGGCAGGATTATGAAAAAGAGCACTTTTTTTAGTTTTAAGATAAGTCATAGTGATAATGCTGGGCAGTTCGTTAATCGTTTTCCCCTATTAGCCGTATAAATTGAAATGTGAGGCAGATAAAGATAAATGAATAAAATATATTGACATAGCTTGAACAAGTAGAAACGAAATATAAATTTCACGTTCACAACGTCACAATCTGCTGCAAAGTATAAAATGTGTCTACGGGATCATTTGAATAGAGATAGAGAATCTCATCTGACTCATTTTTCAGTTAAGCGATAACGATAATCGATACACGAAAAATGCTTAAAGCGATAACGATAAACAATAAATCAAAAAAAAATTAAGCGATAACGATATAAAATTATCGCCAATAATGTCCGATAACGATATTTTTTTTTCTTGATTAGCGCTGCCCCATCCCATGCAGCACGAACTGTTCTCATCAACATGACGAAAAATCGAACATAATATTGTGTAAAGGGACAAAACGTTTTGTAAGTTATGCATGAATAAAATCGCAACAGCGGCAGTGCGTATCGAATCTTCAACCTCTTGATCCAGAATCAAACCACTGAGGTAACCGCCGTGCTTATAATTATAGAGGTAACCGCCGCCTTCAGATAGCCTACCAGTTGGATGCTTTTATCAATTGAGTTACATTGCCGCTTAGCCTACGTGCAGTAGGCAAAATAATAAAATCAAATGAAAGTACCATAAAAATTCCAAACTTTGTATTTGCTTTCTGCTTGAAGGGCTGTTTACAGCAAAGTCAGCAATAATTGAAAAAATTCCAAAAAAAGCAAAATCAAACGAAATTTATGTCGGAAAAACAATATCGGATTTTTCAATGTTGAAATTAGCCATTTAATGCCAAAAACTTTCTGATAAACTCCTTGAGCTTCCGATCCTCGGATTCCACTGAGTTAGTAAACATCCTTGTCGTTTTTGATGATAGCTTCAATTTGCGTTTCGCTTACTTTGTTTAATTTTTGTTGTAGAATGTAGGAGAGTAAGTTCAGCAGTGACCAGTAGTTTCGGATTTGCCTGGAATTCGCGGATTTGTCCTTTTGCTTAATCGGTGGTAACTCTTTTTCTGTGCATTTTCGTGGTTCTTGTTAGTGGAGGGAGTTGTTCCCCTTGAAAGGGGCTGGGAGATGATGTATAATGTGCAGAGATGCACGTATGCGCCGCAAATTCTACGCCGCATTCTTGCGGCGTAGACTTTTTGTTTGCGCTAACGCTTGCGGCCAAATTTTTTGGATAGTTTGTGCTTGAGGCTGCGCCGTAAAGTTTTCGCGGTTTTTTAGCGCATAGCGTCAACGCATACTTTTTAATGTCTTAATTGTTGTTTGCAATTTTCTTTGTCAAACTGCGAAATGTTGACGTCTTCCAATCGCCCATTGTTCTAGTGTTGTGTCACAGTGTCATATATTGTTCAGTCAGCTGGAGTTTGTTTGTATATCGCACTACTGCCTTTGACGCTAGAGTCCCACGTGGCAGTGCCGGTCTTTGGGGTGTGCAAACCGTGCGATCGCACAGGGCCCGCAAATTAGGGGGCCCGCAATTTACTCAGAAAATGCAGTAATTTTGTCATTTCCAATGGAAAAATTCAACAAGTGAATTCAACAAAGAAATTAGCAACAAGAAAACATAAAGACTCAACCGGTGCAACCCATTTTGTCCTCTGAACATTTCGTACCCTGAAAACATCGAGAAAAAATAACAACAGAGCCGAAGTCGCTGATCGGAGTTGCCGCAAACATTTCAAAATTTTTCTCGATCTATTCAGGGGACAAAATAGGTCGAAATTTGATTTTGTTACTCCGATTTCAAGGTACGAAATAGGTTGCATTCAGACTCAACAAAGAAACATAGCTTTATTTCCGAAAAAACGCCAAAGAGAGCATGATCTTATCCTTTTGCTATGCCACCGGACAGCACCATTTTACAGTAATATTCATACCCAAATTTTTGTTGAACATGCTCTCAGAATGCTACAAATTCAAAGTAATTTTTCAAAATTTTCTGGGGGAGGCCCCCCAGACCCCCACACCGCTGGGTGTCGTTTTCGACGATCATGCCGTCAGGCTTTAACCGCCGACCGTCAAACCACCTTCCTTTCCCCTTTCAAAATAGGGGAAGGTCGGGACCCATGATCATGGTGGGAGCCATAATCCACCCCCGTTTTTTTTAATATAAAGTGCTCTTTTTGCATTTTTTGACGTCATTGTATTTTTTATGCTTGGATAACTTTCCCACAATCCTTTGGTCAAAATTGTACTAAAAATGAAGGTGCAAAGAGGATTTATAGGTTTTGGGTTAAAAAAGTAATTTTTTTGGCTGAATGTATTTTAAAATAACTCATTTGTTATGCAAGAAATGTTCATGAACTTTTTTATAGTGGTAGGTGATGTATTTATGATGAGATTAAGCTGAAAGTTTTTTAGATAGCAATGTTAGTTTTTTTTCAGCTGTTGTTTCATTTTTGAACGATCAGGTAGGGAGCCTTGAGTCACCTTGTGTTGGGACCTACAAGCCATGACAAGTGCCTGTGATAGTAGATGTTAAAGTGTCATATGACATCATTTTTTTTTGTTTTCACACCTTTCCATTAGGATATATCACATATCTGACTTTTGTTTCGTTTGCAACTATTAATTATGCTATTTCACATGAAAATTCTGACAACTCATCCCAAGGAATCATTTGAAAATTCTCCATCGCTTATTTCAAAATTTAAAGCTTGGAAGCTGGCTTGAAGATTGATTTCACACATAAATAATACAACTATGTTTTAGAATTGTATTTTTGATATGGCGAAGTGATTTCTTTGCTAAAATACTACATTTTTTGGCTTATCGCAATTGTGGCTTATCGCTCCCCACATGTGGGGAGCGATAAGCCGCTTGGCGCGTGTTTATGTTTTTGAGCGTAAATTAAACATTCGCTGAAATAATAACTTGTGCTTTTGCTGTAGAGTAGGTAGCAATACAAGGCATTGCAAAACCAATTTTTAGAGAAAAATATTGAGAAACGTAGAAGATATGCATCTAAAAGAAAAAAGTGGCTCGCAGGTCCCGACCTTCCCCTACCTAGCTACGCTACTGAATTGGATCATTGTCATTAGGGCCCGCAAAGCATATTCCGCACAGGGCCCGAAATACCCTAAGACCGGCACTGCACGTGGAGACTGAAGTCTTGCAGAAAAAAAAGAAAGAATTAGTTAAAACAACTTAGGCCTACTGAGAAATTAGTAAATTACGGGTAAGAACAGGAATGTAATGTAAGCAAGCAAGTAGGTAGGTTGGTAATGTCGCTCCATGTAAAATGTAAACAATGACTTGGCTTCGTAGTGTGAAGTATTTTTAGTCAAGCAGTGTTGAAGGCGTTTGTAAGCAATTGTGAGCACTTTAATTTATATTAGTTAAGTCTTGCATTTTGGGGCAAATCAGAAACTTCTCAGGCAATGAGCAGTGCAGCCTATGTATCTAAACAAAATCAAATATTTGGTCTCCGACCGTGATTGTTTGCATGATGTTGTATAGGTACTCTTTATGTTATATGTAGTATCCTACATTACTTTGCCTTTGCCGGTTATTCTTGTTGTAGGCTATGTAGCGTAGTAATGTGTAGGCCTACATACAGTAGGCTATCAAGCTAAGGTAACTTTTACTTGACAATTTATACATTCTGTTGCGTAAGTAGGCTATGTAATTATATATGTTTTGTAACTTGATGAGCAGTTTAGCAAAACATGCATCCATAAGGGGCCAATTGTGAGAGGCTTTTGAGTAGCCTACTGCTAATAACACTAGTAGGCTAATGCTAACTATCCCTGAATGCTAATAACAAAGAAATGTGCAGTTCAGAATCTAAACTTGCTTGTGTCTGGCAGTTTTGTCTTCCACTAACCCACTTTTTAAAAATCTTATCAGAAAAAAGCATAGAGCTTACTGAGAGAATTATGGCATTAAAAGCAACCTCAGTCTTATTCAAACGGAATCATTTTAAAAATAGTGTTTTTTATAATGGGTTTTTAGGGAGCGACAGTTAGTACATTACTAGGAGCGACAGTTAGTATAATACTAGAATTTTCTTGATAGGCACTCGCCACATATCAAAGTTGTTAAAAAAAACTCTGAGGCTGAGAGCCACTGCAACCAGACGAAGGAAGCCAGCGACAACGAACCCCGTGGGCTACTCCATGCTCTTTATGAGGACACTGGCGAAGACAGCATAGACGAGGTTGTAAAAGCGTAGCCTACTTGGAAGAGAGGCCACACAAAGGACCATTAACCGTGGGCGCTTTTCCAACGAAAGATTTCCAAAATACTTTTTTTCGCTACAACACGCCAATACCTTCTTCCAGTGCTGCAGTTGAAAGAATGTTTTCAATGGGCAAACCCATATTGGAACCAAAACGCAGCAAAATGTCAGATGAACACTTTCAGATGCTTGTGTTTCTTCGTGGAAATTCAAAATAAAACTTGTTTGTTTCGAGTGGTTTATACCGTGTGAATGTTTGGTACCTAGCAAACAAAATGAGTTTGCGCTAGTGTATGCGCTGACGCTGACGCTGACGCCGCCAACTTTTTTACAAGTTGCGTTGTCGCATGCGGCGTATAGATTTTCGAACGTTTGCGTTTGCGCTGACGGCGTCAATATTTTTTGTATGCGCGTACATCACTGATAATGTGTCCTATTTTGGGGGGCTTGAGATTTTCATGGGGGGGTTGTGGTGTCATTTGGAGAGGGCCCAGGGGGGTTTCCCATCATCCGATTGATGGGGATTTTTTTCTGAGCCATCTGCGTAGTATGGGGGGGGTCTGGGAGGGGTGTCAGCTTGATAAAGGACTTTTCCCACAAACACCACTTTTTAAGTTCCCACGACTGCACTATGTGTACATTGAAAATGAATGTGGAGCTACACCGAAATAAACTTGATTGATAGTTTGCAGCGCTTCTCCAGTTCTCTGGCTGAATTTTAAATGATTTTTCATTCAAATTCACTAGGCTATTATTTGTTACGTTTTTGTCTCTGTAGCCTCTCCTTATAAACCGATTTCTTATTATGTTGATTATTTATTTGTTAATTCTGATTTGCAAAATTATCATTCAGCATTCAAAATATTGTTGTCCCACGAAAACTTATGGCGTTTATTATGTGACCCGCTTTTTTATGACTTGTTCATTAGGTTAACAGTTTGGTGCTCTCTCACATTGGGCAGGTGCCCCCCCTCCCTACTTTCGCTCTGGCGAGAGCACTGAACTATGGGCCTACTGTATTGTTCTTGCATCTTTCCTCGACGGTCAAAGGATTAGGGTTAGGGGCATGGCTAATTTTCTTTAACTTTAAACAGAAACAACTTTTAACTTGCTACGCCCCTAATCTAAGCCTATCAGAGTCTTGATCTTGGAAAATGCGGTAAAATGCACGATGCTGCAATCAGAGTTCTCTTTCTGCTGCAATGCTTACTTGAAAGCAGCCTCGTATTGCGACACTTTCACAAACCACTTGCCAATTTCTTTCGCTTTACCTCAAAGGAAGCTGTGGCGCCTGTGCGCTTACATCTTAATTGTAAAATTCACTTGCGATTGCCGATTGCAGCAAAACAACAAGAAATTTGTTGCATGCATTTCATTGCAATTTGCAACTCTAAAAATTATTGTGTTGTCAGGGCCGTCGCTGCAGGAGAGGCGTGCCCAGGCCCGGATTTAGGGGGGGCAGAGGGGGCAGTTGCCCCGGGCCCCCCGACTTTTGAAGGGCCCCCCTATGTGGTTAAAATGTGATTTTGTGTTATTTTTTTCCCTTTTGACCTTTAAAGTTTCTGCAAAATGCTGTGCAGTAGCCTATACTGGACTGATGCTACTGTAGACGTAGAGATGGTTTTTTGCGCCATTTTTTTGCACGGGGGCCCCCCAATCTAAAAGTGCCCCGGGCCCCCCATCAGCTAAATCCGGCCCTGGGCGTGCCCCCTCCCCTGACAACGACCTGTGCACTCATACTTCAGGCACTGAAGAAAAACTGGTTTTAATTTTGGTTTCATTAAGTAGGTGGCTAGTAAAAATATTACTTTTCATGGTCTTTCCACTTGTGTGTCGATCCGAAATAAAATGTATCGGCGATAATCAAATATTGCCTTTGGCGATGACGAAAACTGAAAAAATAGTTGAGCGATAAGCGATAAAAATTTATCGCCGATAATTATCGCTGATAATGCCCATCACTGCTTCTAAGTCAATGGTGTCCATCACCTGTTTGTGAATAGTCGCAAACATTCAGTTGTTTAAATTGTTGTCTGTCATTGTGGTACGAAGGCACATTTTTACTTGCCTAATGGTGCTAAAAATGCGTTCAGCATTCACCTTTCCTAATTTGACCCTATACCAGTATACGGTACCATAACGGCTTAGCCTACTTACACTTTTCCTTCTAAAAAAAAATTCTCACAGTCTTTGCTATGCTAAGACGTTTATAGCAGCGATTCTTAAACTTTTTAAGACACGCCTTCCTTTTAGTATTCTGACAAAATTCGCGCCCCACCTTGTTTCAAAATCAAAAACATTAAGCAGAACAGTAGGTCTAATTTACTTCCAGGTAAGTTGCATTAATGCGAAGGATGTAACTTTTTGTGGATACCAAATGTTTAATTTTGAGATTAGTAGCAGATAATACATATCTCAGATCGGCTTCACATTCAAGTTTGTTTCTAGATTTTGTCTTTATGTTCACGAGAGTAGAAAAAACATTTTCGCACAAGTAGGCTAAGTGGATGAAAATGGAAGAAGTGTGCTTGTAGCCACAGCACCCAGGCTCTTGTAAATGTGCACATATTTCTCCCAGAAATCTGTTAGTGGCATTGCTTCAAGGTTGTCCCTTGTAGTAGGTAGGATTTCATTTTAGCTTACAGTAGGATTTCATTTTAGCTCCAAGAATTCCCCTTGTAAATTGTCGGGAAGAATTTTTTCATTTAGACAAAAGGGATGCCTTGTCAATGTTGTCATCTGCTATTTTAGAAGTTCGGTGTCACCCAAGTCTGGAAAATAGCGTTCAAATTTTTGTTTCCAAAGTTGAAGGTGGCACTCCACTTCGAACTGAAGCTCGCCCTTCAGTTCAATTGGATTTTTCAAGGACGGTATCAAAGTTGAAAAATGAAGCTGCGTTTCGTTTTTGAACTCGACGATGCTTCAGCCCCAGTTTTGCTATGAAAGCATGGATGGCATCATCGTCTTTGATGCGATTGGTCACAGCGGTAAACCATAATATCTTCGTGGGAAAGTTGTAACATAAAATTCCCGGATCCTTTCGTCTGTATGCGATAACACCGAAAAATACTCTTCTGAAAACGTCTTTCAAGTATTGTATTTCAGCAAAAAATAGCCAACATGCTGTCGAAAATGGGACGCAACACGGTACGCCACTACAACTTGTCACCACAATAGTGCAGGCCCTTAGGGGAATCTTTAGGCTAAACGTGTTACACGTTGTTTTTTTGCATATTTTTGCAGTTGATCAACCCAACTTTGATTTCAGTGGGTGCCGCAACTTTTTGGGTCACGTGATCACCCTCAAATCGGGGATTTCCCCAGAAATCACGTTTCAGCTCTTTTTACGTCATTTTTGTGCAATTACATATTTGATTTTTGTATATTTTAACTTAAAAAGCACATACAAATAAGTGAGACAAAATAAACACAAAATAATTTGATTGATGACGTCATTGTAACGTCATCACATATATTTTTTTGCTTTTTTAATCTATTTTGGTCATTTGCTGTTGGTTTTAGTTGGAGTACCGGTTACTAAAACCATGTCACAATTCCTAAAAGTAGTTTCGTCATGATTGCATCTTTTATGACGTCATCATTACATTATTAAAACTAGACAACTTCAAATTCAGGAACCAAAGGTAAGTTTATTCCGAAAAAAGCGATCAAATACTCTCATTATAAGTTTTGCAA
This sequence comes from Aplidium turbinatum, assembly GCF_918807975.1. Classification (NCBI taxonomy): domain Eukaryota; kingdom Metazoa; phylum Chordata; class Ascidiacea; order Aplousobranchia; family Polyclinidae; genus Aplidium; species Aplidium turbinatum. The sequence goes on along the minus strand of NC_137475.1, from coordinate 6,145,305 downwards.
TTGCTTAAAATTTTACAATTGCAAGCAATAACAATAATTCCAGTACAGTATGACGCAATAACGACGTCATTAAAGGAATAACCAGAAGAGCAGCTACCAGGGGTGAATTTCCCTTTTGGTCATGCCACTTTAAAATTTAAAATAATATATAGGCCTAATTATGATCTACAAATCAAATTAATACACGACCCCAGATGATGCAATGTCAGAGTCTCAACACTGTTAATTCAAGATGAAAAAACTAGCGGTTTTCGATGTTAAATTCCTACCATACGTAATTTGATGTTAAAAAAATTCGTGTACGACAAGTTTTTTCAAGTTACAAGATAGAGTTTAGAAAGTCAAAAGCATTTCTTGAATGATCAGTGTGGATTGGAGATGAAACGTCAATGTGGATTGAAGATAAAACATCAGAGAGGATTGGATATTTTGTGGTCGAATTGCATGTTTTGTACTCGCATGAACAAGGACTTGTGCATTTTATGGATTTTTTCTTACAGGAACATCGAGAGCCACAAGTAGACTGACAAAACGGAACAAGCTGATTTGCATCATTATGTTTCCAACCCCAAGCTAAAGGAGAAGGTAGTTGCTGAACATTTACGAGGCTTGATTTCCGTATTTCAGCTTGATGTATCGCTCTGCGTGTATGTTGCATCAGAGCAGCTGACGTTGGTGGCAGCTTTTCAATAGTGCAACCATTGGTAAACATCATATAACGGCATTCGTCTACATCCGTGATAGTAGGACCATTGCCATAAAGAGCTATTAAATAAGCCACACATTGCGGTAAGATTCAGCATCCAACAATCCCAAGCCTTTTTTTCCGAAGACGAAACAGTATCACAGATTGTTTGTCGTATCCAGGTTTACACCCGGTGGTTGAAGATTTAGATTAAGTAGACGGGAAGGCAAGCAAGCCAATCTTCGTGTCTACCTTCAAGCATGCCTTTAAGTGTCCTGCCAGAGACACAGCCGCATGCTCTTGAGCGGTGTCGAACCGGCGCCCTTTCGATTGCCGTTCCAGAGCTCTCACCACTCGGCTATGCAGCCGACATCACAGATTGTGATAGCATAAAACAAAGGTAAAGAAGCGCAAATCATCGGAGATTGAGGTAAGATGAAACAATATCATGGATTGGAATGAAGCGAGTTTTTTTTCCAATTCCAAATTCAACCCATAGTTTACAGATTTCTAACTTGTCAAAACACGAAATTGCAATAATTACCACATAAGTATCTACTGTTTTGACTATGGCATCGGATTTTCCATGTTTCACGTGGAGAAACATACGGGTGTCTGCCTCTTCGTGATCACATGGGGAAACCTCAGACATGTCCAATGTTTGATTGTTAAGAGCTGTATCTAACGATGTTACAACAATCGTAAACAAGTTTGGATCGACTGAAGTTATCACAGCTTGTTGAACCAGTTGATATAACGCAGTTTTGTTGCAGTCATTTCCCAAAAACTCAGACCAGTTGAGAGGAAGACGAGTATTACTTGTGACAGCCACGTAACATCCCGACCCTGTTTCTTGCAGAAGATAAGCCTCAAATAGCTACTGCCATCACAGAACATGCCAGCAGTGTGATGTCAAGCCGATTATGAAGTAGTGAAAGAATCTGCCTCGAAAACCGATCACTACGTCCTTGATGGAGGGTTCTTGTTGCATCGAGTGCCATTGAAACTGGAGACAGTTATGGGTCTATTGCACAGTCGTATGCAGATTTACCATTCGTCATTATCGCTTAGCAACGGTGGTCTTTGATGGATATGGTGATCCGTCTATCAAAGACAATACCCATCAAAGACGCGGCATGAACGTCCACCCGGTTGTTCACTTTACTGTAGACATCAAGTTCATTGGAAAGAAGGAGCAGTTCTTGCCTCGAGCTTCCAACAAGGAAGGATTAATTTCTGCTCAACTGAGGAATAGAAGCTGCAATGTGATGAACGCTCCAGGTGATGCAGGTGACCTCTACTTCCGCTCCAAAAAGGCTTACGCAACCAAGATACACGACATCAACAAACTTAAAGCAATCATCGGACCAGACATAATTATGCTTACAGCTCCTCTTCATTCATGCATTCACCGGTTGTGATTCAACGTCAAGGATATTTGGTATCGGGAAGAAGACGCTTTCAAGAAACTAGTGAAAAGTCAACCAATAATCAAAGAATGTGCAAATTGCTTTATTCTCCCAATCAGACAGACCACATCATTAAGGATCTTGGAAACAAAGCTATGACCGTTATGTTTGGCAACGATGGCAGTAGTAACCTAGAAACACAGCGATACAATACATTGGTCAAGAAAATTAAAACAGCCAAATCCTTTGTTCACCCTGAACGTTTGCCACCTACATCATCCTTTACCAAATTCCACTGCCTCAGAGTTTACTACCAGATTATGGTCAGGATGGGTAGGCTACTGACGATGATATGGATGCTCTAGACTGTGGATGGAAAGTAGACAATAATCAGATGGTTCCAATCATGAAGGGCATGAAAGCTGCCCCGGACAACCTACTGAAAATGATCACTGCAATTGCGAATCGTGTTTACCTCACTGTAGTTGCCGGAGATATGTGCTACCATACCATGCTCGATGTGGACCATGCCAAACTGGTTCATGTGTCCATACAGCAATCACATAATTACAGACGATGACATCGAGAGTGACAGCGATGAGCATTAGTAATACTTGATGCATTTGCTTTCTTTACGCTGATTATGTCAAGAGTCTACATGACCACATCGTATGAGCTCTTTATGCCTGCTCAGTTAACCCAAATATATATAGAAATCCCTGTGATAGAAATTTACCGGGTTTTTTAATAAACAATACATTGTTATTGTACATTTTTAATTGTTTTGGCAGCCATCTTGGATTGCCATATTGAATTTATAGGCTATCAGATAATTTAACAATTCTGAGAATGGTCTCATTGACTTCACAAGGTATAAAAACCTAGATATAGGGGAAGACGGGACAAAGCGGGACACTTTTCGTAAAAACGTAATTTCAGCAACAGTGATGGTTGGATTTAGTTAATTTCTTTTTTAATCGAAAGCCTTAGTTGGTCAGCATATTTGGTTCGAAGTTCAAGCGGAATCTTTCTACTGTTATAGTACAAATCAAAAAAGAATTTTTTTTTTAAATGTCCCGCTTTGCCCCAGCCGTGGGGCAAAGCGAGACACTTCATTTTTGCATGATTTGGTACTGTTTAGCCGCTTCTCTCAAAGACAACTTCTTGCTTTTCACATCTTCTATTGCATTCTTAATATTGATAGCCTGTCCGTCCATTTACCTATGTCAGTTTTTCTCTTATAGCGATGAACCATTATCAGAATTAAATTGTGTAGGTCTACCGGTACAATATAAATGAATGCTGATAAATATTTTACAATCTTGGAGGCTAAAAGAGGTATAAACAAAAATTCAATTTACAGAAGAACCACAGATACAATCTAGACTTCTAGAGTCTCATGTAGCCCTAATGCACTGTCCCACATTGCCCTAATACAGCAGCTGTCCCACTTTGCCCCAAAGTATAGCCTTTAGAAAATAACATCTCTGCTGAAACCTGTAAAGTTTTAGGTAAAAATTGCTTTTGTTACCAACAAATACTGTCTCAATGTCTAAGATAAAAACAAAGCTACCAACAAATTCGCTTATGCTAACGAATGCGGTAGCTACTTTTCCATCTCTTTCTTATAACAAACCATGCCAAAACACATTTTACTTCCTCACGACACGCGTTGTGCTCTGCCAGTCGCCATTTTTTCACACCAAATACAGTTTATAGTTGCCTAACTAGTGCTTCCGGTTAGAGAGAGCCAAAGAATACAAAACGTGAGAAATCGCGATGTCCCGCATTGCCCTGCGTCCCGCTTTGCCTTGTCTTCCCCTAGACACCAAAACTACACGTTTTGGTCATATGATAACCTAGTTATGGTCAATTTACTGTTATTTTAATGGTTTGGCGGCCATCTTGGTTTGCCATATTGAATTTATAAGCTATCAGATAATTCAAGAATTCTGAGAATAGTCTCATTGACTTCACAGGGTATAAAAACCTAGATATAGACACCAAAACTACATGTTTTGGTCATATGATGACCTAGTTATGGTCAATTTACTATGTTATTTTAATGGTTTAGCGGCCATCTTGGATTGCCATATTGAATTTATAGGTTATCAGATGATTTAACAATTCTGAGAATGGTTTCATTGACTTTACAGGGTATAAAAACCTAGATACAGACAACAAAACTACATGCTTTGGTCATAGGATGACCGAGTTATGGTCAATTTACTGTTATTTTAATGGTTTGGCGGCCATCTTGGATGGCCATATTGAATTTATAGGCTATCAGATAATTCAACAATTCTGAGAATAGTCTCATTGACTTCACAGGGTATAAAAACCTAGATATAGACATCAAAACTACATGTTTTGGTCATATGATGACCTAGTTATGGTCAATTTACTATGTTATTTTAATGGTTTAGCGGCCATCTTGGATTGCCATATTGAATTTATAGGCTATCAGATAATTTAACAATTCTGAGAATGGTTTCATTGACTTTACAGGGTATAAAAACCTAGATACAGACACCAAAACTACATGCTTTGGTCATAGGATGACCGAGTTATGGTCAATTTACTGTTATTTTAATGGTTTGGCGGCCATCTTGGATGGCCATATTGAATTTATAGACTATCAGATAATTCAACAATTCTGAGAATAGTCTCATTGACTTCACAGGGTATAAAAACCTAGATATAGACACCAAAACTACATGTTTTGGTCATATGATGACCGAGTTATGGTCAATTTAGCCTACTGTTTTGTTCAATGGTTTGGCGGCCATCTTGGAAGCTATCTTGAAAATAACCACTTTCCGGAAGTTGGATTCCTTAAGATATTGAATATGTTAGTACTGACACTCAATACTAATCAAATCAGTTGAAAAACCATTGGTAACTTATTGTAACCAAAAAAGTAACACCAACAACAAACAAGCGACTACAATAAGAAAAAAAGAAGCAAAAAATTAATACATGACGTCACAATGACGTCATTAATAACATAATTTTGTGTCATTTTTATCTCGTGTATTTTGTAGTGGCAGTCAGTCTAAATGTAAAAAAATAACGTATCTAATTGCATAAAAATGGGCGTAAAAAGTGCTCAAAATTGACTGGGGGGAATCCCCGATTTGGGGGTGATCACGTGACCCAAAAAGTTGCGGCACCCACTAAAATTGAAGTTAGATTCATCAACTGCAAAAAAATGCAAAAAAACAACGTGTAACACATTTAGCCTAAAGATGCTCATTTTTGCCCCTAAGGGCCTGCACTACAATACAAATTACTAGGATAAAAGACGGAAATTTCGTCTAGTTGGTAAGCACAAGCAAAACAGACCAACCTTTCCAACGACCATTCTAAAATGACGAAACTGAGTTGAGATATTTCAAATGCACATAACCCGCTTCTGTGACGTAACAGTGATAAACATTGTGAACCAATTCGCACAGCTGTTGAAAAGGATTGTGCAATGTTTTAGAGGTCTTACGAAGTATGTTGCAATCTCGGGTCATTTTTTAGCAATTTCCATGACGTAAGACACCAGGTTCAGTAGACCATAACGGTTTTATATTACGTTTGATTTGGGGAACGATTGTCCGTAACAGCGGTTAGTATATTCTTGCCCGGCAAAAGCAGATTTAAATTATTAAGGGCTTCGAAAATGTCCACGAAATAGGCCAATTTGACGATGCTAAATTCCGAAGTGTGCTTGTACAATGTACAACTTCCGCCGACGACGATTGGTGAAAGCACTCGTTACTTACAATCTTCATTTTTTTAAAAGAGTCTTTCTTGCATTGGAAATAAGCTAAAGGTTTACTTTGGTGGTCAATGTGTTTTTTTCAAGATGACTCTGCGAACGAGTTGGTCTCAAAGAGTCGTTGCTCAAATTTTAAAAACATGCGACGCATTGTTGTACAACTTGGCCATTTACTATGGCATCTATAAAGCCAAACTTCAGATAATAATAACTTTCTTTTTTACCCACTCATTTTATGTCAATAGAACTGATTAATTAAAAATAAACCTAATTAAATCAATGCTAAAATTAAAAAAATAGTTTACGCATGGTATATTGTAGAGTTGGGGATAACCTACTGTTGTACTTCTAGCTCTATCACTTGTTGGTCAGTCATTGCCATTATTATTACAACTAAAGCTCGAGGCTGCTGTGTCAGAAACCCGTAGTGTTACGAGAGGGTGTCGCGCAAACATTTAGCAACGTCTAAAACATCACAAAGACTGCGAGATGTGACAACACGCTCTACAAACACTGTGCCTTAGTAACACAAACTTTCATCTTCAACAATCGACTGTCCAGCGTAGTTGTGAAGAAATTTTTAGTCATAATTCATGCAGAGTTTTTCAATTTCTTGCGCCCCCCTTGTGAGCGTCACACGCCCCCCAAGGGGGGCGCGCCCCTAGTTTAAGAACCACTGGTTTATAGGCTATCATTCCTTAACTTTCCTACAATTCTCTATGACTCAGATCTTTTTTCTAACTAAAATCAAGATCACGAGGAACATCTTCTTTTCTCATAAGTCAGCCATCAACAATACCGGGCCACCCGGCCCTAACTTTGGTTCTATCATGGCCATCTGGAGATGTGGCCTGATTTGTCACATTTTGCAGATTTTGATTACAGCTACTGCTAGTGCTTGACTGACATGTTTTGAGATGTTTTTACTTTTTGCGGTTTCCTAATGACATAAAACTTTTTTTTGCCTTGGGGAAGCAATAGCAAATGAGAAAAAGTAAGTTGAAAAACCCAAAATCAGACTGCTATTAAAAATTAACAGTCTGACTAAAATCTTCGAAATCAAATTTTCTTTGTTTTTCAACATGTGAGGATGTTAAAACCTATTGTTTCATCTGAGGAAAACAGTAAAGAAAGCGTAAAAAACTAATTTTTAGAATAATTTATTTAAACCTTTGCCCAAAGTTAGAAAAACCTGGAAATTTCTGCAAAATGTGACAAATCAGGCCGTATCTTTAGGTGGCCATGGTTCTATGTAATGCAAAACGGTCGTTAGTGCTGCCTCGAATCATTGGCGTTTGATTATCACAGCTGGTAGTTACATCAAACATAGTTGTGACAAAACCATCTTTGAAGATGCATAGGAGTGATAGACTTTCAATAAATTACGTTTGTGACCTACACAATAGCTCATTCTAGAGTACCGTAATGATAGGCTACAAGAACTACATACCGGTCTACAAATAAGAATGGCACGGAAGGGCATCATGTAATCTACTGTGATGTAGAATGTTGTGTGTGAATATTATTTTGAGGCAAAAATGAAAGATTGTAATTAGGCTAAAAGCAAATAGCAGAAATTGTTATATTGAAAAATGTGCAGTAACTCACATGACTTTAAAAGGGCACCATTGCCCCCCCATCCAGAGAAAATTTGAGGGCAGGGGGGCGATCAGGGGGGACGACATAGAAAGATTCTTCCTAAAACGCTGATTTTTCTTGACTATAATTTTCATTATTTGCGCATCGTTTAAACCAGATTTGGTAATGTTTGGAGCATATTATGTTTGAAACATGTGTTTGGATCATAGCCTACGCACCTCCATAGCAAATCACCACCAGTCTCTTCTGATGTAATGAAAGGTAGGCAACATTTCACCTCACACTTCCTACACAGGAATACTGTAAGTTGGTTAGTCAACTGTGCAATGTGTCTACTAGTGATGCAAGCCGCGCCGTGCCGCGCCGCGTGCGCGGCCGCTTATGACTTTTTCGCCGCGTGCCGCGCCGCGCCGCGTGGAAAGTTGAAATGAAAAGCCGTGCCGCGCCGCTTGCCGCGTAAACTTTCAAGAAATTAAACTTTCGTGAACTTTCAACTTTTTAAGAAAACCAGTTATGAAACTTCAAATTTAAACTGGAAACACGGATCAGTTTTTTTTTCGGAAACCTTAAGCTGGAAAGCTCAAAGCTATGCAAATGGCTTGCAGTTGACAGGGTTTTTGGGTCTGGCTTGTGAGGAAGCTGTACGAGTGTTTTTGGTTAATAGCCTAGCTGATAAGCTCAGTTATCAGGCTATAGGCCTAGCGCAACTACCGCATTAGTTACTGTAACAGTTAGCCTAGTGAGTTCAGGCTATAAGTTTTACTCTTGACATCTTGTCTGTCTGTGTAGGCCTATTATGTAGTTCATACAGCCACTGACATTAAAATTGCATTATTGCTTACAAAAACTGTTCAAAAGTCCTGATACTGGATCCAGGAACATTCTATTTGAAAAAGCATGATGTCTTAGAACTTAGATGCATTGCTGGTAAGAGAATATGATCTGGTTAGCCTAGTCATTATAGTGCACAACTGTACCGGTAGGTTACCGGTACCAGTTATATGCCCTGGGTGCTTTTTGCCACTATTGACTTTCTAAAAAATAACGCGTAAAACATTTTTTGAAAATTTTGTAATTTGCGGTGTGCGGTGCGGTGCAGTGTTAAAGTTCCAGATAAATTGCGGTGTGCGGTGCGGTGTGCGGATAGGTGATTCAGTTGCGGTGCGGTGTGCGGATAAAAATTTTGGGTTTGCTGCATCTCTAGTGTCTACGTCTGAATAAGCTATAGCATTTCAACAGTTTTTGAAGTGCATATGAAAAATATTATTTCTTTAATGGGCCTATCCACAGATGCAAAACACGGGCGCTTTATTTCACTGATTAAATTAAAGGAAACGTGATTGAGCGAGAAAAGTTACAAAATTTACATGTTTGTTTATCCGCTTTGAGGGACAAGTGTTCCTCCCCCTAGATCTGCTGTAGACTATAGAGTTAAATTATTCGCTAAACAGTAAACATTCTAACTTTTGTAGAGCTTTCAATATAGAAACCACAGCAGCAGCCTATATTAATAACTTAACTCTTCAGTAATTCGTCAAATCACAACAAAAATTCTTGATTAAAACATAGGCTACAGCAAAGCATAACATCAATAAATTAAAATGACTTAGGCCTACTTTTTGACATTGGCTACGGTAGCCTACTGCAACTTAAATAGGCTAATATTGCAATTACATAAAAATCTCGTTAGGCCTTACGGCAGCCTAGCTGCGGAATGTGTAGGCTAGACATGTACAGTTGTACACCTAGGAATTCATGGTGTATTGAGTTGGACTAGGCCTACAGTTTAGGTTTTTGTAACAAAACCGTGTCCGCTAATTCAGTGACTGTCATTGCGCAGCCCCAAAACTGCGCAATACCGCGCGGTCCGTGACCGTAGTTATGAATGATAGGGGTTGGTTTGCTGCAGCAACCACACTTTTTAGTTTCCAATTCCACACGAGGCCCTCCGATTCTGCCCGGCCGGATACCGACGTCAATTTTTCGGATGTGAGCTTTCTTTACTTTGGGACATAAAACCTCGATTCGTCGCAAAATATCTTTGGTATCGTCGGGGTCAACTTCTCGATCGCTTCTGCCGATCTGGTATACACTCCCTGCCACCACTTCATTGCATCTCGGAACTAGAAAAGTGTGATTAGCTATGTACATCCGGGTAACTTGTGGAGCTTCCAACGACAAATATTGACCTGAAAAATCAAAAAGTTCTTTACTCAGCTGGCAAACCTCAAGGTTTTACATTGTTGTCAAATTGCTGGTCAATGCAAAAAGGAACGATTTGCAAGCTGTTTAGGTCCATTCTTAAGCCAGTGATGAGCTGCAAGTAGACTCACTGTCATTTATAAAATAAAAAAATTATTGTAGCTTTCATCTACCTCTGATTGGAACAAGAAATTGATCATCTGCCAGTTCTTTGGAGCCCAGTCCCGAACAATTCACTATCAGGTCACATGACTCAACGTCAGTCAGCCCTGATAACTGTTTGGTGACGAAATGAACTCTCTTCTTGCCATCTCTGCGTATGACATAAGCAAATGGAGACTAGTGTTTAACTACAGGCCTACATATGACCTGGATCTACTTTGCAGAGATAACCAATCACTGGCATAGCTGTTACCAAAAAAAAAACCTAGTCTACCGCAGATTTTTTAGATATTTGGGCAGATTTATATTCCACTTAGTCTACATACAATTAATGCCCGTTGCTTTGACTTTTGTACTATTATTCTGCGACGCTTCAATGGCCGGACCGTGGGAACTGGAAACAACGTCTCACTTGAACCGATTCGCAATGCAAAGAAATTGCAGCCTTCCGAATTATTGGATACAGACACAGTAACATTGACAAGGAGCTCCAGGAGATACTTTTGGACCCGGGATAACTTCAGAGGTCCGGGAACTTGAAGAAACCACCTTGTATTTGCTGGATATACTGCGTTTTTCTTAGAAGTGACCGGTGGACCGTATTGGTATCAGGCCCAAATTACCCTCTCAACAAGCCTGTACAGACAGCTTTACTTTACAGTTCGCTCACTAGAGTTCAGATGTCTAAAGTTGAGATAGTAAACAGGAGGCTACCAAGGAACCCCCACAAAGCATCTATAAGACAACTAATGCAATACGGTACATTAAGAGTAGGCTAAAAAACGAATTTGCAAACTTAATTTGTTGGGTAAGTAACATACCTGTGACGTAGCGATGATAACTTTTGCGTCAACCAAGATAAGTGACGTCCTGTATCTATGATGTAATAATAACCAATATCTATATGAAGAGTCTCCTTTCTCACTGCTTCATCTCCAAACAGAATTTGCAAGTTCTCCTCACTTAATTCAATGTCTAGGTTTTGTCTTTCCATTTCTGTCGCTTCGCGTAGACCAATCGCAGTTTTGATCAAAAGTGAAGCTGCAGAAACAAAGACTTAAAATCTAAGCCTGATGCAAGGAACGAAGATGTAGTAGGTCTTACAAAGCTGATACAACGCCATGGCTAAGATGCATAATGCGGCGGTGCGAATGCAGTGTAGAGCAGAGGTCACCAACCTTTTTTGCATGCGGGCTACTTTGGCACTAAGGAGAGCTGTGGCGGGCCGCACTAATAAAATGTCACGTAAGTTGACCCTTATACTAGAAACGCATTTTGTACCCAGTATCCAGCGTTACATGTTGTTTATATTTATGTTAGAATACCGCAGCAACAAAATTAATCGAACAAAGCTACTGCCAGGCCAAGCTCCTTTTACAACACTTGACTTTTTTAACAATGCCTAATAAACGAGGCCACTTGTTTTGCGCCCCACTTATAGCGAGGCGAGCGGTTTTATCAGAATATTCATCGCCAAGCAAGAGTGGTGTTGTCACTTCGCTTTACAAAAGATATCTTGCAATTAACAATTTCAGTAAACAAGGAAATGTTTGACACATCGCAATACAGGCAACAATAGTGACCTGCAAACATATCAGCGAAAAATGGGCTCCAATAACAGGGAGAAAGAAACCAGGCACCATGAAACAAACGCTTGTGGAAATCACCAAAAAAACGTTTCTTTCTTAACTCATGAACAGTGTTCCTTCTAAAAAAGCAATGAGTTGGTTTGATTATAGACAACTGTCACTTTGCGGTGCTTATCAGCATGGCAAGAATTGTTGATTAACAACATTTTGCAGTACTAAGCTAAATATTTTCGTATTATTACAACCAGAAAAAGTCTTTAAATTTATATATAATATTTTGCAAATTTATTATAAATTGAGTTGGCACACCGACCTATTTCGCCAATAAAAACTTGCGACAAGGGAACACTGCTCGTGAAACACAATAACAGTGAATCGCACACTAGTGTTTACAGGACATTTGCAAACTTAAAGTAAACAACCCTATGCTAACAGACATTTTCGAAATTCGAAAACTTTTTAATCGTTTTGGAACGCTTTAATCAACCACGGGGACAATCAGGCCCGGATTTAAGGAGGGGCAGAGGATGTAGGTGCCCTAGGCCCCCCGACTTTTGAAGGGCCCTCCTACGTAAAAAAAATGTGATTTTGTATTATTATTTTTTCTTTCAGCCTTTGAAGTTTCCGCAAAATACTGTGCAGTGCTGGATTAATGCTCCTGTAGACGTAGTGGTGATTTTTCGCGCCGTAGGCGCAAAATTTTTTTTGTACGGGGGGCCTCTTTTCTAAAAGTGCCCCGGGCCCCCCATCAGCTAAATCCGGCCCTGGGAACAATGTGGCTGGACATCGCATTGGAATAACTTTAAGCGACTCTCACCTAGAACTACAATCTGTTTGGTCGGTCGGAGGAATCGTATGCAAAGCGAAAATATGCTTCTTGGAAAGTATTTCTTGCCTTCATGCTTTTTAAGTTCTCTAGAAAAGTACTTTTGGTTATACTTGTACGCTGATACCTTCCGCGGGCCGCACATAACAACGGGGCGGGCCGCATGCGGCCCGCGGGCCGCCAGTTGGTGACCCCTGGTGTAGAGGAACAAACTGCTCTCATGTCAGTCTTCCAATGTCCGTGATTGCAAAAAAGGTTCAGTTCAACTCAGTCTGCGCCAGGAGCGGATCCAGCGTATTAAACGGGGCGGTTTAAACAAAAGAACAATTATATATGTGTAAGGGTACATTAATCAAACCTTGCCAATACACCATGAATAAAGTTACTTTTCTGTGGTTTAAGAAGAGGGGAAATGCCCCAATCCCTGGATCCGCCGCTGCTTTGTGCTCATTTTGCACAATTACAGCAAAAAACAAATGCCAAATATAGCAGTGATCTAGAAAGGGTAAAAGCAACAAAATGCAAATACATTGCAACGTGCTTAATGCTGAAATAGGATAATAAAGTTTGAAATTTGGCAACAACCAGAAGTCTAATGTTCCTCAAATTGACATTCGCAAGTTTGCCGCAAAATTTTAGTGATTTAAATGCTGCATGCCCAGGGCAAAGCTGCAAAGTATCATATTTGTTTAGAACAAAGGTGATGAACCTGGGGCCCGCATACGGCCAGTCAAAGAATTTTGAGCGGCCCGCAAAATAATTTGAAAAAAGTAAAAAACTTTTGAAAAATCCCACTAAGCAAAAAAATGTAATGCTTCAATGTTATGTTTTAATATTTCATGCTTCAATGCTGCATTATATAGCTTCATCTGCTGTATATGATTCGCATGGTCTTTTGTTTGTTGTTTGAAAAAGAAATTTGATTAACTAATTTGTTGTTTCGGAGCATAATGGTCGAAACATTTAGTCAACTTGAGCAAAAAGGATAGAGTCAAAAAAAGAAGAAATTATACTCATATGAAAGCAAACGCTTCGAAAACTAAACTGTTGTCATTATCAGTGCAAGTGCGTACTGTTGCTCTATTCTTTTTGCTCAAGTTGATTTGTTTTTATTTTTTGCTGTTGTATGTTTCGATTCTGCGTAAGATAATTTCAACTGTGTGGGTTTTATTACTTTGATCTGCCGTTTGTTACTTTCAATGAATAATATCTTGAGACGCTTCTAAAAGGTTTCATAGTAGGTTACGATTAAAAAGTTGTGTGGCCCGATAACTCATGTGTAATTGACAAAGTGGCCCGCGACCGCAAAAAGGTTCGTCACCCCTGGTTTAGAAGGAAGCATTTACTTTCGTGATACAGTAGGCAATGATGAACAGCCGACAATTAACTGCGTAGCCTAAATCACTTCATCATCGGACCATTTACGACTCCAGCCATTTATCTACACTCTAAAAGTTTTCGTATAATTTCTCATAATATTATATGATACGTATCATTAATAAACTAATCATTTACGTTTTTGATTCTACCAGACTGTTACTCGAGGAATCCGATTTTTCAAAGAGACGCTCAGTGAAAATAGAGTTTACCCAAACAATCAGCAAGCTTGGCGAGTAGGGGAGAGTGGGGTTAGTTGGAAGGCGAGGTTAGTTAAAAAGTGGTCATTTTTTTAACTCTCGATAACTTTTTTAAATATTTACTGCCAACATGTAAAGTAGTTTATAAAAACACATAATCCATGTTAGTTTCGATTTGTTGAGTCAAGGTATACCTATTTGGCTGACAATTTTCTATTTTCTTACTTTCGAAGTAAAATTTTTGGCGTATTGAAGAACATCTTATGCGTCGATATCGTTAAAGATAGGCAGAAGTTTTTTGGTGTGTGTCAGCTGTAGGTGTTCTACAACACTAAGAAATAAACAAATTTTAGTCCAACGCACCATACTTCAATATTTTAGGAAAATAGTTTGTCATATGCTAATGGGGCTAGTTGGAAAATAGTGGGTGGGGTTAGTTGGACAATGTTTTGATAACGGTATGACTATGTAGTATGATACGAGTATATCGTCGTGGTATGATAATAAGTAGTATAAGCTCCAATGTACTTGTTTTAAGCAGACATACATTGTAAAATTTTAATTTGAATAACTTGGAAAGTGCTATATATGCGGCATCACAAGTTTTAACAATGCGTTTATTAAAAAATGTTTTTACGATGATTTGATGTAGAATTCATTGCATTTTGATTTTAAAGCAAGTTAACATATTTGCTTACAACCCCATGTAAATGTTTATTGGTTGAAAAAATAGTATCCAGTTCATTGGTGGGCATTAAACTGACGTTTTTCAACTAACCCCAGGCATGGGGTTAGTTGAAAAATCAATTGTATGTTTGTTTATTTTAAATTTTTATTAAAAGCTTAATTGACTCAATACTTATTTTTGGTTGTATGATAGAGGACACCATAGGTGATAATTTAAGCCGCTTCAAGTTGTCAGGTTATGCACCAATTGTTTTAAATTTTACTTTAAAAAAAAATCTTTCCGACTAGCCCCACTCTCCCCTAAGTCGTTGGCAGTAATAGGAAAGAGGCAGATGTCTAAAATCAAAGTGCCTCTAAAAAAGTCTAAACCAGTTACTCAATAGGCTAGTACAGTATAGTGACAATAACTTCTTGCAATGAAGATTCAGGTAGACAGGAGATCCTATTCCTATCTACCTTCACCATCATTTAGATTGCAATAAAAGTAAATGTTTTACTGGCATGCAGTGACTAAAATACAATTAACTTTAAGTATCTTTTATTATGTAGCCTACAGTTTGTTTAACTTAACAGCTTCAAAGAAAAAATATGCGAAAAGGTTTGGCCTATTTCAAAAAAACCAATAACGTAGTAAATCAATGTGACGCAGTAGATTCTTAAAATGTTTGGCCATAGTCCAAAAAAGTTTGAAAACTCCCTACTACGTCGTGAATGCAATCTCTTTCTCTGACTTGTTGATGAGTTCGTTTCGCCTTTTCATTTGTAGGGGAAGGTGGGGTTAGTTGAGTCAGTGGGTTAGTTGAGTCACCATTGTTTTCTGACTAACCAAGCATGACTTCGTGAAGATTAATTGCTAGAAACAATAAGCATTATGGGTAACTGCGTCCATCTTGCTTTAGCAGCCGTGCAAGTTATACAGGTTACACAGTCAGCAAAATGCCATTTTTTTGACTAAAAAGTAAATATTTTCAGCTCAAAGTCGATTGGGATGCTGAAGCTATGCTAGGCGTAAGCGAACATAGCGTCAAAGTTTCATATATTTTATAGCTATCTTAAGCACAGTACATTTGTGTAAGACCGATAAAGCTTTACGTATAGATAATATGTTCAATAATTGTCACGGGGAAGGATTGGGGTTGGTTGAGTCAATAGCTGCAGGGCTAGTTGAGGCAGTGACTCAACTAACCCTACCTCAAGTTGCAGGCTGCTGAAATCTTACTTTTGAATTTGAATTGCTCAACGCGCATTATTAAATCAGTTACTTGGACAAAATGAGCTATTATTTGATTAAAATTGTCCATTAGGCCTACTTTTCTGTTTAGTTTTACACCCTAACACATCTCATAAATTACAGACTTTGGACAGGGCTGTGTATGGCCTGTTTAAGGCCTACTACAACAGAGCATTGAGTTCCTGGCAAATAAATAATCCTGGAAAGGTTTGTAGTATATATGATGTGGCTGGCATTACAAACCAAGCCTATGAAAATGCCTTTTCCCACAAAAATATTGCTGCCGGTTTTGAGACAACAGGGATATATCCTGTGTACAGAGACATTTTCACTGACATAGATTTTGCTCCATCAGAAAAGACCAACCGACCTTTAGAGTTACGTGTTGGGATTCAAGCTGAAGTGCTTCAGAAATCAATGAACTCGCGGATCAGTTGTCCGCAACCTTCGAAACACCCAACATTAGTGCTGCACATCAGGCTTGTTCCAGCGTAACTCCTGCTCGAAATTCAGCTAGTTCAGAGACCACTTATGTGTCTTCAATGGAAATACTTCCAATTTTGCCAAATTTGGTTTGCGAAGCAATACAATGTGGCCCGCGGGAGAAGCATGAAAAGTATTAGATTTCACGTCACTTTCGATAGAATGTGTGAAATTTGGGTCTAGGAGGTATGAAGACTTTTTTTTTAGAGAAATGGCATGAAGTAGGGCGAAATCGAGGGAAATTAGGGCCTGGTTACGGTGAAGACCTATTTTTATTTTCTTAGAGAAACGACATAAAGTTAAGTCGGGTAAAATAACCGAGAAACATTTGGGTCTGGTTGCAGTGAAGACTCTTTTTTCAGAAAAAGACTGTGGAAAGGGGGGAATTTGGGGTCATGTGGCCCGCCTGGTATTGTTAATAATTCTTGTGGCCCACAGTACAAAGTAGGTTATTTCCCACTCCTGAATACAATAAACGTTCATTGAGGGTATAGATCAGAGGTGCCAGATGGGGGAGGTGCCTAATATAGACCCAAAAAGTTATGCATCTCATGAATGTCATTGCGTCTCAACTAACCCCACCCACTGACTCAACTAACCCTGCCTGCGGGGTTGGTTGAGTCAAACGGTGCTGTATGTTTGAGGTAATAAAAATGGCAATTAAACATGAGATAGCATTTTGATAAATGGGTAGTAGCAAGCATACTTCATTACCTTTGTTTTACTTAGAGTTTCATAGGTGTATCTACAATAGATAAAAAAATATAAGGGAAAATCTGAAACATGACTCAACTAACCCCACCTTCCCCTAGTTGAACTCGGCT
This sequence comes from Aplidium turbinatum, assembly GCF_918807975.1. Lineage (NCBI taxonomy): Eukaryota > Metazoa > Chordata > Ascidiacea > Aplousobranchia > Polyclinidae > Aplidium > Aplidium turbinatum. The sequence continues at coordinate 6,128,262 of NC_137475.1, read as the reverse complement.
ACTCAACACTTCCCAGCCAAAACATCAGATCCATTGTTGGCCTACATTAATTCAAGATTTGCAGACAATTGTCTAAAAGGACTAGGCAAATTGTCTTGCCAAATGCAGCATGTTTTTCCTTCAATCTTTCTTCTTACCTCCTCTGTTTGTTTTGCTTGAAAGAAGAACTGATTCCCTGAGTTTTATTCCAGCTTTCTCCGCTTCCACCCTCTTCATCTTCCGGCAGTACTCCACTGTTTTTAATACATTATCCAACACTGAAGAATTATCCGTAATGTCAAAAACTCGTAAAATGACAATGCCGAATCCATGATCACTGTAATGTAATAACAGGGTTCAACAGGGCCAGATTTAGCAGTAGGCAGAGTAGGCAGTTGCCTAGGGCGGCAAATTATTGGGGGCGGCAAAATATACCAATATATTACATTGATAATACTGTACGTGAATATAATAATTCACAACAGATATATAGGAATTAATAAATATGTTATCACATCACACACATTTATAAGCAGTGCGGCAAGTCATGTATGGCAAGTCATCGCCCCTAGAGTACTTCATGTTTGATTGGTTTTCAACAATATGTGCTGCTTAGCGCTTCTTTTATTTATCTGTCTCGCTTAGTAGGCTATGGAGGACTGGGGTTTGTCTGTGCAATTTTTATTAATCTTTGTTCGGTTTGTTTCACTGTTAGTAAATTTAAAGAACCCTAGTAGCCAATGTTAGGTTGATGGAAAAGTTGCAGGTTATTTTTTGTACTTGCCTTGATGCTTAAAGTATGTAAACCATGAATGATCTCACATTTTTGAAGATTAACTCATCTTTACTTGTTTCTACAGACTTTGAAGAAATTATTGATTTGTTTGCAAGAGAAAAAGCCCGCAGGAAGCGATTTTAAACAATTAGTTCATTATACAATGACATTCATTGATGTATTCAAATAAACAGTGCAAATAACTTTTTTGTAAGGAATTGAAAATATAAATCGTAGCGCACCATCGAAAATTTTTTTTGGGGGGCGGCACTTTTCGTATCTGCCTAGGGCAGCGCTCAGGCTTAATCCGGTCCTGGGGTTCAATAAGTAATATTATAGGCTACACTTATAAAGGATACCACAATTTGTTTGAAAATCAACCTTAGAAAGTGAAGCAAAACCTAAGGACTTTCGTAGTGTTTATAGAAAACGTCGGCTAAGTGGTTTCTTGTTTTCAGTATAGCTGTATTTCTCTTCTAAAAAGGTTTTTGATAATTGCGCTAATTTCTCTTCAATATAATAATTCATTAGTGAGCTAGACTTACCTTGTGGTGTTTGGAGACCATTCAGATGATGTTATTGTGATGTCACTGTCTTCGAAGCGTTCTGACAGACACATTGCTGTTCCCAGACCACTTATACCACCTCCCACAATATTTATCCTGTTCATTTTTTATTTTTAAAAATTCCTCAGAAAAGAAATCATTGTTCATCTTAAAGCTTTGTCTCAGTTTCAATAGTCTTTTGCTGCCTTATGTCTGTTGTGAGATTTAGTTTTTTATTATGATAGTTTTTTTCGTTTGGATTATACCTGTACAGAAGGCCTACTACCCCAGACAGCAAATTTGTCGTTTTTTACATTGATTCAACGTCTACAGACGTTGCAATCATAATTTGCTGTCTGGGATTCTCACGACGGATGAAATAAAAATCTTTCTCGTATATGCAATTGCTAATCTGCTGTGATGCAAAAGTCACAGATCTAGCACAATGATTTTCAACTTCTTTTGATAAAGCACCACTTGGAAGTTGGTCATAAAGTCACCGCATGGAGCTTATTTAAGAGCTGAAACAACTCTGAGCAGGTCTGGACTAACAGCAATCTACCCAATCTTAGGGTTAACTCGAAATTTCAAAATGTGACTTGACTACAGTAGCCTAGGCTAGATTTTATACTCTAATAATCTTCAATTTTACTCATCAGTTTTCAGCTTAGCTTTTGAGTTTTTCAAGCGATGTTGCAACAATAGTAGGCTACAATTTTTATAGGCCTAGTTAGGCCATTACCTTACCCCTATCTCATGTTGCAAGCACGCCCTAAAATTTTCTTTTATCCTTTTCTTGTCCTCTGATCTATAACTTATGTTTGATCTTCACAAGCAGTAAGCCGAATAACTCATTTAGCTAAAAAGCCGCAGCAGTGAGCTGACATAGGCACCAACTACCAACTGACGTGTACAATTACATAAATTGACCTTGTGAAAGGATTCATCGCGTTTGCAAAGCAAACAAGAAAAAGGTAGCATAAGCATAATACTGCAATCGGCGTTTGCTGGTTGCTCAAAGTGATAAAGTCGTCGGCTGCATTGGCGAGTGGTGTGAGCCCTGAAACGACGTTCGAAAGGACGCTGGTTCGACACCGCTCAAGAGCATGTAGCTTTGTCTTTGGTAAGACACTTAAAGGCATGCCTGAAGGTGGTCATTAAGATTGGCTTCCTTGCCTTACCGTCCGCTTAATCTAAATCTTCAATCACCGGGCATAAGTCTGGATACGACAAACAAAACGTGATAAAAGGGTGTCAAGATTTTCACACTTAGCATAGGTTCTGTGTTTGATCTAATCAAAACATAGGCCGACGTAAAATGACGTTTTATGTCGTACTGCAATCTAACTTAATGCTTCAAGTGACCCCACCAATGGAGATCCTTGCGGCACGGAAGCACAAATTCCTTGAATATGGTGACGCGCGATTCCACAGCCAAGTCGTCTTGGTCTACTGTCTGCCAGCGATGACATCTTAGCCAAAGCGCGACCTTTGTCATGTAATGCCTGATTACTAGGGCAATTTTTTATCACTAAAGTTACTTTTTTTTTAGTTGTAGGCTACCAATTAACAAAGGAAATGTAGAACCAAAATTTCATGATTGTAAACTGTGGTGTTAATATTTAAGAAGTTATAAAGTTACTAAGTCACTTTTTGTGTTTTTAGGTTACTTTTCATTTGTTAGGTCACTTTATTTTGCATACTTTTTTGCCTAATTTCCCTATTCATTAACTATATTTAACCAATTCTTTTCCCTGCAACAGCTAAAGTGTTTGATTGACAGAAACTTCCTTCCAGAGAATGTAAAACATTGCATAGGCTAACTGCAGACAGTGCACCGTTTCGACCTTCCCGTCTCCTCAGTGCAGTAGGTACACTGGTATGGCCATGGAGATTGGTCACAGCGGAAAACCATAATATCTCCGTGGGAAAGTTGTACAGTAGAATTCGCCTATAGCATGCCTATAGTGACACCTGAAGGGACCGCGGAAAAAGTGTCACTATAAGCGAAGTGTCACTATAGACGAATGATGACGTCGTTGATAACGTCACTTGTGCAGTATCTGCGCATGCGCATCCCATGTTGGTTTAATTCAAACCCAGTCATCAAATCAATCCTTTATGGTTCAACCTCTGCATACGTTAAATCGATGTAAAAAGATGGATTTGCTGTCTGGGAACTGGCGAATGCTGATAAGGACAAAATATGATTCCAACTTGAACTGGAAATACACCGTAAAGTGTCCTTATACGAAATTTTTGAGCCCAAGGGACAGAAATGCGGTGTCACCAGTGATGTACGCGCATACAAAATTATTGACGCCGTCAGCGTAAACGCAAACGTTCGAAAATCTATACGCCGCATGCGTCAACGCAACTTGTAAAAAAAGTTGGCGGCGTCAACATCAGCGCATACACTAGCGTAAACTAATTTTGTTTGCTAGGTGCCAAACATTCACACGGTATAAACCACTCGAAACAAACAAGTTTTATTTTGAATTTCCACGAAGAAACACAAGCATCTGAAAGTGTTCATCTGACATTTTGCTGTGTTTTGGTTTCAATATGTCTTTGCCCATTGAAAACATTCTTTCAACTGCAGCGCTGGAAGGTATTGGCGTGTTGTAGAGAAAAAAAATACATTAAAAAGTATGCGTTGACGCTATGCGCTAAAAAACCGCGAAAACTTTACGGCGTAGCCTCAAGCGCAAACTTCCAAAAAAATGTGGCCGCAAGCGTTAGCGCAAACAAAAAGTCTACGCCGCAAGTATGCGGCGTAGAATTTGCGGCGTATACGTACATCTCTGGGTGTCACTGTAAGCAAAGTGTTCTTATACACGAAGTCACTATAGGCGAAGTCATTTCTATGCAAAACATGTGGTTTACAAACGGGACTTTGCAACAGGTGTCACTATAGGCGAAGTGTCACTATAGCCAAAGTCATTATAAGCGAATTCTACTGTAACATAAAATTCCCAAATTCTTTTGTCTGTATGCGATAACAACCAGCGAAATACACTTCTGAAAGCCTCTTCACGAATTGTATTTCAAGAAGAACACAGCAACACGAGTTGTTAAAAAATACTGCAACACGTATGCACTAAGCAGTAGAAAACTTGTCACCACAAAACAGATTTCTAGATAAAAGACGGAAATTTCGTCTAGTTGGTAAGTACAAGCAGAACAGTTTTAACCGTATTAAGACTGGGGTTGGGCATAATGTGCCCACGCCAATTTCAAACGATTGTTATTTAATGGGCATACGTGCTAATAAGCTGAAATTCCTTGACTTTTCCTAAATATTACTTGGCTAAAGGTATTTAAAGTTTCGTGGCTAGCCTATACCTGATTCGGTTTGGGAGATATTCTACTGTTTTAGCATGTACCTTGAAATATTTCATTGATGTGCTCCTGGAGTGAGAGCAGATTGCGCTTGGTTGGTTTCTTTTATAAAAAGAGTGACAGATCATCGATCGTTTATTCAAAGGCGCCAAGCCGAGACGCCTAATGAGTTTATCCGTCACCTCCGAGATAACATGTTATCTTCGAGATGTTATCTCAGAGGTGACGGTTTATCGCGCGTGTAATTTGATTAAAGACAGGCAAGACACAACAATCCCACAGGGTTGAGCATTACAACAATATATTTTACATATTTACAAATAGTTTTGACAATCGAACGTTTTCGGCTTAACCTAAGCCCTCATCAGGAATCTGAAAATATTTATAAAATGCAATAAATTTCAACAATTGAAGGTAACTAGCTAACTGATTGTAAGCAACAAGAAATACGCAACAATTAAAAGCAATAGTGTGGAAAACAAACAGAACAGACGGAAAACAAAATTACATTAGAAAAAGGCAACTAGCCTACAAAAGAATTAGCACCGCAGAGTAGGTACGTGATCCATCTAACTTAGTAAATGTTTAGTAGAATGGACGCGCCGCCCGCAAATAATTGTTTGTTTAAATTTGGGTTGTAGCGTTTGATTAATAGCGCTTCCTGAATTTTTGTGTCAAATTGGGATTTGCCTTTGCGTAAAGTTTTAACTAAAGGAAAAACCTGACTTGGCGATTTTCCACGTTCTTTGTGTTTAACTTGCTACCATAAAACGATTTTCAATAAAATTTTGCCCTATTGCGGTCTGACCATCATTGCGCGCGTGCTTTTGTCAGAGCTTTCAAAACCAAAATGGGTCTGAGCAGCGAAGCGTGAGACTGTACAGTCTACGTCAGAGGTTCTCAACCTTTTGAGATTCAAGGACCACTTACAAAAATTGTGTCTCAGTTACGGACCACTACTCCCTTCCTCTTTCCCTTGTAAAGAACAAATGTCACTTATTGCTTGCTAAGTCATAAACAGTAGTTGGTTTCAGAAAGATTGCTACACTTAGTGTGAACCTTGAGCTTGCACATTTGAGCATAGCATACCCAAACGAGGTGTAATACTTGAAAGACTCAATCGGAGTTCATCTTCGACTTCAAGTCGAGAACAATACTTTGTTTTTATTGTAACCAATGCAGAAAATCCACATTCACAAAAGTAAGATGTCACAAAAGGTAAAATTAGTTTCAAAGCTTTCTGAGACAATTGTGGATACTCATGTAAAGCTTGTAGGCAGTAGGCCTATCCAAAATTTTATCAAGCTCACTCTCAGATAAATGCAACATATTCAACGTAGTGTTACTGGTCAGTTCACGGACTGGAAACCCATGAAAAGCTCTGAACGTTCAAATCGCCAAAGTAAAAGTTAAACTGATCCTGCAGTGACTTAGTATGGTCTGAAATAAAATTCATCAACAGTGAATTGTTTTTCCCGGCTATCAGCACAAGGCTGATTACTCACTAGCACAGCGAGCAGCAGTAACGCTTCGCTAACCAGAACGGTGTAGCTTCCACGCTAGCCACTAAATTGTGTAGCTTCCACGCTAGCCACTAAATTGGAAGCTACACCGTTCTGGTTAGCGAAGCGTTACTGCTGCTCGCTGTGCTAGTGAGTAATCAGCCTTGTGCTGATAGCCGGGAAGAACGTCTTTCTTCACATAACCCACCCCAGGCACCTGCTGGTTTTGTTGGCTCTTTCTTTCCACAAAGATAAGAGTTAAACTGACTGGTAAAGCGGCGGTCGATTACTCAAGTGGCAAGAATACGGTGCGATACTGATGAGCCCAGCCTCATGGGCGAAACACGTGTCTATCGCTGTCTATTCGATGCTACAATCGGCTGCCAAAATAACTTAAGTGAATTGTTTATTGATTTTAGCATTTTCTGGTTTCTGAGTGAATTCGTACAATTGATCAAACATGTCAAATTTACCCTGCAATAATCTTGTCTTCCAAAGATAAAGTTTTTTCGTAAAATCATACACTTTATCACTGAGGGTAATCAAATTTGTCTGCTTTCCTTGCAGCGATGAATTAAGTTTATTCAGTTGTTCAAAAATGGCAGCCAAATAAGCCAGAACAGCAACCCAAAAGCTATCGTTGAAATGAGCAACAAGCTTGGATTTTTTATCCAAGAAACTCTCTCACAGCATCACGTAACTCAAACAGTCTGTTAAACACTTTTTTCCTTGATAACCAGCGAAATTGAGTATGCATCAGTATAGCTGTTCATAATCAAGATCCATACTCGAACATAATGAAGCAAAGAGATCACAATTTAGTGGATGAGCTTTGATAAAATTAACAACTTTTATGCAAAGGGTTAAAAAACAACGATTTCAGACTTTGCTCGCGGACCACCAGGTAAATGTCCGCAGACCACTAGTGGTCCGCGGACCACAGGTTGAGAACCACTGGTCTACGTAACAAAAGACGAGCAATCAGCTGATCACGCAACAGTTGTGACTGCCGGCGATTTAATTGTAGGCTATGTATGTATGTACATCAAAACATCAGATTTCAACGTCAAAACATCAGACAGTTTGCTCAAAACCTCAGATCTGATGTTAAAACATCAGATGTTGTAACGTGGCTTTTGTTATTGCTGTCTTTTGTGACGTATTTTCGAGCTGTGTTTGCACTTTTTGGTCATTTTGAAAAAAAATGAAAGTAAATGAAACATTGGACTTTGGGCCTTGCCAGCGCCATTGAAAACAAATTTTTTTCGGCAATTTTTTTTAAAATGTATTCTTGAATGTTCTGTTTACGCATTTTAATGCTTAATTCCTGTTTGAAAATTTCATTTAGTATGCCTTTAAGGGTAATGTGTTTAGTATCATTGCTGGTATGGTTTTACACAGTGGCGGCTGGTGCTGTTTGTGAGCAGTGGGGCTGCAATGAATAGTGGGGGAGGGGTGAAGCCCGCCGCTGAGTTTGCCGAAGGCGAACGACTTTGCGAAGGGGTCTGGGGAGTCTCCTTCCAGAAAAAATTGGTGCGTTCTGAGCATGTTTTTACCCCAAATTTTGAAAAAATGCATTCAAACTTTGTTGAAAAGTTGATATTCCTAAGCTGTATTTAAAAAAAACCTAACAGTATTGCTTTGGAGACAAACTTTACTAGTATTGAGCTTAGTCTTCACTAGCCTAGCCGTTGTATACAAGGTTCAAGTAATTTTGAGATGCCCTAGGCTAGACTATAGCACTTCCTATAACCTGTTGAATACCCTAACTCTACAGCTAACACTTCTACATTCATGGCTCATCGCTACTCTGCGAAATAAAAACTAACTTCAAATAGTCTGTAAAGTTATTCGGTTAGGTGGAGCTGTTTTCAGAGGCTCACACGGCGACGACGACGAAAATCATAATTGCTTGTACAGTATTGACATAATTCGCGTCAAATTATGGAAAATTTTTCAACCGGAAGTAATGCTATCAGTTAAATTTACCTTTGCATGTAGAGTAGATCTAAAATATTATGTGTTATTTATATTAAAATTTCACAACAACAGTCTTAATTTTTAAGTTTTGCCCACATCACTATATCCCTCCATTAGACTAATAGAATTTACCCTTCAGGACTTTTGGTACATATGTGTACCACAAAAGTTTAGCATTGTCTAGCAACATGTTTTTTATTTTTTTTATGGTTTTACTGATGGGATAAGTCAGATTAATCACTAAACATTGATGTAGAATAAAAATTATATCTTTTTTTGTATTTTTACTTGTCTTGTTGATCTTTCAAAGTTTACCGCTTTAAACCTTGACCAATTCACCAAACAAAAACAGTTAACCCTTTTTCCTGTGACGTTTTTTGGCCAGTTGACCTGCGGACGGGGGGGTCGGTTCGACACTAGCACTTTGAGCTCGTTTAACTCAAAAACGACGCAAGATAGATCAATCAAATTGTCACATGATGCAGATAATTTATCTGACAACACAGCATTGAAACTCTTTTGCAATTTGTTCAACAGTACAACTTGAAAAATCAAATAATTTGATGGTTGGTCATATTTTTTTATTTGACTTGAGAAATCGCTTCTTAATTAACTTATAATTGAGTGTGACAGGTTAATTCCATTGTGTAGGATTTTAATCTTTTACGCGGAGACGTCGTCCACGCTTCAATGAAATCGTAATTGGTGTCCGACTTGCGTTTGCTTGTTGTTTTGCCGGAGGCATTGTAAAAATGTTTTGCTTTGTTTCAGCATTTGCAGAGAATGAGACAAAATCACCGCAAAAAAAAAAACTATTTCAAGTGCTTTTTGAGCCACATGTTTATAGTCTACACCTTTTCAAACGTACTGTCATTACTTGATATTAGAACTAAATCAAGCACTTTTTTTCACATTCACACTGTCGAATTTGGTTATGCTTGATCAAGAAACACTTTGTATTTCACAGCACATCTCAAGGAGCTATTTATGCGTTTTTAACATTGTTTCAACGTCTAGAGACGTTGAATCGATGTAAAAAGTGTCTGATTTGCTGTCTGGGTAGCGGTTGATACAGAAAAGTAAGGTAATTGTATCACATGGACGTCTAAAGACGTTGAATCGATGTAAAAAGTGTCTGATTTGCTGTCTGGGTAGCGGTTGAATACAGAAAAGTAAGGTAGCCTAATGGTGTCACGTGGTATTTGAACAACAACCTATCCAAAGGTAGTGACGTGCTTCGATAGAAGCTCGTTCCATTTTAGGCCATCATGCACTTCAAAAACAAAGAGCGTCTAAAATTCCTAACTGATAAACTATGTCACGATGCATTACAAAAGTGATATGTTTCAATACTTACCAACAATGATCACTTTGAATGAAACAATTTTTCAAACAGTTGTAATAAAATGTAGTGGTAATAGTCGTTTAGTAAAATCGTGTTGGTAGGCTATAGAAGAGGTCGTTTGCACAATGCCAAATGGAACTCCCGTTCTGCGTGACAAACTCAAAGTCGTGGCATAACGATACGAAAAATGGATACATTCAGCAAGATATCAAATCTTGCAAAAAAAAACTTTTTCAGGCTGAGTGCTATTGTAGTACAAAAACAAAAAATCTCTAAAGTTTTGACTTTTTCCTTGGGCAAACTTGAAGGTTATTGATATTTTAAAAATGCACTTTTGTGTCTAAATGATTGAAATGTTTTTTTTTTCATGTTGTTAACTAGATTTGCAAGATAACGTTTTCTACATTTTTTTTCTAATTTGTTGGACATGCATTTTGTGTCGTCATTTATTACGCATTAGAAGATTACTTTCTTTTCAAATTTTGAAATAGCATTTTAGATGCAGTTTGCGGTTGATGGCGTTACCGCAAAAGCCATTTTTTGTAATTGACACACACCCAAAACCAAAAGGCGCATAAGCTACTGCTGGCTGATAGACGTCACAATACATCATAATGATGTTTTTCCGAACCAAAGACCCAGAAAACCAACTTTGTTGTATGTTAGTTTAGACGTCTGTAGACGTTGAACCAATGACAAAAAGTGATTTGCTGATTTCAAACAAAGTGATTGCTGTTCCCAATGTGCAAACATTTTGATAAAAAGTAATCAAGTTTTGGCCACAGCTTTCTGGTCCATTTAGGCTACTATGGTCAATCAACTCACGTTGCAAATAACTTATCGAGTCGGCATTTCTGGGTAGGCTCACACTGAAGTTGTTTTGTGTAAAGTCTTGCTTGTGAAAAAATCGAGGTAAAAACACATAGTTTTAAAAAAAAAATAATTTGAACAGGTTTCATCTGATAGAAACTATAATTGATAGCCTATCATCGCGAAGGATCAAATAGCTGCGAAAATCACTTCGAGCAATTCTTTGTGGTGATTTTCATTATGCAAAACAAGGTGAACCTCAATATACATATTTTTACGCCAAACGATGAAAATCGTTCTTTCTTTTTTTCTAATTAGTTTTATGAGACAAAGAAAACGATCCGTATAAGAAATAATTCAATTCAACATATTTCCCTACTTTTGTCAGATATGCATTTTGTGTAACAATGCTTTAGAAAAATTGCTGAGTATGGTATAGCGTTTGAGATGCAGTCAGAGAATGCAACTTCATGGTTGAAGGCGTTATTACAAAAGCCAATCTTTTTGTCACGGAAATGTATTCGAAAACAAAAAGTCACAAAAGCGGCTGACTGATAGATTGCGTTACAATACGTTATAAAAACGAGGCATTGATTTCAGATTCTTTCAACCCAACAAACAACTTTGCTCCAAATGACACAAACGTCCAAATTTATGGAGAAAAAGATATAGGCCTACACCGTTTTGTGAAAATAAGCTTTTGAAGACCAACATTTGAATGAAAAGTTTGAATTTATTGAGTTTGTCCTAATAGTGTTTCTGCTGAGATATATCAAAACTTTTAAATCCTCGTAGAGAAAAAATAATTTTGTAATCTCTCAAGCAACTGCAAAATTACCATTTAGGTAAAGATTCAATGCTGATACAATATGCACAATGCTTGTCAAAGCACAATAATTTAGCTGCGCGTGTTTTTCCACAAAAGCCATAGTCTGTGTCAAGTTCTTTTCAGTATCCATCAATCTCTCGTTTTCATCAAACAGTTTCACAACATCCATAAATATTCATGTGAATATAAGTGTACACTGTACAGGTACATGTAAAAGTTTATTGGCGGGACAAGAACGCACTCTTTGCTTTCGGACAAGAAATCAAGAAACTTACCACATCAGTCTGTTTGTTTTATGAGATAAACAGAGTTTGTCAAGAATTTTCCTACTGCTTCTAGTTATAAGTTAGAAACAAAATGTACTAGCCATAGAAAACAACGTAAAATTACATTTTTTTCAGCATAGCTTATCGGATACTCTCTGATAATTTCAAAGAAACTTAAATGTAATTAAAAGATTAATCAAAGCAACTCAAAACTCGAGTTTGCAAACAAAAGGCGGAATCATTACGGTTGAATGCTTTACAACAAAGCCAACTCATGAGATATCTGCGTCGTAGACCACGCACGGCGGCGCTCAGTAATCCTATTAATCCGTATAATTTGAAAACAAAAGGGCTAGCTAGTAGCTAGCTAAAATATCAGAGTATGTTATGAAAATCATGTAATATCTTTAAAACTATAGACAATAGCAACGTCATTTAAAGTGGAATAAATACTTGAATAATTTTTAGGAAAAGTCAAGAAATTTCAAAGCTGTGGATTGCGTAGTTCTTTAATCATATTGCTTTGAAAAGTACCAAGTCACCACCGACCCCCCCCCCCCCCCACAGGAAATAGGGTTAAAGCAAAGCTAAAACAAAATACATTTTCCAAATTTTTTTTATTTATAAACAGATTATTTATTTAAGAAACGTTTAGAGACAAATACTTTTTGATAACTAAGTTACAAGAAAATGATTAGACATCGTGGAAAAAGTTCATGGTACACATATGTACCAACGGTCCTCAAAGGGCCCTTTAAGGACCAATGGTACACATATGTACCACAGCGTAACTTCTATTTGAAATAAAAAAAAAAATTTTTTTTTGTCAAATACCCCTTTAAAGTGATAAACTTGTAGTAAATATCATCAATATTTCAATAAAACATGTCTCAAAAGTTTATGGTCCTCAAAGGGATGAGTCAGGAGAGAATTTTTGATTTGTGCAAAATGAACACTCCATAATATGGTCTTTGATGGCACTTTTCTTTGAGTCTCTAAAGTTCAAATGCTCTCGTGGTCAAATGTCTGGTGGACATATCGATGTATGTCAATGCCGAATCACACGGGCATGTAAAACTGCATACGACATTTGAACAGAGAGGCGAAGGCGTCTGGGACTTTAGTTGAAAATACGAACTAATTTTGAATGTTTGATAAACAGGAAAAACGTCTACATCAAATTTACTTTCCATAAACTGTCCGATTTTACGAGCAAACGTTTTAGAATCTTTTCCCACAAACGGAATGGACAAACAGTGCTTATTATTTAACTCATTTTCATCCTTTTTTTGTTGGTCGGAATTCGTGGAGATAAAGCGATTCAATATTCTCTCAAAGTATAATTTTGGATAACCATTATTATAGAACATTTGTTTTAATTTCTCTGTTTCAATATTGAAAAAAGCATCATTACAGCAAATCATTTTAGCCCGAGCTAATAGGCACAGGATCAGACCAGATTTCCATTTCGATGGGCATAGGGCATCAAAATTCAAAAACAAACCAGTATGGGTTGGTTTGCGCCAAACCCAAGTATCAAATTCAGTGGCATTAATTTTAATTTCAACGTCCAAAAAAGGCAAGCTTTCGCGTGCTTTTTCAATTGTAAATTTGATGTTTTTATGTTGAGAGTTTAGCGATTCTAAAAAGGCCTCACATGAGGTCTCCTTATTAAATACTGCAAAAATGTCATCAATGTAGGCTACCGTAAGAACAACTTTGGGTGAAATGCTAGATGCTTTTTAAATAGTTTTGTTTCCAAATGTTTCAGAAAAAAATTAGCAATAGTAGGGCCCAATGGGGATCCCATGGCAACACCGTCAATTTGTTTAAACAATTGGTTTTTGTACATAAATATGCCTTCGGTATCTAAATTCATTAACTTGACAAATACGTCACGCTTGAACGGTAATTGAGTTGGTTGTGTTTCCGAATAAATGTAGTCAGCAATGATGTCAACAGTCTCTTTCAAAGGTACGTTCGTAAACAGAGATTTAACATCATAACTGACCATTATTTGTCCAGAAGACGGAGAACAATCATTTAGTTTTTTCCAAAAAATGATTTGTGGAATTAAGCAATTAAGCATATACAAATTTGGAATGTACGGCTTGATCACACTATCTAAGAATTTTGCCAGTTCATATTCCGGAGAGCCTATCATAGATACCACAGGCCGAAGAGAGTTACCTTCCTTGTGCACTTTTACCAAGCCGATATAATAATGTCGCACTTTTGCCGGCTGGATAATTACAGAATAAATAGATTCTCGGCAGCTGATGAGCCGTGGCGATTTGACTCCTGTCTAATAAATCTATTATAGCTATACACATGATTCGAAGACACGTTTGAATTTTTTGGAAAGTCAGATAAATTTTCTTTCAATTGGTAAAATATCTAACTGACAGCAGGCATATCAAAGGCGTAATAAACGTTCAAAAACCGTGGGCACTTTATGCCCTTCTCCAACTCAGGGAATCCCTTGAAAGCCCAGTCTGAATACGGTTAATATTCGACCAACCTTTCCAGCGACAATTCTAAAATGATGAAACTCATTGAAATATTTCAAATGCACATAACTTGCGTCTGTGATGTAACAGTCGATTGCATTGTTAAGCAATTCCACAGGTGTTAAAAGAGATGAATAATAATAATAATAATGTTTTTATTTGCGCCCATTGCGATGACATACAGTACACTGCGATCACAGATGCGATACAACAGACGACAGGAAGCAGCGAAGTGACATATAGTCTTCGAGTCAGCTGCTCCCTTTATTTTGGCTTGCCATTAAGTGTCTTTGCCGAGACACAGCCGCGTGCTCTGGAGCGATGTCGAACCCACGTCCTTTCGAACGTCGCGCAGACGTTCTCACCACTCGGCTACGCAGCCGACACAGTTCACAAATAGTTCACAGGTGTTACAAAAGAATGATGAAATAGTTCACAGGTGTTACGAAAGAATGATGAAATCTCTGCTCATTTTTTAGCAATATTCCATGACGTATGACGCCAGGTTAAGTAGGTGATGAACTATTTTACTTTGATCAACAACGCACAAGTACAAAAAATTATTGACACGGCGAGAAGAACACAATAAACATAGCCAGGTCAGAGGCTTTAAAGAACCGGCCTGCCACGCCCCGTGAATGCGGGGAGCGGCGTGATTATGGGGTAGCGATGCACCCGAAAGGGAAGTTTACCAGCTTAGGTCGCGGGGGCCAGGTTGGAGAGTGAGTCTAGGTAGGGGAAATGTTGGACCTATGAGCCACTTTTTGATTTTTTTTTGCCATATTTTTTTTATCTTTGAAGCGTCAACGCTCTAAACTTGCAGGAACATTCCTTGATCATTGAAGTCTACAATGATTAAGTTTGAAGTGTAGCTGAATTCTGACTAGGAAACTGTTGCGTCGTAAATGGACCTTTCCGACGTGGTTCATAAGTCAAACAGTGTGTGGTCCTATGAACTACCATGACAAGACCTGCGAGCCACCCTGCTGACCTATGAACCACTATACAAGAAACAAGCAGAAACCACATATAAGAAAACATTTAAACACAGCACGAAATGAAGGTGTTTGAAAAAAGAAAAAATACAGAACACAGCAAAACGTTTTACCGCAAAACCAGATGAATAAGTTGATTAATCTTGTTTTTTTTCGTTCGGTTTAAAATGTCACTCAAATTTGTAACTGCTCAAATCAACAGCAAATTGTTTAATTCCTTGTGTTCTCTTTGTGGAACCACAAGCGTTGGGAGGAGGAAGCACAATCACGATCGACGATGCTGGCACAGAATGAATGTCCTCGACGATGGGTTGCACAAATCCATTTCCCGTATGGTGCTTTTTAAGAAAGGAAATTTCCACATCACCTTCTTCATCTTTTTCCTTTGTAATCTCTCCTATAAAATGTACATGCTTTTTTTCTTGAAATTTCACAACAACAAAGTCTCCAACTGTGTAGTCATTTTGCTCGTCATTGTTTTCTGAATCTTCACTGCCATCAGAATTGTCATCTAAACACAACTGTTCCGATTCGCTGTCCGTATCACTACTGATGTTTGCTGTAAAAAGCTTTTTCTTTATTGTGGCTCCTGAGTTGTTGTGTTTAAATCATGAGACTTTTTCATGATATCAGGAGAGTCTGCAATGATTGCCGATTTTGTTTTCTTGCGCTGGGACACCTTTTTTTTTGGTTTGTGCTTTTGGGTATGGCCAAATTAGTCCCGGTGTTAATGTTTGTGGGACTCTTGTCGTTAGTTGAACAGAACTTCCTGTGGTTGATGTTGGTGAGCCGTGGGCAGCGTGAGACAATTCAACTTCTGCTGGTTGCAGAAGATCAGCCTGTGCAGATCCTGTATGTTGTCCAGAGTGAAGAAGTTCCTCTGTAAAATCCATTGTAGAAGAGTCCGCATCATTGCCATGACATACATCTTCAATTACTTGATTGACGTTTGGGTCTGATCTATCAGTGACATAGCTGGATAGAAATGCGTCAGCAGGAAAAATATGTCTGTCAAGAGGATGATATATTCCCGTAGCTTTGAAGCCAGACACAATATTTGAAGGCGAGAAAGCCTTGTAAAAGGCATTTTCACCCAAAGATGCAAGCTGATAAATAGTTAATGCACAGCCTGGATTAGATAACAACCAGCTATCCCATGCAGAGTTGTAAAAAGACTTGAACGGTCCATAAACAGAAATATCAAGGGGCTGCATGCGATGACTACAATGCGGTGGAAAAGTAACGATTGTCAAGCCATAATTTCGTGAAAGATTGACAACATCTATGGACAAATGGCTTTTATGGTTATCCATAACCAAAATGGCAGGGTTCTCTTTTGACACATTCATGTGACTCACAAAATGCTCCAGAGTTTTGACAAATAACTCCGTGTTCATCTATCCTGATGGCGCAGCTAATCCAAGGCTACCATTGGGAGTTCCATTCAACATGTAGTCTTTGACATTTGCACGCGGAAATATGAAGACCGGTGGTAGAGCTTGACGCTGACGCTTGACGCTTGACGCTTGACCTGTAGCATTGACGCAGCAACACATGGTCACCAAAACACCTCTTTCGCCCGATGATATTTGGCCTATCTGTTTTAAACCTTTTTGAGAAAGTACTTTCTTTGGTTTTTGTACCGTTGTGATTCCAGTTTCGTCAAGGTTCCAGATTCTGTGAGGTTCGACTTGATGTCTTGCCAAAACTGCTTCAAAGTTATCAAAAAATATATCAACATTATGCCGATTAAATGACGTAGCTCTTTCCAAACTAGTTGCTTCAGGCAATCTCAGTGATAATCTCTCTTGCCTTTTTACAATGCCAGAAAACCATGCTTGACCAGCCTTTTCATTTTTACTCCAAGAATCTGGAAATTTCTTGTGATTCAATCGTGCGAACTGAAACGCCAGCTTCCGGCAGCTCATGGTTGTCAAGCCATGAAACATTTTGGAGCAACGGATTATGTAATCGCCCAACTCTTTTTCTTCATCATCTGTGAAGACCTGTAATATTAAATAATGGAATATTAAATAATACTTTAAACACCACGAGCTAAAATCCAAACACTGAAGAAGCCACTGCAAGTGCAACTTGCGTCAAATTGTAAACCTCGGCTATTTACTGTCCTGCTGATATTTCTTCATTCAAGTTTCAATAAATCCAACCCACCTGTGTCGTAACAAAACTCTTTTTGAAATTGATTGTTTTCAAGTTTGTCCGCTTAGCTTCTTTTACATATCTTGACAAAGTTGTTCTGTTCACATTGTTTTGTTTGGCTGCAGTGCGAGCAGATAAATTGTTGTGCAAGACATGCTGCACGGCCATTTGCATTTCAACATCAGTGAAAGACCCTCTTGTCTTAACAACTTTATTTGTCATATTTTTCGATTCGAGTATAGTCTACAGCGTAAATTCTACAAATGAATAAATTATGTTATGCCTTAATTTGACAGCCCAGCATGTTGTTTTTACATTGATTCATCACTATTTATTCATTGTAATCATACACTAATCATATTGCCAAAATGGATGTAGCATATAAACCAAATATAATTAAGCTGCACCTATCTGCTATGAACCATGGCTCACAGGTCATTGTTCAGAGTGGCTCACAGGTCAGTTACCCTAATGCAAGCACATTTTTGGATCTGAACAAAAAAGTTGAGACAGTGACCTGCTCTATGCTAGCTAAAATATAGCACGAATCTAACTTGCTTTGAATGGTACCTCCTGCAAATTTAATTGAATTATACTTAATCCATCAAAATAAAACATTTACCTGCCACAAAATTTACTTACAGGAGTATAAAATACTATGTGATGCCTAAAACTGCCTGGTCTTTCACCACGTTTATGAAACTTTCTGAGAAACGTTCTTTGTCTCGAAGTCACGTGACAGTGAGGAATGTGGGCGCTAAAGACTTCTAGAAAAAAAATAGCGGGGGTTAACTTATAGGATAACTATGGTCATAGGTCCAATATTTCCCCTACCTGTGGAAGGAAAGCGTGGATCGAAATTTCGTGTGACTCGTCCGCAAAATTTAGAATGGCGGAACGGGCCAGGGAGACGGGCTTAGCTTTACAAAAAGGTCAACTCACGAAGGGCCGGGCGGCTCGTGTGGGGTGACTGGTACCGACAGAAGTTTTAAAGCCGAGCAGCGCCCACGTCTCCATCACGTGACCGTAACACAAGTACGATTGACTCATATACCCGGTTTGCCCGTAGGCAAAGCGGATAAACTTTGGGGTCTCCCACGCGGAAGAGAAGCTGCAAGGACAATTTAAATACTCGTTGGAGACGAAAATTATATCTAATCTGGAGCAAAGCCTCAATTAGTTAGTGTAAAAAAAAGAAGATATGTGGAAATATATTGTATGCTTTACCTACAGGAAAAGCATTTACGTTGAGCCAACTAGCACGGATGTGCACTGGCCAGACGTTGGGGCAGGTTCGCCCAGCTGGGTCGGGGGGACTAGCGATCGAAGCGTAGATATGACTAGGCTACGTTACCAGGAAAAATATAGAATAGTGAGATGAAACTTTGGAGGTTGCATTGAGTTGATCGGGAAATCATGTTTATCGATGTGTTAAAAGCAACGCGAGGTTGATCCGAGCCGGCAAGAGCATGCAGCATATCAGGAGAAGGTAGTGTGTGATATTCTAAAATATTGAAAGATAAAAATACAAATCCAGTGTTGTTAATGATATTACGTAATTGATAGATGATGAGTCCGTTCAACATGTGCACTATATACTTAATTCATATATTACTATATATTTTTTTATTGATGGTGATTGTATTCTTCATTGAGCTGCAGCTTGCTGATGAAAGTTATGAAACGACAATTGTTTACATTGTTTACAATCCCGATCTCGGGATTTCAAATTTGATCCCGAAATCCCAACCCTAGCTGTTAGGAAGTTGAGCTTCTGATCGCTGGAATCGTTTTTTTCTATGACGTAGCCCCACCACGAGTGAGCCCGGCGTTTCAAGCTTTCCAGACACGGAGGGAACCTTAGATTGAGAGGGCAGCCACTTCTAGCCATCTCTGCTACCCCACGAGCAGGAACACACAAGGCCGTCAGAGCCCGAGAGCTCAACGGAGCATAGCTCCCGAGGGAGCCTACGACGAACGGAAGTGACAGGACGTCCCTGCAAGGGCGCTTCCTGTCTTCCTTTATGTTTAGACATAACTCGCCGTACTTGTCGTGTTTTCTGTTGGCGGCTTTTCGAAGGGAGTCCGCCCGTATTCGAACGAGCAAGTGACGTCACATACAACCGTGACACCGTCAGGACGTTGCAGGAGAATGTCAGGGCGCAGATCAGCACCGCCCGCTTCCACGTATTGTGGAACCGTACTATCTATGGTAAGCAAGGGTTGTCACTCGGCAGGTACATGCTTCACGATCTGTCGTTCCGTGACAACAGGCATCACGGTAGGACAGTGGTCAATATATGAGGGAGAGTCTCTTATGCTTTCCCACACGCGCGACATATGGCAGGTTTATAAGGGCGGCCATGGCTTGGTTTGGATTTCAAAGGAAGTAGGTTTAGGTGGGCCTCGTATAGGCAAATGCACGGTTCGCGTGATCCAGGAGCTCCGGGCGCGGATTCCAAGAATTCGAAAATCCGGACAGGCACTGACTGTCTTGCCTTGGTCAGGTTTGGATTCCCACTGTCTCCTCCACCACAAATCATTATGTTGGTGGAGGGTCGGCACCACTTTTTTTCTTAGGAGAGGGATGATTTTGGAGCTCTCCGCGGTCAACTCGAGACCGCCTTTCGAGCGTGCGGACCAACGTACATTTAGACGACGGGTAGCCGCCGGGACGCGGCCCCACAAGCTTTCGCCTGTGAGGCACGGTTGAGAACGGGCACCTTCAGGAGGG
Source organism: Aplidium turbinatum (assembly GCF_918807975.1). Classification (NCBI taxonomy): domain Eukaryota; kingdom Metazoa; phylum Chordata; class Ascidiacea; order Aplousobranchia; family Polyclinidae; genus Aplidium; species Aplidium turbinatum. The sequence goes on along the minus strand of NC_137475.1, from coordinate 6,108,490 downwards.
GGGTCCTTATTCAAGTAACTGGCCAGCTGGCTCGGGGTAGGATCTGGAGTGCCGAGCTTTAGACTGTCACGAAGCGACGGCAGAGACACGGTCGTCAGGAGACGTCAGCATCTTGAAGGCCTGGGCTATCGAAAGCATGTTGCTTTCGCGACACAGATTCAACATGCCAAAGCCCCCCAATGCAGGCTTATAGTAAAAGAAAGCGCTGCACGCCCACCTGGGAAGACGCCACGCCACCTTCAAACACTGCAATACCAGTCGATCGAGCTTCAGAAGCTCATACTGTCTGAAGCACCGCACTCGCAGATGGTATGACGCGGACGGAAGAATGATAGAAGTAAGTGCCAGAAGTTTCTGGCTTAGAGGGAGGAAAGATTTCATTAAAGAGGAAATGTGTTTTTCCAGGGTGGAGATGAAAGGTTGGGTAAGGGACGCATTCGAGGCGTAACCGGTTCGAGCGCCAAGATACTTGTACGTTTCGCCTTTGGGGATGACTCGGATTTGCTCCCTGGTTTAGGAGAATGGTTCCGGGTCGACCCGCAGACGGGACGCCGAAGCTTTCCTATAGGATAAGGTGCCACACTTGCGCAGGTTAAATCGTAGTCCGGACCAAGAAGAGAAAGGATCAATAGTAGATAAGAGGGAAATCACCTGCTCGCGTTCAGAAGAAACGAGACAGATGTCGTCCGCATACAACGCACTTTGATGTCTTCTTTGGCAGGAAGATTGTAGCCACAATCCGTTTTGTCACGGACGCCTCTGAGGAGCACCTCGATGACCAAATTGAATAGCAGCCCAGACAACGGGCAGCTCTGACGGACTCCCCGCTCCACAGGGATACAATCGGTTTCACCGTTACCGCAACGGACGGTGCAGGTGTTGCCGACGTATATATCAGAGATGCACTCAAGAAGATCTGTAGGGGCGTCGAAATGGCTCAAGACTTCGGCTATGCATTCATGCCGGACACTGCCAAAGGCGTTTCGGATGTCCAGAAACGCAACCGACACAGGTCTTTTGCGCGACTGTGCATCCGAAAGAATGGTGTCGAGCATGAACACATGTTCATAGACGCCTTCTGTGGGCATGAATCCCTTTTGTTATCAGCTGATAACATTCTCCCCCTACCGCCCATCGCTACAGGCGCCGGGCCAATACGGCGGCATAAATTTTATAAATATTTCGGCAGATGGAGATGGGCCGCCAGTAAATATGAGTGTGATTCTGCTGGTTTTCCATTGGTCCGGTTGATCCGGCAGATCTCAAAAAGGCTGGCCAAGAATCCCCTTCTTGGGTCCAAGATCTTGCAGAAACCGTAGGACAATCCGTTAGAACCATGGGCGGAACCGACATCAAGCGACTGGAGGACCGCCTCCACCTCCAGGGCCGTAATGGGAGCTTCACCGTTATCGACGAAGAAGAGGTTTACATTGCCATGCTCTTAACGGTGGGCGTTCATCCACTCAGGCACCTGTGAGCAACTCCCAGCTTTAGGAGCGGTCATGTCACTTCGAAATCTCTTCTCAATTTCTTGATGCGGAATTTCGCAGTGAAGGTGGCAGTTCTTTCCTTCAATGATCCGACGGACCGTTCCCTTTGCGTCCCGCGAGAAGGCGGCTCGCAAATCCACTCCCCTCCGATATCGGGATCCGTTCCCGCGCAAACTCCCGCCATCAAACTGAGGAGAACCCCCGTTCGAACGACGGCGAGCCGCACGAGCTCGGGCGCCACGATTGAAGCGTGGTTTGCGTGGACTAGTCCTCTTGGGTGGCGAAGCGCCAGCGGTCCACTCTTCCAACTCAATGCAGAACCGATCAAAATTTATCCAACCCGCTAAGGAAAGGTTCACTAAACTGCCAAGGGCCCGCTTGGAACTCTTTGTCTTACTTTCTCTAACCGGTTCAACAGGACATTGGATGGATCGTTGAGAATTCAGGTGCGTTGACATTTCTGAGGTAGTCTGTGGGAGAACAAGGTCATTGGTAGCTTGGTTGCATGCCATAGCGTCATTTTGGGAGCGAGTCAGTGTTGAGGTAAAGGTAGAAGGTAGAGAAGTTGGAAGATTTGGACTGGAGAGAGTGAAAGGTTGGGCCTCGGCAGACAGCGTCAACTTTTGACGTTGCGTGGGACAGATGACACTACAATCAGAAGAAGGAGAGGAGCACGGGAAGGAGGCCTGAAATGGTCTGGAGCGAGTAGTCAGCTTGAGCGGCTTAGATAAGCTGAAATAGTCCTTAACTTCAGTTCCAATGGTAGTCGCCGGATGCAAGGAAAGGGGTAAAGGAAAAGAAGGCGAAGTTGACCTGGAAAAGTCGAGCGAGTCCACCGCCACGACTTCGGTAGAGGATGACTTGCGCGTGGAAGCTAGAGAAAGGAGGTTCGTCATGCCAGCTGCAGAAGGGCCGTGACCGTCTGGGCCATGGCTGGCAAGCGAGGGAGAGTCAGAAGAAAATCCACTAATTGACGGCCTTGATGAGTCAGAAGAGTCCCCACTTTCTGACCCATGTCCGGCCAACGTCTGGCGGGGCAAGAATAAAATATTTCGATCGTGTAAGCTATCACCAGAAACGGAGCATAGTAAACTCATCGCCGCTCGAGAAGAGGATGAACGAGAAAGGATAGCTTTCGGTATGGTGTTGGAGGGAAAGGGTGCAGGGCAGCTGTCGCGCCTTGGCGATAGAAAACTTGAGATCTGATAATCTCGAAAGGAAGAGGTAGGGAGGAAGACCCCTCAACCGATGTGCCTGCGGTCCATGGCCGAGCAGAGTCATAAGAAAGCCCCGGTTTGGTCTTCCTGCCGGAACTGGTTCCGCTCTCTATGGGTGTCAGGTCATTGGCCAGGGAAGGCAGGTGACAATTGAATACCCTCAGGACAGGACTGCCAGTGTTCTTGGGCCCCTGACAGCATGTAAGCTGGAGGGAGAACGAGGCAGCACCTGCTGCAAGTGATCAGGAATTCGGCACGCGAACGATGAAACGTTTGCAAGTGTCCCTGATAAGCTTGCACATCTCGGTAAAATTGAGATGCCCTCCTGCAAGAAGTAAAAGGACAGAGAAGGGGGTAGAGATTAGGGAGTGTGAGGCGAATGGGGCATACGGACTGGAGTCTATTCGACCTCAAATATAGTGAAGCTGATTCGTGGCAAGCCACCAATGCTGCCACAGCAAATTTGGAAAAAGCACAAGATTTAAGAAAAAAAGCACAAGATTTGGATACAAAAGCACAAGATTTCAAAATTGAACCTTTGCGAGCCATTTTGTGCCAATTTGAAGAATAACATAGCCTAACTCTAAAATCAACAGTTTAGAGAAGATACATGCTTACTAAATCACTGTTCTCTTTCAATTCGTGGTCTTTAATTTATATAACAAATCTTACAAAAGGCTACATATCGATCAGTTTGTCTTCTTGTATCAAACTTTTAAAATCAGGTTCATTCAACCATTGACGCTTAACAGGCTGTTTATACAATTTTTTTGTTTTGGGACTTGGTGAATGATTGTAATTATTTGATGCTGAATGTTGATGTACTCTTTTCGCTGCTCTTGTTATCTAGCAACACAACCTCTGAGGCAGGCGACGAGCACATATCGTAATCTTTTCAGATCAAATTTTTAGCTAATCTTGACAGGCTTGATAACTCAATGTGAAAAATTGGTCAATATGCCTAGGCTACGTACGGTACCAGAAACCTAGTTATCAAAATCTTTTAGTGCCAGTCCTTAATTCTCTAACAGACTCAAACCATGGTAGCAACGGTTAATTTGACTTTGATTAAAAAACACAAGATTTAGCCAAAACTCGATCGGACAGTAAAAAAACAAGATCTTGTGTTAAAACACAAGTCGTGGCACCACTGCAAGCCACTGTGTTGTGCAGTAGCGCAACCAGAAAAAAATTTAGGGGGCTAATTCAGAAATGTCGGCCGAGCGATTTGTGACAATAGTGACAGTGACAATAGGCCAATGCCCATACCTTTGATTAATATTTAAAGGCACTCACGGCTCACAACCCACCGGTTGCCGATAGCCTACATCAGGATTCGTTCTCTCAATCAGATTAGAAGTTGGCCTAGTGAACCCCATGCTACTATAGCACCATCAGCATCTTCATCCCTACATCCACTTTCGCAATCATCTGTAGAACTCGACTTTTTCGTCATGTATGACAAAATAGAATTAGCTTTCCGTTTGCCAACAGAAATAAGTGCGAAAACAACAACTAGCACGAAAACACTTTGAAACAAAACGCTAATTTTGTAAACAGTAAGTTTGATGTGGACTTTTTTCCTACTTACAAAACATTCAAAGTAGTACATATTTTAACTAAACTCCTAGACGCCTTTGTCTCTCTGCTCAAATGTCGTATACAGTTTTACATGACCGCGTGATTCGGCATGAACGTACATCGGTATGTCCACCAGACATTTGACCATGAGAGTACGGGAGCATCTGAAATTTAGGGAGTTAAAAAAAAGTGCAATCAAAGACCATATCATGGAGTGTTCTTTTTGCACAGAACGAAAATTCTCTGCTGACATGTAAAATTTTACGCATAGGCAAATCCCAATTTGACACCAAAATTCAGGAAGCGCTGTTAATTCAACGCTACAACCAGGGGCGCTGGAGCGACTGGGGGGGGGGGGCAGGATTATGAAAAAGGGCACTTTTGCTGCTGAAAGGCCTTTTGTTTAAGTTTTAAGATAAGATATAGCGATAATACTCATCTATCATCTCATTATCATGAAATGAAATAATAAGCGTATACAAAGAACAATGGCACGAAAGGGCATCATGCTATGTTATGATGATGTAACCTATACTGTGATACAAACTTTTGTGTGGTGAATATTTTTTTGAAGCAATAAGGAAAGATTACAATTAGGCTAAAAGCGAATAGCAGAAATTGTTAAATTACAAAATGTGCACTGTGCAGTAGCTTACATGACCTTAAAAGGGCACCATTGCCCCTTCTTCCCCCCCCCCATCCACAGAAAAATCCCCATCCACGCTTTCGGCGCCTCTAGCTACAACCCAAATTTAACAAACAATTATTTGCTGGAGGCGCGTATATTCTACTCAACATTTACTAGATGCATCACGTTCCCTGGGGTGCAATTTTTTTGTAGCCATTTATGTATGTAGTAGCCTTTTCTTAATGTAATTTTACCTTCAAGAAGTTAAAATTCATTGTATTTTTACAAATATTTTCAGATTTCTGGTGAGGGCTTAAGTTAAGCCTAAAACGTTCAACTGCTCAAACTATTTATAAATATATAAAATATATTGTTATAATGCTCAGCCTTGTTGTATTGTTGCGTCTTATTCATATCTAACCTGCAAACAGAGCCCGCCTTAGCGCTATCGGTGTTGTGTGGGATCGCGGATCGGACACTCGTCGCCAAGCAACGAGTTTAAAAAGTTGGTTTTATGTAACGTTTGATTTGGAGAGCGATTGTCTGTAACAGAGACATATATATCCATGTGACATTTTCCTATTTGTGGTACGTAAGGACCAAAAATAGTAGGCTACTACTGCCAACCTTGCCAAGTAAAGTGCTCAAACCAGGGAGTCGAACCGAACCCGAACCGGATTTTTGTAAACCGGTTTTGGTGCGATTTTGTCTGAACCTTAACCAGAACTGAACCGAAAATTTGAGTTAGCTTAAACCCTAACCGAACCCGAACCGGTTGAAAAAAGCGGTTCACTCCAGCATTACGTCATTGTTCGCATTGTGGTAAGTGAAGTTGTACGTAGCATGTTGTTATCTTGGAGGCCGCATTGTACGGATGAGGACTTTGGAGAGGAGTTTTTTGAGGTAAGCAACTTCTGTTCTGTGACATCATAGACAATATAGTTTATATTTTTTCGGACCCGAACCGGAACTTATGAAACCGGTGTTGAGACTATTTTTGTCGAAACCGAACCGTACCCGAACCACAAATCATTGTTGTTGAACCGGAGCTAAACCGGAACTCTTAAGTTTCTTCGAACCCAAACCGGAACTGAACCAAATTTTAAAACAATCTTTGAACCAGAACCGGACCCAAACCGGAAGAATCAAACGGTTCGACTCCCTGGCTCAAACTGCAAGCAGTGAGCTTTGCGCAATGCATAACAAGGTGCCTCCAGAGTCCAGTAAAGTGCTCAATCGGCGTTGGGGAAGGTATGGACTGATGAGCCACTTTTTCACATTAAAAGCTATAATTGGTTAATAGACGAGTCAATATACGGAAAAAAGGCACCTAACCCCAAAAAAATTGATACAAAAGGTTTTTCAACGGATTCTGTTACCAATGGGCATACTAAATAACATACTAAAAGTCTACCAAAATCGGACCCCCAGAAAGGGGTCATTTTCAAGAAAATATACGGCATATTTCTAAATAATTTTGCGTATTGGGTAGATGGTGGTATTCAAGTTGTTCTTGTGTTTGTGACATCATAATCACATGAATGCGTGCATAGTCGCATCACAATGCAAACGAAGTTATCCTTGTAAAAACGATTTATGCGATCTCTTTCTTATTTTGAATGTTCTTGTTTTGCGTTCATGCTTCAGTGAACTCCAGCCGCACGAGTTTTGAATCTTCGTGTTTCATTTAGCGAAAAGTTTCTTTTGCGTTTCGACCAGAGGCTAGAGCGGTGGACGGGCATATTTTTTCAATAATTTCTTTCTGATGATGGTTGGCTCGTGTGCGTGGATTACAAGTAGGCTAAGTGTTTTTGTGTACTTGAATAAACATTGGTCAGCTATAGTCAGATGTGATGAATTGAGGCCGTTCCTGTGAAAATGGTAGCCGCTCCTGTCGAGCAAAATAAGGCACAGCTGTTGGATGCAGGATCCGTTATTGACCTTACAAAAATCGGTTGTTACAATCGTTGTCAAAGTCAAAAAGATTTATTCAGGCAAAGTCACTCAGGGCTGCCAGAGCTTGTTTTTTTAATGCACTTCCGTGGTTTTATTTTTGAGTCTGGGGTTTTTGGACCATAATTTATAAGCTTTCATTTTGCTATTTTTTGGATATTTTAAGCGCTAAAACGCTAAAGTTAGTTACGAAAAAAAGCAACATTTTTTCGCGCCATCGACGCGATATTTGCTGCATAGTTTTATCGATAAATCGTAAACCAGGGCTGATCACCCTGGTTTACGATTTACCTTTGTAGCCTACTGTTGTAATTCCGATGATTTTCTGAATGTGTCTGTGTCCAGACTTTAATGGTACGCCATTCTTTAGAACAGATTAATCCCCTGTATTCATCTACTGTAGGAGGCCAAGTATGAGCCTCCTATTGGTTGCAGCTTTTCTTAGATGCCTGTATTGATAGTACCTGTTATGCCGCATGTAATTTGCTGCTATGATAATTCCATCTTATTAGGGGAGATTGGGGATACTACGGACGGATTTTCGAGTGTTGTGTTTTCGAAAAAATGTTTTATTTTAAAGTGTACTGGAAACCGTTTTGCACCAATACATATGGAATTTATTCAGATGAAAAGTGAGGAGTTATCTCTGAAAATTTTACCACTATTCGGCTTATCAAGCTGCCAAAAGTATAGAAACTGAAATGTTGGAAAACCACTTTTCTCCAGCTCGTGTTACATAATGGAAGTCAAGATGATTTTGTTTGCGGTTTATCTCAAGCCTCAAGTGAATTTGCTAATATTGTGCTCTGCTCTGTCTGATGTTGGCTTATTGCTGCGTCCGAAATGTCCCCGGGCTCCCCCAGGTCGTATATTATATACAAATCATACTTATCTCAGTAGATAACCAGTCTATCGTAATTTAACCTATTTAATTCGATTCATTGACCCCGAAAACCTAGGGATAGACACCTAAACCGCCTTTCTAGCTTGAATAGCAATTGAGATATAGGCAATGTAACATCCCGACGGCCATCTTAGACGCCATCTTGAAAATGACCCCTTTCTGGGGGTCCGATTTTGGTAGACTTTTAGTATGTTATTTAGTAGGCCCATAGGTAACAGAATCCGTTGAAAAACCTTTTGTATCAATTTTTTTGGGGTTCAACCTTATATTGACTCGTCTATAGCTAATTACTCTATGATGACGAAATTTCCACACAAAATAGTGTGATCACTTTAGTAGTCCTATATTGTGTAAAAAATTCAACCACATATAATTATAGGATCAACAAAAATATTTGACAACATTGACGGTAATCAGAGTGGTTCAAGGGTGCAAACGCGTTTGGACCCTTGAACCACCGGGTATGGACCCTTGAATCACTCTGATAAGTGAGACCTCAAAGATGTTTAGAGCAAACTTTTAAGATACAATAAATACACTGTCAAATGCGCACACTGCTAACAGTTTGCAGAAATAGATTAAGCAATATTAAACTGCAAAAAGTCGGTTCAAAACTTTTTAATGTCGACTGTTTGTTTTGTCGTTCCTGCAAGTGGCAGGGGGAGGACAAAAACAATTGATGAGGCATCACCAGCCTCGCTAGTCATTTTATAATACTTTACACTCCACTTACAATAAACAATAATTTCTAAAATAAATGGAACTTGTTTATTGTCCCTCAGTTATAGATATTGTGCTAACCCATGAACTATGGTTCAAGGGACAACACTTTATGTGGATCATGGGTCAGAACTGTTGGTGACAAAGTTCCATCTTAGCTTTACTTAATTAGAATGAAGTAAAGTCTAAATGAACTGTACTAAATCCTGCACTATATAGCCCATTACAATTTCTGAATTTTATATCACGATGCTAGCTGTATTCAAGTTTCTGTGAAGCTCCAAACGCAAATTTTACTAAAACACCTCAAAAACACACCCCACCCTCTAACTTGCAAAATTTTAAAAGATTTAATCTAAAAGTTTCCAAGAAATACTATTGAACTAAATGCAACTTATTTAGTTGATAAAAAATCTACTATAAGGCTTTATTCGAATTTGGAAGGGGGTGGCTCATGGGTCAGGTATGGTCATGGGTCCATACCTTCGCCTAAGCCAAGAGCGTCCTATAATTTGAACGTGTAATTTTAATTTGAGCACAAAATGAAACTAATTTAGGTGCTTTTTTATGTTGAATTGCTGCTATTTCTTTTGCTTTCTTGTTTTAGTTGAATAAAGTTACTTTTCGCAAAATTAAAGTCACATTTGTGAGTTTTTACGTTACAAAAAACGCCTTACTAATTACGTATTTTTAGCGGTAGTCTACGTACCTCTAAATAGTGCAGATATCCAATCCACTCCACTTTAACATGCAGATATCCAATCCATCACGAACCAATCAGATGTTACGTTGTCTGTCCAATTGTGAACATTCCAGCATTCAGCCAGAGACTTGATTATTACTTTGAACTTTGTTCGGTAATTACAGAAGAAAAAAAAGCTATAGCAGTGGTGGGAATCAAACCCACGTCAATGAAATGACTAGCCTACCACCGCCCTAACCCTCTGCGCCAAGCCAACCGATGGCAAAGCGATGACTTAATTTAGCTAGAATTTGCGTTTTTCCTTTGTTCTTTCCAAACGTAACCTTGATGACGTCATGAACAGCGTAGCTTCTGATTGGTTCGTGCTGGATTGGATATCTGCATGTTAAAGTGCCTACCCCTCTAAATGGTAGCCACTTTAACAAGTCGAAATTCTGCCACTGAAATTGACTAGAATGAAACCGCCAACCAATCATAAGCTACGATTTAAGTGACGTAAAAAATGGCGAAAAGAAGATCATAGAAAGCAAATTAAGTGATGGATTTTTTGTCAGCTGGTTGGTTTAAGGGTTAGGGTTAGGGCTAGAAAGTAGTCATTTCATTGACGCATGTTCGATTCTCACCACTGCTATTGCTCTTTTTCTTCTGTAATTACCAAATAAAGTTCAAAACAAGCATTAACTCTCTGGATGAGTGCTAGAAGGGTCACAATTGGACGGTAGCCTCTTATAACACGTTCTGATTGGTTGGCGGTTGCATTGTAGTCAATTTCAGTGGCAGAATTTCGACTTGTAAAAGTGGCTACCCCTCTAAATACCCATTGTTAGTGTTGCCAGATGTTTTTAACTAAAAATAGTATTTATTCTATTGAAGTAAATTGGAATTAATAGGAAATCAAAGGACTCAACGACACAACACTGTGTAGGCCTAACTGTTAAAAATTTTTCGCAAATGGGAAGCAAAATTAGCCCAGGCTTTGCAGGCAAAGCCTGCTGATATGACCACCTTTAAAAATTGTCCGGCATTGTCGGTATCATATGATTGGTAGGTCGGTTTTCAGACATTTTAAAGGGTTGTCAGACCATAATCTAAACCTTGACTTCCAATCATGTTGTGTCGTGCTTCACTACACACGCGCTATTTGATGAGTCACGCTCTCCTTGATTGCCTTCAGCACGCATGCAAGCCTGCATGGCTTGACGATGGAATCGAGCAGAAGATGACAGAGATTGAATGAGATTTGTTGAACAGCGGTGTCACGTTTAGGAGAACGTACACAGGCTAACAAATTATAACCCTAACCGTAATAAAAAAAAAAAACTACTTCAATTGGAACTGGCAACCATGACTTTTAGATTTAGCCTACTCTGCAGTTTAGCCTACTAAAAGTTGCGCCTCAACCGTCTCCGTACGGGCGTCGGGCTTTTCCGCTCAACCATGCACAAATGGGGAATAGCCTTTTCCTCCTCCTGTAAATGTGGTGCCGAGGAACAGACCGCAGATCACATCATCAATGACTGCTCCATCTTCAAGCCACCTAACGTAATGGAGGGTCTGCGTGTCATGGATGATGAAACCAAAGACTGGCTGCTCTCTACTAGCCTTCCAGTGTAGTCCGGGAACATCTTGAATCTGGGGTGGTAAAAGGATAGACCCTCGGCCCCAGACGCTCACACGACGACGAGCCTACTGTTATGGGGTGGTGGCTGATTAGACTACTGCTTATGGTCTTTCGCTACCATCCTGATTGCGCCACAATCTAACCAATATTTGTACAATGTATTGTTTTGACAATTACATTTACTCTGCTTGTTTTTTAATATAGCCTATGGCGTTGTTGAAACAAAATAAATTAACTTGACTGACAATGGGTATTTAGAGGTACCGGTAGCTTACCGTTTTTTAGCTACACTATTTAGCCTACTTTCATAATCATCCAGATTTGGTTTTGACCTAGGCTAACTAGTGGCCGATTCTGTACTTGCAGAGATTGTCTTCAGCCCTTTTCTCGCATTTATCCTTCTGTTCAAACTTGTCTGGGTCATCCTCCACCTGTTTGTTCCTTCTTTTAAGCCCAATATCTTTCTTACATGACCAATTGCCCATACCGGTACTATCGTATTTCACTTGCTTTAGCAAGTTGGTTCATGCTCTCTACAGGGATACCAGAAATCCCTGGATCACCAGCATATCCATAAGTTTTAAATCTTTTTCTCTCTCTCCGTGTTCATCAAATAAGTAGGCTACATGGTTCTAAAATTTCGAATCTAAACAATCGTCCTTGTAGAGTGGCAACTGTAAGCTTGAACCATGGTCGTTTAGTTGTAGGCTATTGTTTTCCTATAAGCTAAGATTGATACAGCCTACGGCATATCAGAAGTAGGCTTAGGGAACGTTCCAATATTACGTAACGCCTTCGAGGGGGAGGGGGGGTTTATGCAAAGCGTTACGTTAGCGTCACATCGGGGGGGAGGGGGTTCAAGCAAAACGTTACGTAACGCTTTACAGTACGGAATGGTAGTTTTTTGTGCTGAATTCGTAGTGAAAAAGCGTTACATGGGGGATTGAAAAAAGCGTTACGTTGGTGTTACATGGGGGAGGGGGGGGTCAAAAATTCGGAAAAAAAAGCGTTACGTAATATTTGAACGTTCCCTTAGATAAATGAGTCCACCCGATGGCTCAGTTGGTTAACGTGTGACTTCGTGAACGAAGAAGCTTCAAGATCAGCGCAGCGTTGGTTCGACTCTCGGGGTGTGCGCTTGAGTAATGCATTTCTTGACTGCTCTTCATTCAGCGGCATCTAGTGAATGGAATAATTCTCCGGCAACAACACTTCAACAACCGGAAACTTCACTCTGTCAATCTCTAGTATGCGAAACTACCAGGAATAACCTATCAAACGCTTTGTCAGTCCGAGGATAAAGATTCAAAACCAACCAACCGAGTAGGCTATAAATAAATTTAACTAGACATAGTAACTGTCTTGTGGTGCTGGAAACTTGAATTGCGAAACTTTTTAACACTTTGTAAGACAATTATATTTAACAGCATTCAACAAATAAATCAGAACAATTAAACTGAATATAAAAAGGAAATTCCAAGTGCAAGATTACAGCGGCTAATCCAAAGAGTTTAATCGCGGGAATGGAAAGCTTTTGTATTGTTATCATGAAACAAATTTTGTGAATTTTTGTGCTGATTCTAGATCATTTGAGGTCATATCGACACAACTAATATCACAAAAAATCAAAGCTAACACAACATATTGGAAGACTCTTCGTATCAGTAGAAAATTTTTAACAGTCACAAAAACGTTGCTTAATGATGAAATAAAGTGGTTAAATTACCTAAATTATTCTAAAACTTTAGGCCAACGATTAGCATAGTAAATTTTCCAGAAAGGACGGTCAACAGTAGGCTACTTTTCGAACAAGCTTCTAGAAAAAAAAACATAATTTTTTCATTGCTAGAAATTATACGAAAAGAAAAATATTTCAGTATAAAAAAACAGGCACATTTAATTTTTGCTCCTGAAATCCTTTCTGGTTTAAGCACGTAAACATTCATGAGAGCTGTAAGACGACTTCGACATGTATCCCACCGAAAAAAGTCGATACGTTTACATCGTATCAGGAACAGTGATATTGCATTATATAGGTTGGCAACAAAAACTTCTGATCGTCGTCATATAAGGAGCGATCGAAAGAAAGAGAATGGAGTCATACCCCAGACAGCAAATCAGGTGTTTTTTACATTGATTCAAAGTATTATAGACGTTTTAGACATTTTTACATTAATTCAGCGTCTGTAGACATTGAATCAATGTAAAAACAACTGATTTGCTGTGTGGGACGTATTTGAACAGCCGGTGACAATTTTTGTTACAGAAATTTTCCAGATTATGTCCTTTCAACCACGTTTATGATGTCATAAAATGCATCTCATATATCAATCAATCTTCTAAATCCAAGATATTCCTCTGTTGACTTCCGGGAAGAAGGCAACCGTGTTGACTGACGAAATGTCGGAAATAAAACTCGTTATGCTTTTAACAACTTGTGGTACGGTAGCAAATATTACAGGTAGGTTACCAACAAAGCGATTCGTATTGGAAATAACAAAGTCACAGCAAAGAATTAACACCCATTGGATTACACCAAAGCACATGGAATGCGATGACGCAGGCACAAGCGAGTTACTGGGTAGGAAGGTGTTCCACATTTCCGGCTACATTGACTCCATCAAAATAAATTCCTTATCGGCTGAAACAAGAATAAAAGTCCAAGTGATAGCATAACATAGATAACGAAACCAGTAAAAGTAATTAAAGAATGTAGTTTTAAAAACGCCCCTTAAGTTACATTTTTTAATTAGAAGTTAGCATTGGAAAAAGTACTTTTGGCGGCAACCTAAACGTTGTTGCAAAATTTCAGTACAAAAATGTGTCGTAGTCCACTTTTGAATGCCACATATTTCACAACACGAAAAACTTTTCGTTTCAAGAAGCAACTCGGTCCTGCCTCAAATTCGAGAACTTAATTTGGAGATTTCGGACACTCTGTTCAACTTTAACAATGTTTACATAGCTACAATGCTACATGGTTTTACCTTGCGTCCATTGCAACAGCATATACATTATACAGTCGTACACTGTGAATCACAGATGCAATACAATAAACAACTGGCAGTAACAAAGCACGGCTAAGTGCATTAGTGCTCTGAACCCATTCCTTCAATGTTGAGGGCTAACAAAATTTAGTGTCATTTTCACTAAGTATGGCACAAAAGGGTATCTTGCCCACGTCTATGGACTAGGAAGAGCGTATCCCAACCATAGGGTAAGCAAGCTACTATGCTAAAGAACAGTCTACACATTGGGACTCATTAAGGGATCAAGATAAACAAACAAGCATTGAGCAAGGACATCTTGATCAGTGGTTGTTGGAAATTGAAAGACACTAAGAAAAAATAAAGCTTCATACTTGTTGTGCCTAGCTAGAAACTCGTCTCTAATAAATTGAATCAACGTCTGTAGACATTCAACTAATATAAAAGAAATGGATTTACTACTTGGGTGGGTAGTGGGTAATCCGTGTCGCTGAGATGATCGGTTAACACTGTTACTGCAAGTAGGCTACCATGTTAGTACCTTGAATAGAATTTCAAAATAAAGATTTTTTTCCCGACTTGGCTCCTTTCTTCTGTTTCTTCGCGATCTTTTCAGCGTTTTTCTTCTCTTTTTCGTGTTTGCTTTTCAATTCTTTCGTTTTTTTCTTGATCAGCGCCTTTTCCGTTTTATCGACTATTCCCATTTCCTGAAGGAAAAAAAAATACATGCATTTCATAACAGCAATAGATAATCTCTTATGGTTCCAACAACTGATTATAAAGAATGTCCTCCTTATGAAAGATGATGAGCAAAATGAAATCGATTATGGTTTTGTGATTAGTCCTATTTTTTGCAGTAATTCATGGATCCCTTCTTGTTAGTGAAACATCGTCAAAGTTTGTACAGTGTTGAGAACGCAACCAATCAGCACTCGGTTTTGTGAACAAGATCGAAATCAAAACAAGACCAAGTAAAAATGCTTCAAGTCCAAGAGTTGAAGTAAAACTTCAGTGTCCTGGAAAACTGCCTGGATTAAGTTCCAGAAGATGATTCCTCAGTATTTGGATAAACATTTCACAATTAAACGCATATGTTAGAATGCAATGGATTCCGATAGCTGTATTAGAAATGCGAAAGATATGAAAACGAGTTACGTTGAGAAGTTTAACGCATCAAAAAGATGTAACATTGGAAAAAAGATATCACAATGAACGGAAAGAGCACCATTCAATGATATTAGCATGCAACATTAGAACTGACGCAATTCTCTTACAAACCTTAAACCTATCATTATCAAAGGACAGCACTTTGGCGCCGTCTATTTTGTGGGCAAGGAAGAGAGGGACATGCCGGGCCATGTCCACCATCTTCAGCCACCGGATGACGTCATCACATGACCAGGAGGGAACGGTCAGGTACTGGACACTGTCGTTAGGTGAGACGTCCTTACGCTCCTGGGACCCCTGTGAGCAACGCTGTTTTATAGGAAACAGTATCAGTATTGATGTAACGACAACAATCTTATCGGTTTAAAGAAATCTGTGTTAAAATTAAGGGCCTAAAACTAGTAAATTAATGTTTCTTAGGGTTATATGCAGTAACCGCAGATCATCATCCGATAAAAAAAATCGGTAGATCATGCAGATTAATCCGCAGACTTTTTTTTCTTGCACACCAACCATGATTATCTAATCAGAATCGCTGATTTTATTGATCCACAGATAGACTTACTAATCCTTTGATTAACTAATCAGACGATTAGCTTAATCGGTCGTTAATACTAGTTATGAAGGAAAATATCCGGCAAATGCAGATGACAGAAGTGAGAACCATTAGTATGTGTGGCTAAACCCTTCGTGGTGAAATCACCAATGATACGTTGATAGAGTGGACAGGCGTTGAGAGTATTGATAAACATCTAAGAGGGCGTCGTCATTATTATATGACGACATTTTTACCATATTTGACAACAGTCACAATTCTGAACCTTTTACCTTCCATACTGTCCAGTGTGCATACATTTTCAAACTAATGCATCAACTCGAAACAATGCAAACACCAACAAGATGTAATTTGATGATTCATATCAATGTATTTTAAATTGAATTTTAAATTCTTAAAATTAAATGAAATTTTACAAAAATTTGAAGTTTAAATTTTTTAAATTTTGTTTATGTCAGCCATTTTTTGTCATGCACACCACGATAAGACATTCACAACATGCGTAGTCCAACATTTCGACAATGTTAAAACAATGGTTGCCAACCCTGTAGTGATCACGGACTCTTTCGGAGACTTACCAAGTCCGCAGACCCAGTATCTTCCAAAAAATGTGACCAACCGTCAATATAAGAGCTTTTGCGCTTATATTTTAGTATTTTCTACAGATTAATGCGTTCACAGACCAATTAATACATCTCACGGACCCCAAGGCATAAAAGTCCGTGCACACCGCAGTCAGAAACCACTGTGTTAAAGAAACTTGCTTGAAAAAAGACAACAAAACAAGAATGATGACGTTCAATCGTTGAAACAACGTTAGTTTTACATTCACACCCTACTTGCAAAAAATGGTCCAGTCCGTCACCATGCCTACTCATACCTCTGACTGGACGGAGAAAGCAGAAGCAGTCGAGGCAGCCGATTGGGGCCGAACCAAACCACCAGGGGGTGCTTTGTGTTTCTCCCAGGGTTCTCTGTCAACGCTCGGTGAGGGGGCTTGGCCGTCCTTGAATCGATTCAATTCATGCAAGGTTAACATGCAGCGTGCTTTGTGATAAGAGCACCCCGTACGTACGATGGCCACCCAGACACCAAAATCCGTCATTTTTAAATTGATTCAACGTCTGCAGACGTTTGATCAAAGTAAAAATGACGGATTTTGCTGTCTGAGTGCACATACAAGTCATACATTAAATGAAACGGATGTTTAATGATTATACAGCAAATCACTTCCGATATTGTACGAAAACTTTTTAAGGAATAAATTTTTCGTAATGTTCTTCTTAGTTACAAAGCTGATTTCTGATGAAAACACAAGTATTGTCAGATTGGATATTCCATGCTTTCACAGTGCCTCAAACTAGAATAAAGCATACTAGACTAACTTTAATTTAATCTTCATATTTCAACTTTCTCTTAGGAATGATATTGGCAGTGAACTACGGCGGAAAAATTCACTGGATAAGCAAATACGTAGTTGCTGTGATGGCTTCAGAAAGGGGTTGTCAGGCAATTTATAGTTTTTAAACATAATAACGTTTCTGATCGTTTTTACTGCACAATTAACGAAGAAATACCATTATTTTATAACAATATTGATCGCAATTGAATGTTATTTTGTAAACCACGTCAGAAAATTACTGATGACAAAAGTTGTGCAGGAAAAATGTAAAACTAGATAAACAGCAACATAATATCGATGAATCGCAAATACATTTGTTATGACTAGGTAGCAATGTTAAGAACTGTTCGAACACCATCAGTAGGCTATACTCCACGGTTACTTGGATCGAGGTACTGACCAATGAATTCACATGCACATCACGTTGGGAGGAAGATTACAGCAAATGCAACGGATATTATGTTCGAAGACAAACAATCGCAATTTTTTTTTTCTACTTTATTTATTCAAATCAAAAGCAAAAAATTAAAAGGGAACTTTTGAGTGGTATGAATTTTCGTTGGAGAAACATTAATGATTTTAGGACGACCCCGGCGATTCAAAAGTATGTCCATTGTCCAGAGTGTTGTCCGCAAATGGAAATGAACAAACGTTCGAGCAATATTTTCGTTGCGTTTGTGTGAAATCCTCCAAATTATACAGTTCAAGTTAAGCAACATCGAGTTAGACAGCAGCAGCATTGCAGCAAGCATGACATTAATTTTACGTACATTTTATGCTATCACAATGTTAACTTACATTTACTATGCGTCGCATTCTGACTTTCAGGGACGGTGACTGTGTTGGAGAAGGTGAATCTCCTGTCATGTCAGCGCTCTCTTGTGTGGACGCGTTTAAAGCTACCACCGAGCTAATGGAGTTGTCTCTGAAGAACAAGGTACAGAAATAAAGTGATTAAATTTTCTTCATTAGGTGCAATGCAAATTAGTCTTTTCACCAGTGAAATAAATTGATTTGCTGATTAGGGAAACCACTTTCCCAAAATTGAAAAAACGAAAAAGGGTTTCCTACCAAAAAGCAGAGACTTGTTTTTTTACCTTTTACTTGCCGGGCTCCCGTGCAATTGTTCGATCTCGGCTTTCTGGACTTCTCTCTCTTCTTGTGACGTCACGTCCTGGGAACAGAAATTCATCAGTTTCAGTTTATCACATAACAAACAAATAAGAAGGTGAATGGGAGAATTGTACTTCTGTATGATTCCTATGTGCGACTGCTTCGTGCTATACAGTGATAGAGAGTGAACAGCTTTGCAGAACCTTTTCTACAGATCATTATAGAATAATAATAATAATCATGCTTTGATTTGCGCCCATTGCGATATCATACAGTACACTACGATCACAGATGCGATATAACAGACGACAGAAAGCAGCGAAGTGACATATAGTCTTCGAGTCAGCTGCTCCCTTTATTTTGGCTTGCCATTAAGTGTCTTTGCCGAGACACAGCCGCGTGCTCTGGAGCGGTGTCGAACCCACGTCCTTTCGAACGAAGATGCTTTATACTTAAGTGTTACGTTACAAGTTATGAAACCCAGATTGGGGCTTCTGCTTAAACTAAAATACGCAAATTTGATATTTAGTATTAAAAACACGCGTTACAAACCAACATTAATTTCTCATGTCTTACTTGAGATGAAACGCTGGCTTTCCCGTGTCTTGGACCTTTCAACATGGCGCGGTATTTCAAAGCACTGGTGTCCAAGGGACTATCATTGCTGGATGGTAGCAATGAAGCGCTCTGAAAACAGGGTTTTTACATTGACTTGTGAACACTTTCACAACAAAGTAGCGTTCGTCAAGATTGCAATGCAAATCTTTTGGAGAACAAAGCTTCGATATTGGGGAGAAATGTCGTCTTGGTAATGCTCATTATGTGCCACCAGGTGTATGTGTGGTGTGGAGAAAAAATAGCTCAAGCTTAGTGTGAAATCAACGAAACTAAACGCGTCTAAAAAAAAACCTACTTCCCCAAAAAGCGTATCTATAAACCATAAATCTTTCATTGTCATAAACAGCGCTTGGGTGCGAACATACATTTTAAGATTCTGATGCAACCTGATGGCCAAGTTCAGCAAAATTTATCGCAGAAGAAGAATTTTATCGTTTGCATGAAATCAACTGCATGGGATTTGCCATCGCTTGTAATATTGTGTAACAGAATTAGTCTCACTTTCTTTTGTTGTCTTTGTCTATAGCTGTTTTGTTTTGGTGGGTGGTAGAATGGGGCAGAGGATAAGGCGTTGGCTTTCAAAAAATGCAAACCTGGTACAGCTCCCGGCTTAAGCTGGTTATTTTTGAATCGTCGTGAAAGACGATTAGTTTTGCTACGAGGTTATTTGAAATAGTTCACGTACCTCTTGACGTTGCTGACTTTCATTGGCACGAGAGTCGAGCATGTCATCGAGGCTGGCGATCAATGTGTCGAATGTCTGCCGCACAGAAGGTCTACGCCCGATTTCAGGGACATTAACGCCTTCTGGCGATAGGCAAGGTGAATCTAAAAATACAATAACTTAAATTTAAAAAAAAATTACTAAAATTTTTGTCAATTATGTACTTTTAACGTCTAGAGGAGAATCCGTAAGCACGGCCAGGTACAACAAATGGAAGAGGACTCCTGGCCTAAGAAGGTTCAGTTGCTGGAAGAGGAAGGGTGTAATCTACGTGGAGTACAAAAGAGGTGGTGCGATAACGTGCGAAGCGACTTCCCAAAAGGGAGCCTCGTGGCGGCCACCGTTCAAATAGGAGTACGTGGAAACCGCCATCAGGCCGGACCGAAATTTGCTGACGTACAACCCTCCTCCACATTACGAGAACAAAGGATGGGAAACCGTTTACTCACAGTCACTAACCGATGCAATTTCGCTAAAGAAGTTACTTTTTTCACCACAAACAGACATAACTGAGCAACAACACAATATTTAAAATTATAAAAAACAACATATGCAACGTTTTCGGCTGTGCATGTAGCCCTTATTAAGCCTCTAAAAGAAAATTAATTTTACACTGTAAAGGAAATACTACTTTTGTTTTTATAAGGTTAAATGTTGTGTTGTTGCTCAGTTATGTCTGTTTGTAACTAACCAATGGAGAAAGGAAAGTCGGTTCGACACCCACCTAGCGCCTGACGCAACACGTGGCGTTAAACAACGTAAGTAATTCGAGCACATAAATGGTTAAGCTAAAACATTACGACCTTCGCATCACCATATCAATCGTTTGCTCATATTTCAACTTTTAAAAGTAATTTCGATGCAGATTTGAAATTCCTACGATTCCTCGTCCGCTTACAACTAATTATAAAAGAAATTCAGGAGCATAGTTGCATCAAATTTAAAAAAAAAAAAGGTCTAACACATTGATACAACGTAACCTGCCTGATCTAGGAAGAGGGAAGAATTTCTTCTGCTGGTGATGTTGGAATGTCGCGGCGTGGGAAGCCAGATCCTTGTTGCTGTTGTTTCGGTTCAAATTCGAGGTTTCACTCAACTTCTTCTCCAGATCAGCGATCTGAAGATGGATATGATCATTTTATCACGGGTGGGGTAAAGAAGGGGTAAACAACCCAGACAGCAAATCAACCGTTTTTTTATATTGATTCAACGTCTGCAGATGTGAATGCAAGTGATATGTCGGTACGTCTGCAGACAATACTGCATGTGAATGCATGTTAGAGATTATAAAATAAGTTTGAGACCGATGCATTAACACTGATAGCACCAGAAGTATAGATTGATATGAACAATTGAACATGCTAAGCAAGTATGGGCTTCATGGAGACAGTTTCTCTCGCTTAGGATGTAGTGCTTCGAAAGGTTTTATCATATTTGTGCTATTCAGACTGATAAGCAAAACATGAAAGGTAGAGGAATACATGAGTAACAAGAAAAAAAACTGCTTTTAGAAGATGTAAAGAACAATACTTTACCAACCATAACCTGAAATACACAAACGTTATGAACAAAGAAATAATTACGGCGTGGCTACAACAAATTGACTGACTTGACTTTTAAAGTGCGTCTTTTCCAGATCGTGCATCTTTTCCAGTGTTTCGATTTGCATTTTAAAGTTTTCTTCACGCTTCAGAAACTCGCTCTCTCTGTAAAAATAAAAAATGATTTAGCAGAACTGTACAAGCATTGAGAATAAACACGATTCTTTATTTGAGTTTCTGAGAAGCCCTTGTGGCGTTTAGAAAACAGGAGGTGTAGTCAAAGTGTAACCCTTTGGACAACAAAATGGGGTTTGCAGGCAAGACCAGGGCCCAAGAACGATGTATTTACGTCATCAATCAAAAAATTTACAAGGATTGATGACACCGATAGCTACATCAGATGGGGACGCATGGTACATTAACTTTGAATAAACAATCTGTTACGTTTTGTCTAGTCGGCTGCGTGGCAACAGCGTCTGTGCGGTATTCTTAACATTGACGGTTCGACATCTGCCCAGTGCACACGGATTAGCTTCTTCCCTCTGTATACTTTACCTTAATTTTCACCACCACGTCCACCAGGGATATGATGCTGCATTCTATTCAGCGCACAAACGTGAAACTGAAATCTATTTCCATACAAAAGCCTTTTGAGGGAGAAAGGAAACCTTATAACTGAGAACTAACCAGACAACCACTTTATCTGGTCCAGATCTGGTAAAGATAGTTGTCTGGGAATATATATATTATTTTAAAATATCGGTGCCATATTAGAATGAGTATAAACCTAACCTCAGTTGGAATTCTTTGATGAGTTTCTTTGCTTTCGTGTACTTCTTGTCAAGCGCTGCAGCCTGGTTCCTGGCAGCTTCCAATTCTTCGTTGGTTTTCTGGAGCTGCTCTTCAATTTCTCTCGTGGAACGCTCCTGTTCCTTCAACTACAAACCAAAGAAAATGTGAAAAAAAAAGTAATACGTTCCTTTTGCTTTTAAGACAAAAAGGTCTTCAAAAAGAAAAGGCAAAAATTTTGATTGACTTAACTGAAAACGCACTAGAATAAACATGAAACAATGAAGTATTACACTAAAACTTTGCGGTTTCAAAATTGATTGATTAAATTACGAGGGAAAAGTCACGTGACGACTGAAGTCTTGTTGGGGCAAGATCGTAGAATGAATTAAAATTACAAATGTGCAAAAACAACAAAAATTGCTAAACTTGACCCACATGTAACTTTAGCTTTTCAATTTCAGCCTGAGTAGCTGCTTGGCGAATCATTAACTGCTTGACCTGAGCATGGCGCTCACTAGCCGAATCCCCGAAGTCTCCATTCTGAAAACCATTGTTGGGACAAAAATTAGCACTTACAAACCTATTTCATTATGGGAGTTTTAAGTAATAACTTGCACCACAAATATTGTTTGCAATAAACCCATACCAAAACTGTCGAAAGATGTTCGTGTTATAATCTGCATTTATTCTGACGTTTCGTCAATCAGAAACGGCTTCAAGGAGGCAGATGAAGTAAACATTGGCTGTTGCACACATGGAGAATCATGCTGCTGATAATCAAACAATAAAGGAATTCATACGGTAGTGTTCATTTTACTTGTTTAGTTGAGGAGATAATAGTTCATTGTTCGAAGTTTCGCTGACTCTTGACAGTTAGGGGTACGAACTTCGAAGAACGAAGCATCACCTCTTCACCATCTTCAATTTTTGTACGATCAGTCAACTCTTCACTTCCTTAGCAGAACTGTCACTAACTGTTTGCAGAACGTGGTTGTGAGCTTTAATATGTGCTCCACAAGCAGTAATCACACCACCTAGTCCAGCTTCTTGAAGCAGTCGGTTGTTGACAATACGTCAGATTATATGTAAACTAAAAGTTACATCATCTTGTGCTAGCCTAGCTTACACCAAAAGAACGCAAGATGCTTTTAAACGAGATGCATGGTAAACAGTTGCATTAGCTTTTAACAATGCAACGTTGATTGGTTGCGCATTTGTTGCAAAGCGCAGAGGCATTGTGACTTTCGTCTTTGGGCTGAAAAAACGTCCTAACACGGGAATTAAACTTCATCATGGTGATATAGCTAAATTTATGAAATATGGCGAGGATAAGGTTTGTCATTGCACGAAGCTGTAGTACTTTTCCTCTCACGTACCTTTTCCAGTACTTTTCGTCAGACATAAGAGGAAAGTATTGCAGCTTCGTGCAATGGTAAACATTCCCCTCGCCATGTTTAAGTCCTACGCCACAAATCAATTCTTCAAGATGTACAAAACTACAAAGAAGAATTCAACTTTCCAAAAAAATATGCCTGAGTGATAACATATGACCAACCACAGAAAATACCTCAGTAGGTAAAGCATCGAGATTGCTTTCCAAAATGCTATTTTCAAGTACATGGCTTTCTCTGGCGTATCCTTCCCCCTGGAAGTGTATAAAGGTCTTGTCAAATATTCAACTTCGGCAATTTTAATGCATTCTGTAAGCGCTACAACACACATTGCAATTGCAAAAGGAGTTGCCAGTGATAATTCAAGATTTTCAAAAACAGAAGATAAATTTCAGCGCAACAAACAGGCTGTACATTGAACTTAGTTGAATCGTATGATTGTTTAAGCCACAACAACCTACCACATAAAAGGTCTGTGAACTACAGACATGTCCCGAATGATAGACGGCCTTTCAAAACAAGCAACGCTTAACGATTTGTATTTTAAAGCAAAACTTCGACATATTTAATGTTAAAATCACAGCAACGGTTTTGAAAAGTTGTTAAAAGCATAGCCTTCTACTGCAAACCAAAACTGAATGAAAAACCATAAAAGTATTCTGTTGTGCAGCCCAATGCAGTTAGGACAACCAATGGTCGTTTACTAGCTATTCTACGTCAATTAAACGTAATTGCACGCCAAATCAATGCAAAAAATGTAAAATAGGCGTTAACAAAAGATGAAAAAATTATAAATCACGAGTTGTAGAAAGACTGGAAAAGATACAAGCATCTGCATGTGATAAGTAATTTCGGAAGAATAAAATATTAACCAGGTAACCAATAGACAATTAGACTTAAATAACCTAAATAACTAAAAGAATCAGGCTTGTGGTTAAAAGAAAACCATGGAAAGTACGACAACGATCAAAAACATATATTTGCACATCAAAAACTGGTGTTAGATAAAGGATTAGTTATGTACGAAAAAATGCAAACAAATTGGTTGAAACATCGACAAAATACATCCATTAAACACTAGAAATACTTGCGCATTCCACCGTTTAAAAGTTTTCATTTCAACTCGAAATGGTATTTTCGTGTGAGCAATTTCCCACATATTTCCACAGTTCGGTTTACAGACTAAGGTTTATTGTATTATAATATGAACTATAAAGTACTTTTTGCATGCAGAAAACAAAATAAGCACATTTTTAGTAAGCAGAAACTGTTATATGCTTCACACCAAAGTTAAAAGCTTCTTCAAGCAAAGGCTAGTCACTATCAGTTCAAAGACGTTCTTTAGTCATCTTCAGAAATTGTGCTATTTTTGGTTGATTTTACATATTTCAACGCAACTTCATCAACATAAAAAAAGCAAATTTCTGATTGAATGTACCTCTGAAATAATATGCTTTGCTGTTTTGATATACAATTGACAATATAGGCTGGCCAAAATCCAGTGACAATTTCCTTGGGCAGTAACATGTAGTGGGCTTTAAGCCACAGACCAAATTTCCACCCTATAGTTGCGGTGAGGCTCATGATCGCCGGATGATCATTGCGCTGTAAATTGAGTGCAAGGAACGCTAAGTTTGGCGCCACCAGACTTGAGTTTGTTTAACCTTTTCACACTAATTCAACTTCAGCAGATGTTGAATCTACATGAAGAACTGATTTCCTCGCCAGGTTGATAACGCGTTACAGCATTCTCGTTGCAATAAATCCAAAAATCTGCCAAGTAAAGCTGCAGCGATGTCATGCATAATGCTCAGCCTCCATACCTTCAGAAAAACAATTACCAGTTCAACTTACTATTGAAGAGCAATTTTCACCGGCAATTTGGCATGCGGAAAGGTTACAGAGGGACAATGGTTATACGCTTTTTCGAAGTCGTTAGACCCTGATTTACGTCATAACCATAAACATGAGAAGCAGTTTGAAGAAAAGGCGCCAAACGTTTGCATGGTTTACCAACCTTTCCATCCACCAACTTCGCCGAAACACATTCATTTTCAAAGCCGTTTTGTAAGATCTCCGAAGGTTTTTCATCATGGCTAGGAAGGAAGTTCTCTTCGTCAGTCAACACAGGAGCAAGGGAGCCGTTTAAATCGTTGTCGTTATCCAAAACTGAGTCTTTTTCCAACTCTTTCTTGTAACTAGAGTCTTTGGTTTCATTTATTGAAACAGTTATGCTCTCTTTCGAGGACAAGAGCTGAAAACAGATTGGCCATAAACTCTGACATACCATTACTACTACAAATGTTAAGACGATGTAAAACGACAATAGATGGACTGGTATAGAACGTAAAAATTTAACAAAAATATGACATCAAATAAAATTTAACCATTAACTAACGTAGTGATCACGCCGACAACGCAATTGCTCAACTTCAAAGCTTACAAAGTTGAACTTCTTATATTGTTTCAACGCCGCCATACGTCGAAAGAAAGTAAATAAAACAACCTTGCTGACTGGGTGTACTGTAGGCAGTACGTTCAATATTTGCACTAAGGTTGGTATACGGTGAACGTATAACAACGCTTAGATAAAGATTAAAGAACCACTAGCAACCCAGCCAGTGAATCACTCTTTGTTTCGCATAATGCTTTGCAGAAACAATCGGATATGAACACACATAGAATGCACAATATGAACATACAATACTCTCAATGAACAGGCAACATATATTATACCAACTTATACTCCTAGCATGCTTGAACTGGGACAGCTAGAACAAATAGAGAATATTCAAAAAGGTCATTTTTTATATTGCGGTTTCATTAAAATATCACACAACGTTTGAATTGAAAAGAAAAACTGAAAAAAAAAACTAGTGGCCATTAACAATCTTAAATTAAAACTTATTTATATATGTGCAAACAACTACACATATGTAATTAAAAATTCCTGACTTATTTTAAGAGAGCTTAGAATGTCATCGCATTCTACCAAGTTGCTCGTGCGTTTTTGGATGGAAGACAAGTTTCTCCACCAGTCCCTTTGTTGCACTTAATTTTATAGCATGCATGTTTATGTGAGGTAGGTGTGAGGTACAAGTAGCACCTTTGAACCCTGGGCAGTCGCCATGGATTGTTACACTATGGGTCTCGGGGAACACTGGTCTTGATCACACACCAAACTAACAAGTGGGTCCACGTCCCACCTCATGGGCAACAACCTCGACTGGTTGGCTAAAACTTGTTAGAAATCCTGCTGCCTTGCAGGAAATACTTTTTTAAGTAAAGGCTAGGCCCACCGCCAATAACTGTGGTTAGCGTCAGGAAGGGCATCCGGCTGGAAAATCTTTGCTCCAAAATATTATTTAAATGCAGCAAAAGCTAAAAATGGCCCCTAGTCCCCAGCAGCCCTTAGATGGGCAAGGGGTGCGAAGAATCTCTGGGTTCCGAGAAAACAAAAAAACATTGAAAAAAGATTATGGTGTTAGAATCGGATGCTGGAATGTGGGAAGTTTGTGTGGTAAAGGAACTGAAATATGTGAAGAACTAAGAAAAAGAAGGGTGGATATATGTTGCCTAGAGGAAGTAAGATGGAGGGGACAGTCAGCGCGGTTTTTAGGTGTCAATGGGAGGAGATATAAGTTATGGTGGTCAGGAAATAACACAGGAATCGGTGGTGTTGGTTTCTTGGTAAAAGAGGAATTGTGTGAGAAAGTAATAGAAGTTAGAAGAAGGAGTGACAGAGTGATGACAATGGTACTTGCTTTTGAAGAGGAGGTAGTGAGGCTAATCTGTGCATATGCACCTCAAAGTGGTAGGGATTACTTAGAAAAGGAAAGTTTTTATGATGTTTTGGCAGAGGAATGGGATTTACGGAGTTCAAAAGAGTTGGTGTTTGGATTAGGAGATTTTAATGGACATGTTGGAAAACAAGCAAATGGGTTCGAGGGCATTCATGGAGGGTATGGTTTTGGGGAGAGAAACATGGAAGGAAGAATGCTACTTGAATTTTGTGATGAAAGGAAACTTTGTATTGCCAACACATGGTTTAAAAAGAAAGAGAAAAGGAAGGTGACTTACAGCTCAGGAGGACATGAGTCGGAAATTGATTTTATTGTGGTTGGGCAGGAACAGAGAAAGTACTTGAAGAATGTGAAAGTAATTCCGTGGGAGTTGCAGCATAGACTAGTAGTAGGAGACTTAAATATGAAAAAAGTGAAGAAAATTGTGAAGAAAGAACGAGTTTTTGTGAGAAATGTGTGGAAACTGGAGGAAAAAGAAACGAGAATTAAGTTTGTGAAAAGAGCAAAAGAGCTGGTAAACATGAGTGCGCAGGACTTGTGGGCTTCATTTCAGAAAGGTGTCCTAGCAGCATGTGATGAAGTATGTGGGAAAAAGAAAGTGAGGAGGGGTCGTGGAGACACATGGTGGTGGGATGAAGAGGTGAAGCATGCGATTTCACAGAAAAGAGATGCATACAAGCAGTGGCGCAAAAATGGGTCAGAAGAGAATAAAAAGAAGTATAAGAGTATGAAAAAGAAGGCAAAGAGGGTTGTTGCAAGAGCTATGAAGAATGGTGCTGAGGAGGAACTTAATAAAATGGGGGAAAGCCAAAACAAAGTATTCAGACTCATAAAGCAAATGAAAAAGGATGGGAATGATATTGTAGGGGGAAGATGTATAAGGAGTGGAGATGGGAAGTTGCATTTCAGCCCGGAAAGCAGAGGAGAAGTGTGGAAGGAACATATGGAAAATGTTATGAATAAGGAGAATGTATGGGATCATATGACAGAGGTTGATCTGGTGGAGGGTCCAGCTGGAAAGGTTACTCGTGATGAAGTGGTGGAGGCAATGGGGCAAATGAAACTGCATAAAGCAGCCGGTCCATCAGAAGTGATCGTAGAGATGATAAAAGCAAGTGGAGAGTTGGGAATTGAAGTAATGCTACAACTTAGCCAAAGGGTATTAGATGGAGAGGGAATGCCGGAGGAGTAGAAGCATAGTACTCTTGTTCCATTGTTCAAGAGAAAAGGGGATGTGAGAAGTTGCAGTGCATATAGAGGTGTAAAACTACTAGAGCATGGAATGAAAATTGTGGAGCGAATACTAGAAAAGAGGTTGAGAACATTGGTGAAATTAAATTATATGCAGTTTGGATTTATGCCAGGAAAAGGTACAGTGGATGCTCTGTTTATATTGAGAAGAATGCAGGAGGAATACCGAGAGAAGCAGAGAAAACTATATATGTGTTTCGTCGACTTAGAAAAGGCATTTGACAGAGTACCAAGGAAAGTGATGGAGTGGGCAATGAGGAAAAGAGGTATACCGGAGGTAATAGTGAGAGCTGTGATGTCTATGTATGAGGATGCAAGAACAAAAGTGAGAGTTGGATCAAATTATTCAAACGAGTTTTTTGTGAAGGTTGGTGTACACCAAGGATCAGTTTTGTCACCTCTGATATTTGCTATTGTGGTTGACGTTGTAACTGAAGGAGTGAGGGAGGGCTTATTGAGTGAAATTTTGTATGCAGACGACCTGGTCTTGACAAGTAATAGTATGGAGGGACTGGAGAGAAAGTTTGAGAAATGGAAAGAAGCATTTGAAACTAAGGGTATGAAGGTGAATCTTGAAAAAACAAAAGTGATGGTGAGTGGAGCAGAAGGAACAGTTGTTGAGAGCAAAGTAGATCCCTGTGGAATATGTGGCAAGAGAGTGATGAGAAATTCAATGCAATGCAAGGAATGTGGAAAGTGGGTACATGCAAGATGTGCTAATGTCAAGAGAGCCGCAACAAGATTGGCGAAGTGTTTTGTTTGTGGGAAATGCAGTAAAGGAAGGAATGAAGTGGAAGGCCAATATGATGAGTTCTGCCATGGCATCGAAACAGTGACAGACTTCTGTTATCTGGGTGATCGGATAAATGGAAGTGGTGGATGTGAAGCAGCGGTGACAACAAGGGCAAGATTGGGCTGGGCAAAGTTCAGGGAATGTGGGGAAATGTTGTATGGCAGAAAATTCTCACTAAGGATGAAAGGGAAAGTATATCGGAGCTGTGTGCGGCCTGCAATGCTATATGGTAGCGAGACATGGATATTGAGAGAGAGTGAACTGGCAATCCTGAGAAGAACGGAAAGGTCAATGGTGAGAGCAATGTGTGGGGTGAAAACGAGAAGGGAAAAAAGGACTGAAGAATTGTTGGATATGCTAGAGATGAGAGAGACCATAGACCAACTGGCAAGGGCAAATGGAGTAAGATGGTATGGACATGTGATAAGGAGGGAGGAAGGAAGTTTTCTTAGAAAGGCACTAGATCTAAAGGTGGATGGGAAGAGGAAACGCGGTCGTCCAAGAAGAACGTGGAAACAACAAGTGAAGGATGAATTTAAAAAAGTCGGACTGAAGGAGGAAGATGCAAGGGACAGGGTGAAATGGAGAAAAGGGATTAAAACAATTGCTGCGCGGAAACAATCGGCCACCCCCACTAGTGGGGAACAAACCGACGATGGATTATGATGATGATGATGTTTATCTTTTACAACTACCAAAACATCATAAACTGTTTAAAACAAAGTAAAAAATTAAATAGACGCGTAAAAAATGAACATAATAAACGACACAACCAAGATTTGAACTAGCAACCCCTTGAATCTCAGCCAGATGCGGTACCGCTACGCCAAAAAAGATAAATTTAATCTTCGCGAAAACACGTTTGCAAAATTCCTTCTTTGTACATTGGTTCAACGTTTTCAGGCGTTGAATCAATGTAAAAAGAAGGGATTCCAAAATCTTTAAAAAAAGAGATATCACAAACAGTGCTTACTTCATTGTGTCCCTGATATTCCCATCCGTCGTTGCTATGATGCGCGTCATCATCATCATCATCAAGCACAACGCTCTGCAAAGCCAAGGTACACACTGAGACACAAAACTCAGTTGCTACATGCAATGTGTTTGCATTTCTAACTAGAGGGCACTTTGCAAAGTAACTTTATCTGTATTTCGGATATTGGAATTTTGTTTGTACTATGTGATTGGCAAAAAAATATTTTTTTGAAAAATAATTTTTTAATAAAAGACCAAACATCGTGTTTTATTTCAACCAGATTTTCAGAAAAAATCCTTGCCACTGCAGTGGTTTCAAATTAAGAATTAACGGAACCAGAAATGCCCCAAGCTATTTAATGCTTTTGTTGTCAAGCTTCACTGAGATACGACACTGCCAACAAAAATCACATTATTTTGTGCCACGATTTACTGCAGGGATTGTCAACATTTTTGCATGCGGACCCCTTTGGTACTAACGAAAGCTAGGGCGAACAGCACTAATAAAATTTTAGATAGGTTGACTGTTTTGCTAGAAAAGAACGCATTTTGGCACAACCCATGGCAAATTTTTTGGCACATTGTAACTCAAGCAACAACAGTGACCAGCAAACAGCCAAACATACCATCAAAAATTGGGCTCCAATAACAACGAAAAAGAAACTAGGACCCATGAAATGTCGAAAACACATAAAAACCATTTCCTTCAAAGCTCATGAAACACAATAGTGGTCAAACGCACACTAATGTTTACATGACATTTACGAACTTAAAATAAGCAGCCCTATGCTCAGATATGTTTTGGTAAGTACCTCTTATTGAATGTATGTGAGTTTTGCATAGAAATGCAAAATAATGTCTGTTAAACCAATAAACATTTCGTCGAGGTTGTTTTTACATCGAAATTCCTAACAGACACTCTCAAAATATCATGCAAATGTCTGTAAGTCAACCTTGATGTTGGTATGTTGATGCCTTCCGCGGGAAGCACAGAAAAAGGTAGCAAAGCCCTGATTTAACGTTTGCTTTCGCGATACCGTTGCCGATGGGTACCGTAGCCCAAACAACAATGCATACTACATTACTACAACTAGATCTGTCCGCTAGTTTCGATCCACAATTACTCTAAACTAACCACATCTTGCATGCACAGAAAAAGAACAATGCTTACAAAAGTTTGACACATTTTATAAAATTTATAAATCCTGTTTCTATCGTTAGATAACGCAAAACTGATGTAAAAAAAACTTGTCCTTGAACCCAATGCGACACCGATATTTCCGGTGGACGGAAGTGACGTCAAGCCATTCTAGAATTCCACGGTTGAGTGGAACCAGCTGGAGCGAACGCTGTGTATGTATTTCACGTTTTTAACTCAATAAACAAAGATAATCTAGCAATTGATAAAACGTAATGTGCATAAAATTATGGAACCAGGTGTGTGTGTGCAGTGTTTTTTCTAAGGTGTTTTAGGGGACCGAAACGGTACCCCAAATTTCTCCAGCGATTTCCCAAAATTTGGACTTGCAACTACAGTAGAAAAGTAATGGTTGTTTCTCGCTATGTCTTGTCGATAATACGAATATGGCCTACGATCAATAGTTCACGTCCGGAAAAAAGAATAAGTGGATGTACAGCTAACAGCTGAATCACAGAGTTATTCACAAAAGAAGTGCACCTTCGATACTCGTCAATGTTTATTTCTGATTTATGGCGCATAATGATCAGTTTTTACGTGTGGAAACATAACAAGCACAGAAGCCAACAAGCACACTTTGTTTGATTGTGCAGCAAACTTGTTTGGCGTTGATTGTATGTAGTTATGGCTATTTTTTGGTATTTAAATGAAACACTTGCGGTCTCTTAAAACTACTTAGCGGTCACCCAAACCAAACCTTAAAAAAACCCTGGTGTGTGTGTATTAATTCTTTTCAACAAATGAAAAAAAAAAAAAACTTCATGCTGCCTCATTAAGACATATTTTTCGGGGATCAACATTTAAGAAAAAAGCTAGCCAGCATTCTTAACTTCAATCTATTGGGAGAAATTTACTCGTTTTAGTCTTTTAAAAAAAATTGACTGGTTTACAAACAAAATAACCCCAATTACATGCTCATCATCATCCTCATCATGGTTTTGATCCCAGCCAGAAGTTTCCTGGAGGAGCGATTGCTTGATCAGCCGGGCAACCTATAGATCAACAAACAACATTGTCAACTTTGGCGTGGAACAGAGAGGCATTTCATAGTAGTAAAATAATTAGCACTCAACACAGCCTACAAACTGAAACTGCATGTAATTTATGAGCATCTTTTGGTGGATAGACCAACGCACAAAAAGGATATTGCAGCCGCACACTTACCACACAGAGATAGTGGCACTAGCACATAGCCGTACGAGACCAAACCATTTTGGGGGGGGGCAGAACGTAAATTTGCCGAAATCTGCACACTTTTATAGAAATTCCCAAATATAATCTATGCGGTGCATGATAACAGTGAAAAACTAACATAACAAGACCACCAGCTAGCTAGAATTTCTTACCAAAGTAATCAAGATAGAACAACTGAATTCATCTTTGAATATACCTTGCTTGTGCATTGCTCGATGCTTTTGCACTTTGGCATGCTGGTAGGTAGGAGTAAGTAACATTTAGGAGTATTATATATTTCAGCGGTAGCATTTTAAATGTTGGTGAAATTAACATGATACAGTTGCATATATAAACTAAATATGTATTTTTTTATTTTGGGGCGCAACTGCATCATTTTAATTTGGGTAGTTTTATAAAAGTAACTAAACAAAGCTAAGCAACCCTACAACATTAACATTACATTTAACAGGTAGAGTGGTAGACAGTATAACATTTTTTTGTAAATGTTGTGGTGTTGCTTAGCTATGTCCGTTTATGGTTGAAAAAGTACTGTAACCTCTCCACCCGAATTGTTTTATAAAAGTATTCACCAGATTTATATAAATTCATATTTTGTAGTTGCCCTAATCAAGATGATGCATTTATGGATATTATGAAAAAATTAAAGACTTTGTAAATTTTGATGCCGAGGCAACTGCATCATGCCAATTTGAGCAGTTTTATAAATAGACTATGATCAGATAATTTCATATTTTTTTGTTGCCCAAATCTAAACGATACAGTTATGTAAATGGAAAAAAAATTAATGAATTTGTTCATTTTGGGGAAACTGCCTCACGCTAATTTGGGCAGTTGCATAAACAGACTAATCAGTTTCATCAGATGATGTCATGTTTTCAGCTGCCCAAATCAACACGATGCATTTGTGAAAATTAATAAAATTAGCTATATAGCAAATTTTGTGTTTTGATTTGGGCACTGGGCAGTTTCACAAAAGTATTAGAGACACATTTTGGTGGCTGCCCAAATTGGCATGATGCAGTTGGTTAAATGCATTTCGTACTACAGTTTGATCACCATACAATACATCAATACGGGTGTGCCAAATGAAAATTTTGCGGCACATTTCTTGTGCAAATAAGAAGCTGTACCGTACTTAGTTTGATAGGTAAAAGATATTAATTTGTAGTTTTTCTTAATTCATGCAATTTTGAAGCTTTTCATATAGCAATTTTTGCCCTAATAATTGCAAGATTTTGCCCGAATTCGCGACGTTTTAAAACAACAGGGGGGGCACTTGCCCCCCTGCCCCTTGGCTCGTACGGCTATGCACTAGCATAAGATTCATTTTAACTAAACAGTACTGTGATATGAATTGATATGGCTAGCATCTTTTACTTACATGGTTCCAAAACTCTTAGCTTGGTTTAACACATACAAAAACACAGCGTTCAGCAAACAAATGCCAAATCAGATGCTATAAAAAGGGTTAAAAGACTTACAACAACAACAACAACAAAACAGAAAATGGCAGTTTTACAATTTGACTCATACCTCAGAGTCTTCTGTGCCTTCCTTTTCACGGCCGATTTTGAAGCGCACTACACCTTCAGTATTCCTTAACACCGATCCGGCATAAGCTTGTGTCACGCCAACTAACGAGTTACCATCGACTTCAATGATTTGGTCGTTGACTTTGATCCTGGAGAACAATGCAAGAGTGGGGGAGTCTGTTTCTTTTAGTGTCACTTTCGTTTTTGGGAGAGAAGTAATTTCACAACACCACAAATAGATAAGAAAAAATAAGAAGATTGAAGAACATTACTCAAACAACACACAAAACTAGTAAACAACTTAACAAAAACTATATTTTTAATTTCATGTCCCCTGTGAACGATTCCATGCATTTACGGTTGTGTAACATTAAATTGCATCAAAATACGAAAACACTCAAGATTTTCAACTGCGAAATAAAGCGATTTGTTATGGAGAAAACAAAACGACAACGGGAACGGTTTGGCGAGAGAGCTTATGGCACTTTGAGTGGAAAATGAGTGGCCGTTCTATTCAAGAAATATAAACATCCATTCAAGTGGATTGAACTTTTACAGCCATGAAAAGAGGAATATTTAAGCCTATCAAAAGCTTTAAAAGTCTAAATCAAACAACACAGCTTGAAATCTAGTTGTTAATGCTTTTGGGAAAGTCGTGTAAAAATTCTTTCTGCTTGCCTTCGTATAAGCCTTCGAGGCTGGACGTCTATTCTTTTACCACCTCATACTGTAAGCCCTTTCACAACTGTGACCAATACATTTTTAGAAAAAACTTCTTTATCTCAAAGAAATAGATATTAGTCTGTCGCACAAAATTAACTTGCAAATGTAATCATATTTTAAAAACAGTAGCCTATACAGTCGAAGCGATCCAAGCAAAAATGATGGTGAATTACGACCACCAGTAGTACTGGTCCAGTACACCACCTTCATATTACATGATGTTATATGCAAACAAAAAAAACATCTTACCTGCCGTCTCGCTCCGCGGCGCCACCTGGTGTTAATGTTTTGACAAAGATCCCAAGTTTTTCTAAACCAGCGTCGGCCCCGACGCCCATTCCTATAATGCTTAGGCCAAGTCCACCAGAATCTGAAGAACAAAGCAGAATATTTTAGATTTTAACTCGACAGTTCCTGGTGGTATTCGTGTGAGTCTCTGGAGCCGAGAATCTATCCTTTCATCACTCCATGTTGGATAGGTTCACCGAACTCTATTGAAAAGCTACTGGAGACCTACTGCTACTTTGGTGAGTCAGAATTTCTAAATATACCAGTTTCTCGTATGAACAACGATCCCCACGAGATAAGGACGGAATGGCCCGTTTCGGTGAGTCCGATCCCTTAACGGGGGATTTTTTTCAATTTTTTTTTTAAATTATTGGGTACCGTAGCCTAATTTATTATCATTGCTGTTTTAGGGTTAGGGGTTTGGGGTTAGGGGTTAGAGGTTAGGAACTCACCGAATCGGACTCACCGAATAGTAGCAGACCCAGATAAGGCTACATGTGTAGATAAACACATGGAAAATATGACGAGGACTTTAGTGAGTTTTTAACTAGCTTTACCATCACCTATGTTGATGTTAGAATCGCTAAACTAGAAAACAGAGAATAAGTTATGGGAAACATTTAAAAAAATCTGCATGACACTTTCAGTGGTATCGTTATGAAAGTGGAATTACTGAGATTTCTACAAATTCCTGATGTGATGTGGTAATCCGTGAAGATTTGATGATCCCCAAATGTATGTTAGTGATGCTGAGCATAACTAAGCATTAAGCAACACCATAATTAATTCAACATTTCACATTAAAAGCGCATTGTCACAATGTGATGACTTAGGTATCAATAACAAAGTTGCCATTTTTGATGCAGCAAAACGCTTACAACAGCATGCAGCGTAAGCGCATCAGCTTTATATTAAAAAGTCTCTAGCTTTAAAATTTGTTGCAAAATGCCACCCTCGCTTGAGCCACTGAGGCTCAAGGTCCGTCATTCTACAACACCGTGATGTCGATGTTGATGGTATAATTCGCAGAAAATACTGTATTCAGTTAGTCCTGGACATGAGCAAAAAGAGTATGAAGAACAAGAGTATTTTGAAACAAATGCAACTCCAACTGGTTTTAAACTGGGAGATGAAAAAGCACGCACGCGTTGATTGTGAGCTGAATCTATTAGTATGGCGCAGCTGACGATACATTGAAGAGAACATCTGCTTAAGTGACCAGTCACCTCAGAGGAGTACATCTTTTGTTACTGAGTCATCCAACAGGCAAGAAAAACAAGGTCTCCACGAAACAAGTAAAACTTTTATTTTGTAAATTGCGCTCCTTGAGTATTGTCAAACTCATCAAGCAAATCATTCTTTCCTCACATCTGATTTAGCGCTTGCAGACGTTTAATCAATGTACAAAGAACTGATTTGATGACTGGTCAGTGATGGCTTCCTTGTGCAAAAACTAAGCCTAACCGATTTATGGAAATCAAAATAAAGGATAACTTGATGGTCCAGAAAAAAATCCTGTCCATGTAGTGATGCTGCTTGTTTTTTATTACACCGTAGACAGCCTGAATGCAAGCATCACATGTCGTGTTAAAGCAGGGGTTGCCAACCTGAGGGCCATGGCCCTCTAGTGGGCCAAGAGCCTTTTTCGAGGGGGGCATGGAAAAATTTGAAAAATTGTAAGTTTATTAATTTATCTTCTCTAAGTCCACTCCAACACTATATAACAAAAGAAATAAATTAAAATTTAATAAAAATACTAGTAGGCCTACATTTTGCCCAAATCTTCATGAAATAGTCTTCCCGGTTGTTATGACGTTTCTTAATTTTTTCAACTGGTTGAAAAAAATAGGGGGGCCTTGATTTTTCAAAATTTTCAAAGGGGGCCAACGGTGTAAAAAAGGTTGGGAACCGCTGTGTCAAAGAGTCCCTTCAAAATCAGGAAATGGTGAAAAATTTTCTATCGCTTTGCAGTGTGCCTTACCCAGCCAGCAAAAGAATCATTTTTTACATCTGCAGACGTTGAATCGATGAAAAAAGGACTGATTTGCTGGCTGGGTAAGCGCCGTTTTCTCACCAATCAAAACATTACACACGACCACAGGACTTACTTTTCACAATCTCCGCATCAAGTATATCCATGAGCTCCACTCTCTTCTCTAGCTCATATTCTGCTGATGCGGACACGGGATCAACGTCATCATTGCAACGATCGTATTCGTGAGTAGAATGGGTTAGAAAAACCTAAACATAACGTCATAATGGCATAATCTTATTCTTATGCAAATCTTCGTCTGCAAACTGGGAATCTAATTTAAAAGTAAAAATCCAAAATTTTTTTGCCCATTTGATGGGCTACTGTTTGACCATATCTGAAGTTAAAAGTTTAAAGCAGGGGGTGTTTGACGTCATGGGCAGCATTGTATAATATCAATATTGTAGAATGGGCATAAGATATCCATTAAGAGCAAACACATCTCAGTATTGGTGTTATCAAATATCCACTTTCCGCTGTAGCAAAACCCCAGAAGCCCTCCCTCTTCGGATATGACACCACTACCAAGGTGCCGCACCCCAACCGCCAACAAATCAACCCATTACACGTTGAATCTATGAAAAGGTTGATTTACTAGTTGGAATGTGGCAAGTGAACTTGCAAAACTATCATTAACTATTTTAATGTGTCTGTAAACACATCAAAACAACGCAAAACAGCAAAATTTAAAGCTGATGACAAAATCAGAAATAAATTCCATAGCCAATCTAGATAACCTTGTTACATTTCCACATTCACTGGTCTTATAACAGACAGATTTTAGGCTAAAGCAAACAGAAGCTACATAGGTCATTGCTACCAAGGCAGTGGCATAATAAGCTACCGTACCTCTCAGAACTGCAGTGGTTCAATAAATGCGTTAACGCGTTGCAGTTTAATATTAACGACCGATCTGCTTTGGTGGCCGTGTAAGATAAAGCCACAACATAATTTCTGCATGGATACAAGAGTAAATTGCATAACTTGTTGCACAAATGGAGGACGATAAGATAACAATTGTTGATAAGAGACATGAAAACTTATGAAGTGCTCATCCAATCAGCGAATCAGTCGCTTTTTACATTGATTCAAAGTCTGCAGACGTTGAATCAATGTAAAAAGTGACTGATTTGCTGGCTAAAGAGTTCCCATTTTGCAAAAAAACATCTCAACTTAAGCAGCTGAACAGTGAAGTTCCAGTTGCTTTCACACATTGCTTCAAATGCTCCATAAGTAAATAGCACGCTGACGTGTCGAGTGACATGGTTGACACCAACTTAAGATCAACAAAGGGACAGGTTAAAACCAGGTCCGCTTTTTTCGTTAATTTGAACACCGCGGTGTCGTTTGAACGTAAATAGAATTTTTCAAATTACTTCGGTGCCCAAGTTTTGGTGAGAAAACTTGAAAAACATTTTCTGTATCACCAAACCGATAACAGAAGATGAAAATATTTAGAAAGTTGGCCATTCACGTGTACGTTCTCTTCATTCCAAGCAGTGTATCATGGAAGGCAAGTGAAGTTTCATCTTTCATGTATTTCTTAACATGAATTCCTTTTGAATAACAAAAGTGAAGTAGCAAAGCTAATTTGTAAAAGTGAACTAAACCCCATAGCGCAGATGAAGCAGAATAGTTTCAAGATACCACATACAATAAGATACTTTTTTCTACACAAGTCATTTATTCACATGCATCAATAACATGGATGAACTAAACTTTTCTTCTACTGGTGTAAACAAGCATCCAGCTCCGTCCTTGCAGAAATAGCAAGTGGTAAAACTAAAAAACGATGGCAGCGAAATTTGAGAATAACCACACAGGCTGATCAACCACTGAAATAATAAGAACGTTGTGGCCATGCACAAGTGTTCAAGTACTCAGTTAACAGAAGTGGTGATTTTCACATTGTTGCAACGTCGCCAGACGTTTAGAAGGACAACTTTTTAGTGAGTGTCATCAGTCAGCATTTAGGTGACGAAGCGGTGGTTTGAAGTGGCATCAATGGCACAATTGGGTGTTTTTCTCTTCAAGCTTATGTTCGCAGAGTAAATATGACCTGGTGAAAAGATTCTAGCAGTACACAATGTCGTTTAGCCAACTTCAGCAGAAACAGCGCATTTAGAAATTCGAAGCAAACTACTTGGCCACCATAGCTTGCTATGACGGAGAAAGGCTCTATTAGCCATAAACAGCCGAGATAAAATTTAAATCGCACGTGTCGACATCAAGTCAATGATATCAAACGTTAAACATCGCAAACAATAAATTGCATGCAAGACAACTTCTTGAGATTACATCAAAGAGAAGAGAATTTTGTGTGTGAGCAAAAAAAACTAGTTCGACAGCAAATAAGAAGGTTAAGTTGAAAGAAATCTATAAGTGTTTTCATGAAGTTAAACTTGTTTTTTACAACAATTATAAAAATTAAATTCACGAAACAATGGTGACTAAATGGTAGGCTGAAATCAGAGCCCGACGAAAAACAATAACAGCTCTAGGCTTTCACGTCTTAAACACTGGTCAGACAACCCTGATTAGTTTTAATGTTTCCAATGGTTTACACAAACTTTTTACTTGCGATCCTTGCTTTTTGATACACAAGACCACCGCCAATTATCATAAAAAGGCTTGTCTGGGAGAACACTGAAATCTTTGAGTATGGAATTGTTTAAAATCCCACTTTGCAGAGACTGGCCCGACTTTCAGGCAAGTTCAGAAATGATATTCAGATAACAATAATACAATACAAATCTTATTTCAAGTGGGATTTGTAATACATTGAGTTTAAAACTGGTTTACTGAAAGAGCTTAAAAATGATTCCAAAACCACAAACTTTTTTAAAAATGATTGTCATTAATCAAATGATAACTAACATAGTATAGACGTAAAGTAACAACTTTAGAAGCAGTAATGGAAACATGGTCCCATTGGGAGGACTGTCTGAATATTCTGTATTATATACTGGCTTGTTCAAAAGAGTTAATCCTAGTTAAGTGCACAATGAAAA
The DNA here is from genome assembly GCF_918807975.1 of Aplidium turbinatum. Lineage (NCBI taxonomy): Eukaryota > Metazoa > Chordata > Ascidiacea > Aplousobranchia > Polyclinidae > Aplidium > Aplidium turbinatum. The sequence goes on along the minus strand of NC_137475.1, from coordinate 6,068,579 downwards.
ATATGTCACAGGAATGTGATCCAACATACGCGGTAGCTTATTCCTGCTATTAAAAAACAACAAGTTACGGCTGTTTAGAAATCACATTATGTCAATGCCCTTCATTTGTACACTTGAATTGCCGTCGCTATTGAAAGCTTTATACGCTACAAACAATCGAGTAAGTGTCAAAAAACAAACGTGTGGAGATGAAAAACTTATTCTTTCTACATCTCTTCACCGCCTCTGGTTTAGCTTGTGGCTTTGATACGTGGGTTCTGATGCTATAAAGAACAAAATGAACCAGGAACATTCTCAATGACATGAGACGGCTTCGTTTAGCAGCCTATGCATTTTGAGATAACAGTAAGGTCATTTGGTCACAATTCACAAAAAAGGAAAAGTGCAATAAAAGTTCATTTTAGTCACCTAAAACCTTCGATAAACACCAAGTTTTAACGTTTAAATTTTAAAGCAAGCCCCAGTGAAGTTGCAAACTGTGCAAAATTTTTAACAGCAACTTCAGATAAGACACAAATTGGGCCTTTTGCGTGAATGAACCTCTATTCCGCTTTGCAGAAAAAGATTCCAAACAATGTTGCCTTCGTCGACTCTACGACAAAAAGCAACAAAATACAAAGATGGCAAATGAAGTTTAGTTCATGAAAACGTGTCTGTGATCATTTGATACAACACCAAGGAAATGACGAGTTGTGGGAAAGAGTACACAGTAGAAACACAGCAGTATACTGTGAGGTGAATCAAGTCTTCAACATTGCCTCGCTCAAATGATTTCGCTCTGTGAGTCTCTTATTTTTTTTTTTAAATCAAAAACGTGTCAGTTTAAAGACGTTTGAAAGATTTACAGAGGTCACTTGACAGGTATACCACGCGAGATTATGACTTAAATGTTAACCTTTTATAATGGTCGTAATATTGGGAATCAGGGCGATCGATTTTCTAATCACAAAAAATGACATGCTTTATTGTTTTAGTCTTGAAAGCTTACACTTGACTTTGTAAGCAAAATTCTACCTAACAACACTGCAAAGCGTTTATAAATCATAGTTTCAAATTGTTTACAGCTGAAATCGTTCACAATTCAAAAAGTTATTAGGCACTCTGAAAATTATTTAAACTACTATCTTTTTGCTTCATATATTAAGAAAGTTATAATTTGTCCATGATTGAGATTAAGTATTGTTTTTGTGACATGTACAGAAACGGTGTAAGTGTGAGATACCCGACATATCTACCCATATAAAGTATTTCGGGTGAAAAAGTAAAGTGACCACGATTTTAACCCAACACAAATAAAAAAATTAAGTTATCCTGTAATGTTTAAAGCATAAGCACTCACACCAGGCAACACAGATCAGAGTACGACAAGCAGTCCACACCACCAAAGCAGTCCATAGATAAGACCAATAAAAAGACTCAAGTTGTCAACCTCCTAGTGGTGAGCCCTGGTAATCATTCTTGCAATCAAACGAATGACAACAAAATTAATCGAGACAGCAATTGTAGCTCACAGAGCTCTATGCAACTCCATCCTGCACAGAGTGATGTCGACCCGGAATATGCGCCCTTCATGTCAAATAGCTGTTCAGGGCGGGCAACTTCAGTTGTCGACTTGTCGTATGGGAAGGCATCACCTTGCTGCAGTTGAATGTGGAAGGCCTGACCAAGTCTAAAATCGACCATCTCTTGTGAAAGCGTTGCACATAATTAGGCCATACCATACCATGTTGCCACATATGTACTCATGAAGCCAGCAAAGGTTGTCATTTTTGCATCGTTGTAAGGTCGCTAGACGTTGTAATGACAAAGTAAAAATGACAAATTTGGTAGCAGGATATCAGCTTAATTAAAACGATAAACGTCACACAAGTTATTAAAATATGTAGCGCACTGTTACTTTGTACAAGCTATTGAAGGTTTCACAAGTGTAGAAAAACTATGCACTAGTAGGCTATGCAACAGTGGGAAAAAACAATACGATTCAAAACAGCAAAACCCTCTAACTAGGTCGCCTCTGTAAATAATATCTATACAATTCAGTCAAAGTAGAGGTAGGGGATACAACACATTTTTTTGGGGGTAGTGTCAAAAACATCAGTGTCCAACCTTTTTGGAAACAGTTTGGTTGTACGACCTCAAAACTTCAAAAAATAATAAAATCCGTCAAATACACATCAGTAGACATCATTCGTAAGATTATCTTCATCAAATTCGCGAAACGAAAAATCACGCTAAATTTCAATGATATACAGTATACAATTAACTCACACCAACAACTCAAAATATATAGCAGCCTCAATTTTCAAAGAAATCGGGTACGCCGGTCTAGTTTCCAAGCTTCGGTTCTTGGATGTATGACCATGACCATTTTTTTCCTGGAATTGAAGCTAGAAAATGGAAGTTCGGTAACAAAACTTTCGAGGGGGGGCAAATGTGAAAACGGCGGTTGCATGCCCGATTCCTTTCCCCAAAGTGTGAAAACACACCCTGCACATCCTGCATAACAGTTTTCGGGTACCATAGTTACAGTTTCACAGTTTGGTAGCAGACTCCTTGTACGGAAATGTGAGTTTCACACTTCGGTAGCAGGAATCTGGGTACCGTAGCATGAAACTCACACTTGCATGCACGGAGCCTGGAAAAAAGTCACTTTTAGAATATACACATTAAATTCAAGTGCATTTTTATCTTTTTTATTTTAAGTTCAAAGATAAAAATGCGTTTTTAATTTTTGATACGACATATGCATTGATCGCTTCTCTCTGAAGCTTCGTTTCTTTATCTTTTTTTGGAGATCCACCAGGTGCATAAGATAATATTGCAATAACGGTTTCTGATAAAAATGGCAACTTATCACCTAACACAAAAACTAGATTCAGTTTTTCAGTCATCATCAATAAGTAAAGGTGATTGCTTTGTTAACTAGGCTAACTCAGGGGTCCGCAAATACTTTTTGGCGCGACCCAAAAAACAATCGTTCGAAGCCTTCGCGACCCAAACGTTTTAGAAGCATAAAATTTTGAAGAAAATATTTTGCAATTTAATATCAAATTCAATACGGTCGTCTGCTTATTAAGCCCACATCGGAACTGGACGATTTCGGGCTTATTAAGCGGGAGACAATTTTCTACCACTCCTATACCTTCAGTAATTCCGGAATGGACCAAATTGGGCTAAATAAGCCGGTGGACCTACTAACCGTCATCGTGTGAGCTTCTGGGGCCGAGGGTCTATCCTTTTACCACCCCAGATTCACGATGTTCCCAGACTACACTGGAAGGCTACTAGAGAGCAGCCAGTCTTTGGTTTCATCATCCATGACGCACAGACCTTGCACTCCGTTTGATGGCTTGAAGATGGTACAGTCATTGATGATGTGGTCTGCGGTGTGTTCCTCGGCAACACATTCACAGGAGGAGGAATAGGCCATTTCCCATTGTTGCATGGTTGAGCGGAAAAGCCCGACGCCCGTATGAAGACAGTTGAAGCCCACCCATGTCTGTTTTTGTAGTGTCAGGCCGATGTGGCATATGTTGGCTTCGGAGATAAACAGATGAAGTGTGGTGGTAGGCTATTTGACTTCCATTCAGAATTCCATTTATGGTCTGTCCATTACCCAAATAGTTGCATAGATGTCTTGTTCACCAGCTTCGTTGATCAGTAGTTGAGCGGCTGCCACGAATGGATGTCAGGATTTCATTCGACAAGGGTGCTCGTTTGGGGGAGCAGAAATCGTCTGGTTGTGGTGGAGAAGATGTTAGGCTCCAGTGCCTGTCGGCCGAGAGACAAAGTGGCTTCTTCGCGACGAAGCTCGGCAAGTTGGATGCCAGCGAGAATGGGGAGATTGTCCAAGGGTGTGAGACGCAGAGATCTAGTCACTGTGCGCAGGGCGCTTTTTTTGGCAGTGAGCACTGCGGCACCAAACAGCTGCACAGTGCTCTGCTGAAGAGTAGACAAGAGCTAAGGCTACTGTACGCAAAGTGTCAGCCCTCGCCCCCAGATGGAGCCTTCCAGGCGCTTGAGTAGCGCAGCGCCGGATGTCAGTTTCTTGCGCAGTGACACCAAATGGTGGTGGTATGTGAGTGATCTGTCCAGTATCCCTCTCAAGATATTTTCGTTCGGGACAGAAAGACAGAGGTTTTCCATTGTTTTGAACATGTAGCTCACGATCAACTTCCCGATTGTGTAGGTGGAAAGCTTCTGCCACAGTTTTGGTTTCGCTGTGTTTCAGTCGCCAGTTCTGGGGATAAGCTGAGAGAGTTTTCATGTCCTGGCTCAAAGTGTCTTTTAGACTTTATAACCGTAGGCTTAATAAGCGAGGGCTACTGTAGGCTACTACAATCGAAAGTATATATACATTTTTTTTCTACGAAACTCAGCACATCAAAGAGTGTATGATTGTATTTATTTTTGTTATACAAGTTATATTGATAGTAAATTTAAACTGTTTTGTGACCCACCGTGGATGGTCTCGTGACCCAAATTTAGGTCGCGACCCACTATTTGTGGACCCCTGGGCTAACTCAACTTTATAACTAGTTCTTCATAAATGTAGGAATTTTCACTATTTTAAAGGTCACGAAACGAAAGGTCATGCCTCTGCTCTAGGGGTCAACTAAGGTCAAATTAAAATTAGGGATGTGCGGAAGAATAAAGTGGTTCAAGTGGAACGTAACATAATAATGTGCATGTAGCTATGTAGACTTAGAGGACCTACACTCCTAATTATGAATTCATCAAAACACGCAGAAAGCCGAAATTTACGTTTTTTCTCACAAATATGGTCAAAATTTTAAAAATTGTGTCTACTGATGAAAAATAAATATTTTTCAAAAATTTTTGCATATTGTTGATAGTTATCACAAATACTTTCCAAAAAATGTGGACAGAGCAAAATCTGAGAAGGTCACACTTTATCCCCTACCTCTAGTCAAAGACTTTTAAACCACGCAGCTACTTTGGTAGCAAATCAACGATAAAAGTGAAGCTGAGCTTGATTTGAAATTGACGAACACAGCAAAACCTTACTTGTCAAGGGCAAAATGATAAACACAAAGAACATGCTTTTACGAGCTTTAATAAAGTATGCGTTGTAGAAGCGGATAAATTGAAACACGGTTTAATATTTTACCAGGGAAAGCTTGAACGAAAAGCGACTGTATGGCTGGATATGTTGACGTTAGATGACAGTTAAAAGACAACACTTTACGTGGGCGCACTTGATATAAACTTGCCACCACAAGAAAGTTAAGTAAAAAATGTAGTACAAACTTTGTCTAGTTCAACGCAAGCCAATATAAACCTCTGATACTTGAATATGCCAGAACCTGGTATGTCACAAAGTGACAAAACAATGATACATTGACAAACACCCATTTATCAAATAAAGAATATCTTGCCGTAGCGACAAAGCAACTGGAGAAGAATCAGCAAACTTCGGGTTACTGTAACGTTATTTAACATCATAATAGCGTGCATGAATTACTGGCTTCAAACTAGCTATTTCTACGGTTGCGATTGGGCGAAGCTTATTACCTAACGCGCAACATGGTTAAAACGTAAATACACATTTTCACACATTATTATAAAATAAGGCCTCTGAAACAGGCCATGACAATAAGTCCAAAGCACAACAATCATGCCGTAGCTGAAACGGAGAAATTTACAAATGCCGTAAAACCACTTAATATCATCAATGATGGCAAAGTATGTAGTATATCTCAACGTTGTATAATATTTCCCAGATTGTACATCAGTCCGTTTCCACATAAATTCAACGACTGCAGATTTTAAACCAATGCAAAAAATGACTGGTTTACTGGTTGGGAAAGTGTTAGTACCTGTATTGGCCTTTTACTGAAAGATACTTTGCTCGAGCGGTAACCTTCACTAGTCTCATCTCCGGAAAGACACTCCTCTTGTAAACCGTCTATTTCGTAATAATACAGCCCCTTGTCATCAGTCAAAATAGGAGAATCGTTTTCAGTGGCTCCACCCTCTAAAAACAAGAATACCATCAAATAGTCACAGACTTTCAAATGTACTTCTATCTTTGCACATCCCAGCTAACCTTTATTACAATGATTCAACGTCTGTACATGTTGAATCAAAGTAAACAAAACAACTGTTTTGTTGGCTGTGATACTATGTGCGTTATTGCAACACATGGAGTTCTTAACGAAAGTTTTTTCTCAAAATCTCACTGAATTTGTGTCATCTTGGAGAAATTTGCAATTACAATAAGCAATTTCGTTTGAGTTGACGAATTGACCTTTAAGGATTTAACATACACAGCGTTGATTTAAAGCACTTTACGGCCACATCTTAGCTTTGGTTTACATGGGCACTAAGTACACCGCTTGATAGCTTAAGTTGTGTGTGACATTGCATAGTAAATAGCCAACAACATACAAAACGCTCTTACTGCTAAAACTGGATTCACTCACAAGCTTTCAGTTAAATGCTCCCACAGAGTTAAAAGTATACTTTAATAGACGTTATCTTTTGCATCACTACCGGCTTTTGTTAATGTTTGAGTTCATATATATATATATATATATCCACAATTTTCCATGATCATTTCGATAAGTTTTCCTACGTTTACCAATTTGTGAAAAAGTTTACCAATGGTGCTGTAACTATCTTGTGTGTCTGCTGGCATAGGTATATATATGGAAAAAGTCACTTTCAAGCTTATGTCATGAAATGTGAAAGATTACATGTCAAATCAATCGACTGACTACCTTGATCGGAAGCACTGAGTTGATCATCGTGTTGTTCCTCATCAGCTATTCCTTGTTCTATACATTTTTCCGTGTACTCTTCATCCTCATCTTCTACTACATTCACCTACAGAGTAAAAATTTTTGGTTAATTTAGTGAAAAGGTCATGCAGATAAAAGTTTTACCTTAATTTCAAATCGCATGAGTTTTAAAAAGGCATAAACATTCAATCGAAACTTGCACCTTGAAAAGAAATAATGCACCAACGCGATTGCAACTAACTTTAGAATTTAAAAGCATTGTCAACACTGAACAGCAGTCGTTTACAATCAATGAAAGTCTGGATACGACAAGTTCAACAAAAAGAACGAAAAGGCAGTTACCTCATAACATGTTGGACCGTCGTCATCAGATTCAGCGTCTGAGCATTCATCAGATGACGATGAGGAATCTTTTCGGATTTTCTCTCTCTGGTGAAATTCTTTTAGCGCAAAGGAACCTTCCTTTTCTGCTGTGTTTTCAGTACCAATTTTATGTTCATTAATTACAGCAGAAAGTTCTGTGTTTTCATCAGCTACAGTGGTTTCTACAGGTTTATGAGGCACATCATGAGATATTGAAATCGGATTTTCGAGCTGAGAAGAATCTTGCAAGCCCAAGGCTTTGAAAATGCTAGACGTTAATGGAGACTGTTCAGACATGGAGGATTTTTGCAAATACGAATCAGAATCCACGGACAATTTTTCATCATTATCTTTTGGATCAGTCTCATTGTTTGAAAGTGATATTGGCGATTTAAAATCGCCTGTGGTCGCAGAAACCAAAGGACTTTCGCCATCATTTGCGTGAGGAATATCAGAATCCTGCTCTATTGGCACATCAGAGTACGTCTGTATTTCTTCTGCTGAATGAGTCACATGATTTAAAGATGTCTGCTTGGCCATGAAAGATGGTTCAACAAAATCAAATGTCTTTTCACTTTTGTTGTCACTTTTATCGCTATCTTCACTTGTGTCACTGCTTGAACTGCTTTGGTGTGATAACTTTGTCACTTTCACTTCTTGGCGATCGGATCTGTTCTCAGTGGCTTTGGCAGGTGAGTCAGCACCATTAGAGTGGCTCGACGGAGTTGAAGTTGCCGAATTTGCACTAACAAAATCATTGGAATGAAACGAAGCTATAGGAGTTGATGATACTGCATTAGACGAAGACGTGGAATCGTGGGATTCGGCTTGAGAGATGGAGGATGATTTCGCATCATCGGTGATCAATTTATTAAAAAGCGTGCTGGATTTTTTAACTGGTGACGATCCAGAAGAACTCGAAGATGACAAATGACGATCACTCGAATACTTATTTACATCCAAAGATATAGCTTCTAGATACTTGTGAATATAACTGGATGAAGAATCACTATCAAGCAAAACCATTGAGGTGGGGCGCTTAGGAAGTTCATAGGTGCCAGGCGTAGGTGGACGACGAAAAGCCCCAGGGGGGTTCGATTTTGTGGGGCTGTGTAATTTGCTCTTACTCCCATATCTGTACTTGTCGTTACGGTCAATAGACCGAGAACGCTTTTCAAATGTGGAAATAATATCGCTGATGTGGCGACCTGTATAGAAAAGAAACTCATTGAAAAACTATTTTCTGCAGTATGCAGTTAATTAAATATTTTAAATTCTGTTTTTTCTGTACAAAAATAAACCAGTTGAAGTGTGCACAAAAAAGTTTGCCAAAACAGCTAAAGACTCTTGATCAAAGGAATTGCTACCGCAGCTGCTGAAAAAGCTGGGAACTTCAGTGGGTGAAATGTGACCATACGTCAATAGGAAAGTCACTCCTTGTGTGCAAAATTAGTCAAACACCCAAAATTACTTTTCGGCAAAAGATTTTGAAATATTTTTTCGTTGATATATTAATCAAGACAATGTAATACAGTAGCAGCAAAGATCCTACATCACTTTGCTCGTTATCAAAAAATTTAGCGGAGTAACATTTCACAAGACTGTAGTACTAGTAGAATCGGTGGATAACAAAAAATATCACACCTTTGTTTTCATCGTGCCAGTTAGCGTTCTTCTTCGCAGTTTGCCGACTACCAGTCAAATCCAGTGCGAGATCTCGATCAGAGACGCTAGTGCGAATAGCGGTATTCGAGTCTGCTGATGTGCCTGGATATCAAATATCAGTGAAGTAATATCACTTCAGACTGCAAAGTTGGTGCTTTTTTGTATTTATTTAAACTTTTAAAGTCTACAGATGTTAAATCAATGCAGAAAGGGCTGATTTTGCTAGACGGGATAAAACATGCCGAACACACACGTCCAGCACATTAACCAAACAGTTGAATGCACCGACAGCGGGTGTTTTAAGCAGCTGATTGAGCTAATCGTCTCATTAGTTGATCAAGGATCAGTTTAAATGCACCGACAGTGGGTGTTTTAAGCAGCTTATTCAGCTAATCGTCTCATTAGTTGATCAAGAATCAGTTTGAATGCACCGACAGCGGGTGTTTTAATCAGCTGATTAAGCTAATCGTCTCATTAGTTGATCAAGGATCAGTTTAAGCACAGGTCCTATGTTAATTAGCGTTTTGAGTAGTTTTGTTTGTAATTTAAAATGAGTAGAACTTTAACAAGACAAATATTTGAACATGGTAGGGTGCCTGCTGCTTGTAGTTTTCTCACTACAAAATAGTTCCTTCAAATGAGCAAAGGTCAGTGAGTAGAATAAAGTGACATATAAAAAGATAAAACGAAAAAAAAAACGATGCAGGTGGAAACAAGTATTGTTCTTCACAAATAGGTTACCTCGAAGATACACTTTTTTCACTTTGATCTCACGTGTACGCCCTCTTCGTTCGTGGATGGGTGAAGTGCTAATACTGTTGGTTGTACTTGAAGAAACAGAAGATGCCTTGTCCTTGTTAGGCTCATCATTTGGCCATGGAAGGTCGGAAGAACTAGTTGGACTTTGTGGGGATTGCACAACAGATGTTGATGATGACTTCCAAAGAAGAGGAGGTGGGGGGTGACGCACAGGTGTAGACTCCAAGCTTTCAAACACCTACAAATAGAGGTCAGCCGTGGAGAATTTACGCGATATAAAATGTTATGCAACATGTCAGTGAAATAAAAGAAGACAGTCTTTTCGTTCCTTAATATTGCCGTAGGCTTAGGGGGTAAACAAATGTATATAATGGCGACTACGCATAAAGTTTAGCACAAGTCAAATAATCTGTTGCTGTTTTCGCTAAATTAATGCTTGCATTTTCTGACTATGTTGAAGCAACAATGGTTATACGCTAATGCAGCGTAAAAATCTTCGTTTTTTTTTTAATAAGACGGTACCGTACCTCTGTCATTTTGTAAACCAAGACAAAAAAAAAACAAGATTAAATTACTGAAAAAATGTAGCTACACTAGTCTATCATGTGTTTGGACTTGCTTATAATCAAACACCCGATGGTACATTGGTAAGCCATCTGAAAAATGCAATTCTCAACCTCAGTTATAAATAATAAAAAAATGAATGGTTTTGCAGAGTGCACACACTTGAAAGTTATTCAAAGCTTCCCACTTCCCAGGGTTGATGAACGCAAATTTGAGAACCATTGTTATTTGCTACAGGTACTTTGCTATGAACTGATGCTTTTAAAGATCTTAGGTCACAAGCTATATTTACTTATTGTATGTCAATCACAACAGTGCTAGCAACAAAGAAAAATAATAGCTGAACCGGGTAAAGCTTCAAGAGCTTCATTTGACAGAACTTAATCATTAACCTGACATTTAGAATCCTACAACTGTTTTCTACAACGCTCAGTTATTGACATTTTTATCTCAAGCTAACCTTTCTCACAGTAATTTTCTGTCAAAGATATGAATGCGGTGACCAGACAATAAAAATTAACTATATGAAAATATGGCAACCTGTCAAAGCTCTTAAATATTTGTGGGTAATAATTTTCATATTATATCATAAACAATATAAAAGCCAGTCAACAAAAAAAGTTTTGTTGATAAACCATACAGCACGGTATATATATCAATATTAATACACAATATAGTGCATGCAGTATATTGATTGAATATAAAACAAACGAAACTAAAAAAACTGGCAGCCTAGGCCTATGCTTTCTAAATTAATAGCTTCACTCAACTTGTAGCTTAAAAATTTCAGTGACAATTATTTACTATAATAGCACAAAAAAGTTCATATACACAACATACCAGTGGACTGCAAACAAGAGTAAATTTTATGGTGTGTTTAAATGTTTGGGTGGCAGCTGACTTTGGTGACCTTATGGTCTTTCACTGCCATCCTTGTTGTACGGATTATCATTATTTATTTGTGTCTATTTTGGTGTATACTTTTTTTTCTTGCCGACAAAACAAAATAAACTGAGATGAACTTTATCCCAAATAGGGTAAAATCAACATTTTTGGTGCTTGGGTACCTATGTTTATTGTTTATGTTGTTAAAAATATTTTTAATATATGTTTAGTTCAAGCAGCTATTGACTGTCGAAGCATATTAGATCCGTACAGCAAAAGGCCATTTACATTCTGCTAGTTTGAAACAAACATATCAGTTTTATTGCTTGGTTTTGCAACAAGATACCTGCATACGTATTTGCTGCTATTGTTTTCTGGTTTGGCATAATCAAACTTGAACTATATATAACTATCGTTTCAATCATAATGAAAATGTTCAAGTTGCTCAGCCAAAGAACCCAGTTTTCTGTCAAATTTTGAAGAAAAGTAAGCAGTGTCAATCCTATGTTAAGAATTAGTCAAAGCTTCTAAAAACCGCAATTTTTTTGCAAAATTGTCTTGCTTGCCTAGTTGTCTTGCTCAATAACATTTCATTAACCTAATTGATTGGCAAGCATGTTGTCAGTAGTGGTTTCTAGAGATAGAAATTTTGTGAGACCTTCAAAAACTTAGAAAAGAACGCAATACTGGGTTTGAAGTAAACACATTGCTAACGCAACTAGTCAACCTATTCTAATCAATTCACACATGAAATAAAACATGCCTTGTACTCAGTAGGCCCTATGGGAAGCTTGAATAATTATGTCAAAATCTTCAAAGCTTACAACTATATTCCCATACAATGCAATCTCGATACAAATGCAGAGGTGCTGACTGCCGAATAAGACACAATGAAACACTTTGTAGCCTAGTTACCTTTTTTGCTGAGGAAAACTTTTCTCGACGCACTACTTTGTCTGATGTTCCATTTGTTGCCTTGGGATCATTAGGCATAGTGGAATCACAAGTTTGTAAGAACTTGCTTTTTATTCGTGAAACATGAGAGACAAAGCTGCCGCTGCAAAAACAATAGCAAATGGTTTACATTTGTTTTCGTAAGTTTAGTTTTGCATTTATGATCAGTTTCGGTTTATTATTGAATGGCTTTCACCAAAGGTCACATTTATCTAAGAGCTAATTAAATATTTACAAAATATAGCATTTAGCAAAGCTGTAAATAAAAAACTGCTGATGGCAAAATTTAATTATTGGTTTCAAGAATTATGAATTTGCTAAGCTTAGATGTGCGTATCAACTGCAATATCAAAGAACAAAATTTTCAGAAACGTCAGCATATGAACACCAGAATGGCAAAACTTTCAACCTATCTGCATGTTTTTGCTTAATCTGTACAAAAAGCTACTTTACATTTGCCTGAAGTGCTTAAACATGAAAAGGCTTCTTTCAACTATGGGTCTATGCAACCTGAAAACCTGTTTAGCATAAAAACAGTTCAGTTGAAATACTGAGGAGTAATATTCAACTGAATTACATAGATATCATAAATGTTGGTTGGTCCAATTGAGTCAATAAGGAAATTGGTTTGTAAATCATCAATAAAAGATGAAACGTGCCATCACTATTTGTTCAACAAATAGACAAAACATTTGTTTTTGACATCCAAGAAGCAGTTAGTAAAGCGTCAATGCTGGCTGCAGAGTCTGGTATGCCGAGTGACAAATTATTTCATGAACATATTTACACAGACACTCTTCCTTACAGTTCAACGTTCAACAATTAAATACAACAGTAAAAAATGCAATTTATGAGGTTGAGGTAGAACTCGCCTGAAAGCACCTTCGAAAAAGTGTCACTACAGTATAGCCGAATTCTACCATAATACACTTACAGTTGCATTTTTAAAACTGTCACAAAACTCCATCAGATATTGTGTGGACTACTACTCTACCAGTGTTACTGATCTGCTGAAATTGATATTTTTTTAGCATAATATAGCCAGACCTCCCTATTTGAGACTTACTGTACCAATTTTTAGAAGAAATCTGCTAAAATAAATTTATAATAAATAAATATCATAATTTCCTCATTATGTACTGTACTGCTTCAATTTTTAAAACATTGCGACACAAAGCTTGTCTGACAGATATCTAGCACAAGATTTTCGTATTGTTGTTGACAAGGTCTAATGTGAACAAGTCCATATTATTAACACCTTGGAGAATTCACATACGAATTAGAGTCTGTGGAAATATTGTGACAGACAGTTGTTGAAGCCTGATCGGTATCACTCCATTATCAACCCAGCCATCAACCCACCTTACAAATGTTAAATACTGTAAAAAATACCGATTTAATGGCTGGGAAAGCTGTTAATACCCCTTTGCACAGTTGAACAATATATATTACTTTACTGACGATATTTTAACAACCAAACAATTAAGGTTGGTTAATACCCCATGCCACTTACTAAGTGATATATTTAACCTTAAAGTGCCCCTGACAGGTTGGATCCAAGTATAGTAACTTTTTTAAGCATTTCCTAGCACAGTATTATGCTTAGTGAACTTTTTAATCTTAACCTCGAAGCTCGACTGGTTAGGGCAAAATTTATATCAAACGCCTGCTCTGCAGCGCCACCACAGGCAAAAGTCTATATTTCACTGCTCTGGGACGACTTTGGTGGTGTTACGTCATCATTAGGGTGGTCCAAAAAAAACTTTTTTTGTAAATGTTAATGTCTCACCCTAAAATATTGTTACCATTGATGAGAAAATGATATACGTGAATTTTCATAAAGATTGGTTGATATTTAGGGGTTGCTACCGGGGTTCAAAGTTTTGTCGTTTGCCCCCATTTTAACGTTTCGAGAGGATATGATATGATACGGTACAGTAAAAAATACGGTACAGTGCCATTGTATATTGCAATAAAAATACAGTTTAATAATTACTCTATGGTCTGTTTATAAACTCATGTGTCTGTATTACGAATTATACTAACTGGTGTACATGTACGAAATGTGCGACTTTGTATAAGGTAAAGGTGAGTCCCATACTTGAATACAAGCATCGAGGGATGAGGTTCTCATTATACTAAGCCTTCGGCACTAACGAGAGTAGGGTGGCCAGTTCCTTTCTCTCGGCCGCCTTTACTTCAGCAACTACGCCCACCCAATATATTATACCCTGGGTAGAGGTGGGCGTGGGCGGTGTTTGTCAACAACCAGTATAAGCCGGGAGTCAAACCAGGATTGCATAATTGGAAAGCGAGCGCGTCACCGCTGCGACTTTGTATACTTGTGTTTAAAATTCAGAGACTAAATTGGACATTCATTAACAGCTTTAGAATACAACAAATAAACTACATACAGGAATTATTGTGCGAGGGTCTTTCTACTGCAGTCTGGATATCGCTGCTTGTTTTTTCCATAAAAACGTTTGAAACGCATCATTATTGCCAGGTTTCATGATTTTATTTTGCGTTTCACGGCGCACAAAGTCAAATTGCAGTGATGGATTATCGGATTGTGTGACCCAGCACGATTATAAAATTGCACGATTGTTTGCGAACCACTATAAAATAGAAACTTTTGCATGGGGGATACCATACCTGCGCATACAAACACGATAGCCTACATAGCTAATCGAGAAAAGGCTAAGTTATAATTGATTTATTCTTTATACCAGTGCTCCGCAACCTTTATTTACTCACGGCACACTTAAAAACTCTTTAAAATTTTGCGGCACAATTCGGCCGACACATTTTCAAAATGTAAAAAATAACTATCATCTTTTTAATGAGATATTTGCGCTTGTTTCTTGCTTTAATAAAGTTAACAATTTGGATACAGTCATTCATTGTTTCTGTCAGCTCCCTTGTAAAATGTTTGATCATCAAGGCTTCCCTGTGTAAGCAGCAATACATAAGTTGAATGGCTGGATTTTGACGTTTTACCCATGCAGCTAAACTTCTTCCTTCGCCCACCATTGCTGAAGCACCATCTGTGCAAACGTTGATGCAGTTATTCCAAAGGATACCATGGGTTATGAAAAACTCGTTGGTCACTCTAAAAATTTCCTGGCCAGTCGTTCGTTCCTGGCTGGAAGTTCTTTGCAAAATAGTTAGGCTACTCGTTTGTTATGGACTCGCCATTGACAAAACGTTGGCTACTACACTTAATAGCTGTGCTTTCAATATTACGAAATTTTTCATTAAACACTGCTAACTGACAATTCAAAATGACCTAGCCTGACTTCTAAAAACGCACTACCACGTTAACCAGCCTTTTTTAAAACTAGGGCAGCCTTCCCATTGCGAAAACTTCAATGTGAGGCAAAAAAATCATAAATGCACTGTGGGAAGTCTAGCTAGAGTTTGAGTTGTCTTGCAGTGGTAAAGCGAGAATTTTTAAAACATAAAAACTCCTTTCTTTTCAAAAAGTATGTTCTGATGATAGTTATCCCGCGGCACACCGGTTGCGGAGCACTGCTTTATACTTATATGAATATATTTTGTGAATTGCTTTGCGATTACAATTGGGTCTCCAAATTAGTGGATTTTCCGTACAAACGAACATTAAAACTAAAAAAACGAGAACGACTGCTTATAGTCGAGGAAGAAATGTGGGTGGCTTTGTCGAATGTGCCTCGAGATATTAAGGGACTTGTGCAAGAAGTCAAGCCCAAATTTCACACTAAATTTTGAATAAATACATTTATTTATGCGCGCTATACTGTACAACTCATTCTGTGCTATTTCATACAGTTACTTGAAATACAGAAATCTCATAAAATTGACCCAGTTTTGCCAGGATGCCGCAAACTATTTATCTCTTCGATAGGGTGCCGCAAGGTCAAAAAGGTTGGGAACCACTGCTCTAAACCCTTGACAGCCTGTTTTAACCTAAAAGGAGGACTTTCTGATGATTACCCTTTTAGGGTGAAACAGGCTGTCAAGGGTTTAGACAGTGGTTCTCAACCTTTTCTGAGTCATGGCCCCCCAGACTGTGGCTCTAAAAGACCATGGCCCCCTTGAGCAAAATAAAAATGTATTTGTTTAAAGAACAATGAAACGAAATCAATAAAAACAGTTAACGAATGATTAAATGATTTAATGCTTTCTTTTTCGTAATAGACTACGCTAGTAAATCAAGCGTATCCTTAATTGTTACGTTACAATCACAAAAGATGATGCAACATGCAGTGAGATAGAACATATGATGAAAAAACATGCTTTTAGCTAGCTTTACGATACTAACACCTACATGAGTGTTTTTTGTGTCACAATTCTGTTATAATTCATCAATACATGTTATAATTTATTAATGAAGCTTTTTATCGTGGCTCCCCTGAGAACGCTCTGTGGTCCCCTTGGGGGGCCGAAGGCCACGGTTGAGAACCCCTGGTTTAGAGGGTAATAACTATGTATGTACTATGTATATTAGTTTACATCATGTACATTTGTACATGTAGTTTATTTACTGTCTTCTAAAGCTGTTATTGATTGTCAAATTTAGTCTCTGAACTTTAAACACAAGTATACAAAGTCGCACATTTTGTATATATATGTAGACCAGTTAGTATAATTCGTAATACAGACGTACATGAGTTTATAAACAGACTATATAGAGTAATTATTAAACTGTATTTTTATTGCAATATGCCATGGCACTGTACCATATTTTTTACTGTACCGTATCATATCATATCTGTATCACATCCTCTTAAAACGTTAAAATGGGGGCAAACGACAAAACTTTGAACCCCGGTAGCAACCCCTAAATATCAACCAATCTTTATGAAAATTCACATATATCATTTTCTCATCAATGGTAACAATATTTTAGGGTGAGACATTAACATTTACAAAAAAAGTTTTTTTTGGACCACCCTAGTCATCATGGGTGGGCATCGATAGCGACGGATGACACAAATGTTCCCTAGATGCAATTGGTGGATCACGGTTTGGGCAGAGTTGGTACAAGCAGTTGCTTTTTTCCAAGATTTATTGTTTTTGAAGTTTAATAAAACTGTACTGGATACGTTCCTACAAAACCTAAAATTCTTACTTGAAGTGAAAAATGAAGAAATCATACGAATCATCATTCATATTCATAAATAAATAAACGTTCTCTCTCTTTCATAATGTGCCTTCACAGGGTTCGATCTTAGCGGTAGTCCGCTAGCCAATGGCTAGTGAAAATTTGCGCGGACTAGTAGAAATGTTGCAGTACTAGTCCGATTGGGTAGTGAAAATATTCGCCGGTGAAAAGTTTTGGTTTACAAAATGGCGATTGGTGACGTCACTCTCACTCTGAAATACTGCAGAAATTTGCTTGCCAGAGGCGAAATTGCACAAAGAAGGCTGCAAAGTCGGTCAACTGAGCACGTGACTACTTTTTTCTCGCATTTTCGCACGCCAGGTCGCCAGAGTTGCCAATTTGGCTTTTTTGAAGCCAGATTTTGAGAATCTGGCTGTTTTTCAACTCGCTTGGCTTATTTTTTTTAAATAAAAAAAAGCCAGAAAAATTAGGCTTTTTCTGGCTTTTTTTCATGTTTTATCGATTTTTTGTCAAATTAATAAAAAGCCAACATAATTTTGGCTTTTTTTGGCTTAATTTTATCTTTCGCGATTTTTTTTTAGGAAAAAATTCGGTCTGCGTCAATTCGAGCAGTAATTTCTACCTTATGTTTGGTTGTAGTGTCCGACCGAATTTCGTTTTGAAGCCAAAAATAAAAAAAATTCTAGTTGCTTGTCCTTTAATTAACTATGTTTCTGCGTTGTCGCTGAACTCAAAGTTCGGTGGGACACTATTTGGTTGTGCACTTTTTATATGTGTATGTTTAATGAATATATACTAATTGGCTTTTTCAGCTATTTTTTGCTGGCTTTTTTTAGGCTTTTTTTGTGACTACGTCTGGCTTTTTTTGGTGAAGACAAGTTGGCAACCCTACAGGTCGCCAGCATCCCAGCAGGAAGCAGTTAGCGTATTAACGTTTTTTTGTTGATATATTGTGATCAAATGCTGATTCAACGTTAGTACAAAGTGTCTAACGCTGAGTGTTAGCTGGGTAGTTATCGCTATTGTTAATACGTCATCAGACAAGTGAAAAGTCAGTAAACTGGTCAAACTAGTGAAAAATCGTGCGGGCTAGTGAAAACAGGGAGCAACTAGTCCGGTGGGCTAGTGAAAAAAAAAGTTAAAATCGACCCCTGCTTCAGTTGGCCATTGAAATCCGATGTAACGGCCATCTGGACTTGGAAAATTGTTTAAACAATGACCACGAAGGTATATACCTCCATGCGGAGATTTTCCATTAACGTAAAGAGCCACAGAAATGGTACTTTCGCCAACCTTGCCAAAGTGCTGAAACTGCAAGCAATGAGCTTTGCGCAATGCAAGCTGTCAGTGGCGGTGTTAACAAAATCTTAGTTATACAGTTACGGTACCGTACATAGCAGAGTCTATACATGTAAAAGCCTACTTTACCTGTGCAAGAGGGTACGTTTTTGCAAACGTTGTTGTTTAGAAGTGCTGGAATTATCATCAACAACTGGTTGCATCTGTGCTTTTATAGTTGGTATGGCAGATTTCTTCAAAATGTAAAATTTGCTCAAGCTCATTTTTACTTGAGTAGTGTTAGCAAAATCATCTCCAGTAAAGTGAAGAGAACATACGACTAGTTTTGTATGGCCCATCCCACTTTCGAACACTTGAAGAAAACTTTGACCATTTTCTCGTCGTTAATATTACTGCATTCAATTTTTTTCACTAAATTAGATGCTTTTGTATCCGCTTTACACGGATCCTCTATTGACTTTACGTTAATCAGGGTTTAAAGTGTCGAAATTCTCTTTTTTTCATTTATTTTAGACGGAATGGCCCATTTCAGTGAGTCCGATTCGGTGAGTCGGATCCCTTAACGGGAGATTTTTTCAATTTTTTTTTAAATTGTTGGGTACTGTAGCCTAATTATCATTGCCGTTTTAGGGTTAGGGGTTAGAGGTTAGGAACTCACCGAATAGTAGCAGACCCTATTTTAGAAGTATCTCGCATCCTTTTATATGGATCATTCTACAGGAAGTCGGCTTGACTGGTCCCAGGCTTAGGCGTATGTCAGCTTGACTGACCTCTTTGTTTGTTGTTAGAATTTAAATATTTCGCCTGAATGTTTAATATTTTCGTGCTTTTTATTGTTGCAATTGTCGGTTGTATAAATATGACCTAATAACCTTCATAATTTGCATAGAAATTGTCATTATTACTGCTCGTAGACTAATTTTGCAGACTCATTAGTTCCTTAGCAACCACATAACATTTTTAGTCATTTTTAAAATGAACTGCTGTAAGTGTAAACTTTACTGATACTACGCTGTTAATAAGTGGTACTGAAGAGGGTTCAATACCCGAATCGCGATCTGCAACAGAAAAATTTCAAATTGGACTCTGTCATGAACATTGAATTTCCACCCAACATTTTCTATTTCTGTTTGAACTACATGTACCGTACTTTAAAAGGTCGTCGTTAATATTACTGCATTCAATTTTTTTTACTATTTGATCTAAACTTGATACAGTAGTAATAATAAGTTGACTTTTTCATTTCGGTAGTTCTCATTTTGCACATGCTTTAGGGGTCTGCTACTATTCGGCGAGTCCGATTCGGCGAGTCCGATTCGACTAATCCGATTCGGCGAGTTCCCTATTCGGCGAGAGCCTTTTTCGGCGAGTGCCCTATTCGGCGAGTTTTTGAAATTTTATTTTTAAAAGGGAATTATCGGGTACCGTAGCCTAATTAGTAATTATAATTGCCGTTTTTACATCGTTAAACGTTGAAATCGTGCAGAAAGGAATAAAAATAAAATGTTTGAACTATTAAATTAAAATTCGTTATGTCAGTTCAGTTGAGTTGTTTTTATTTCTGACCATCATATGAAAAACAATACACGTCAACATAGCAAAGGTAGATGCGACAAAACGCGAACGTTAAAACGTGCTTGAATTCGTCATGTCAGTTCAGTTGTTTTTATTTTTGATCATGATATCAAAAACAATTCACGTCAACATAGCAAAGGTGTAGAAAAAGGTAGAAGCGACAAAACGCGAACGTTAAAACGTGTTTGTGACCGAAGTAAGTTATTGAGTTGAAAGAAATTTGGCACGGTCGCAACACCTTCAGAAAAATTTAAGAAATAAAGGAAAAATAAAAAAAAGAAAATGTTACAAAAAAAAATCATGTTTAATGTCTATAAGTTAGTACTTTTGAATAGTTAAAATGATTAGCTTGGATCAACAAATGTGTGGCCTACAGCTTGGATTGAAAGGAAATTATCGGGTACCGTAGCCTAGTTATCCCAACCAGCAGAAATTGCCGTTTTTACATCGTTTTAACGTCGCTAAACGTTGAAATCGTGTAAAAGAGAGAACTCTGATGACTAGAATACGTTGAAACTGGGAAACATTCACAGAAGCCCTTCGATTTGTTCCAAGAAGCCATTTAGCATAACAGTTCATTTGTACATTGATTCAACGTCTGAATACATTATCTTAAAAATGCATAATCTTAAAAATGCAACGTATCGAAGGGCTTTTGTGAATGTTTTTCAGTTTCAACGCAGGCCTTAAAACTCGTGTTTTTTTCCGGCAGCCATCGTGGCCTACCGAGAGCTCCTTCTCGGCGGCCAAATCTGCGTGCTTGGAGGCCAAAATACAATAACGATAGCACAAGTAAATAGCATTAAACTTGCAACAATGTTAAAATGATCACTTAGCGTTGTTGAAGTCTGGGCGACGTCCTGCAATAGAATCGTTGTACCACGCATTAAATGCTTTATCGGGATTGTAATCCAGTATTGCGGGACCATCTAACGACACTAAATTGTTTTAACTGCTCGCAGCTCAGTAAATTGTTTCAACTGCATATACCGCCTTTCATAAAATCTGACCATTTATTCCGTTATAATGTCATCATTGAGGGTATGAAGTCACTAACCCACAGCGTTTTCAACTATGAAGATACGTGTTTTACCCACGGATGTCAACTAACCTAGTTCTCCTTTTTAACAACGATTCAATATCCGACAACATTGAATCGATATAAAAACGACAATATTGCCAGCCGATGTAAATTAGCACTTCGCATTAACACTTCGTTAAAGTAAACATCGGGAATTGCAAACAAGACTTACAGCGCTGGTGATCGCAGCTGGATATATTCAATACAACAGTGGTGACTATGATGCGCTGACCTATTTCTGCGTCACTCTTTGATACTACATATTTTCGACATTTAATCCACGATCATTCTATTGCGAAATTAAATAATTGGCTAGAAGAAACCGGCGGCCAAACTTGGCCGACGGAAGAGGTAGCACAGGCGGTCATTCAAGCACTACTTAGCGGCCATGGCCGCGATGGTCGCCGGCTGCTTTAAGGTTTGCAACGTATCCTAGTCATCAAAGTTCTCTTTTCTACACGATTTCAACGTTTAGCGACGTTAAAACGATAAGCCACACATTTGGTGAGTCTTTTCATTCTGTTACTACAATGTAAAAATGAACTGTTTGGCTAACTGGGTTCTTGGAACAAATTTTTGCTGGTAGGGATAACTAGGCTACGGTACCCGATAATTTCCTTTCAATCCAAGCTGTAGGCCACACATTTGTTGATCCAAACTAATCATTTTAACTATTCAAAAGTACTAACTTATAGATATAAACATGATTTTTTTTTGTAACATTTTATTTTTTTTATTTTCCCTTCACATCTTAAATTTTTCTGAAGGTGTTGCGACCGTGCCAAATTTCTTTCAACTCAATAACTTACTTCGGTCACAAGCACGTTTTAGCGTTCGCGTTTTGTCGCTTCTACCTTTGCTATGTTGACGTGTATTGTTTTTGATATGATGGTCTGAAATAAAAACAACTGAACTGACATAACGAATTTTAATTTAATAGTTCAAACATTTTATTTTTATTCCATTCTGCACGTTCAGCGACGTTAAAACGATGTGAAAACAGTTAGGCTGCGGTACCCGATAATTACCTTTCAAAAATAAAATTTCAAAAACTCGCCGAATAGGGCACTCGCCGAAAAAGGCTCTCGCCGAATAGGGAACTCGCCGAATCGGACTAGCCGAATCGGACTCGCCGAATCGGACTCGCCGAAACGGGCCATTCCGTGCTTTAGACCAACAGAGCCCCGCACATTCACGTTTTGCAGTAGTCATACCGTACCTTACCAAGTCACCACAAAGAATGTACCCTTCCCACCCATGGTGACGTCGCAGCGGTGTTGCCGTTTTTATTTTTGCAATTCAATGAGTGCCAGATTTGCCGAAATTAACGAAAGTTTGGAAGCGTGTAACTTAGTAGCCTGTTGACTTTTTTTATGATTTGCTGGTCAGGGAAGTTTGTTAGTGTCATATTTTTGGTACATCTTAGGTAAATTTAGCAAATTTATTTACCTGTCAGAGGCACTTTAACAGTAAACAAGTCTAGATGTCTGATTTTCTACCACAAAATAGTCTGAATTTTGAAAATGAGCCTACAGTTTAGAGATCAAGATATTCTGTTGTTGCCGACTTGATACGAGACAATTGACCAGCAGGGACATTTCACCACAGTGAACATCTCACCAACACTAGACTATTTGATGCAAATTCTTTTTATCTTGAATTATGCAGATATTTTCATTTATAGTCTATGTGCATAGTTGTGACCTTTTTCTTTTCAAGAACCTCGAAAAATCATATTTGTTAACTTAAATAGTTATTATACTCATTTTTTATTACAAAGATATTTTCATACTCTTAAGCATGTAATAATTTGTTGGTATTGTTGTGTGTATTAAATTACAATGGTGCATTTTGTGAATGCTATTTTAATTGCAAAGTGCACACATTCATTCTGGCGACTAATTTGGCACAATCAGCCTAATGATCTGTAAAAAAGCACAGTACAAAATGCAATGACAGCAACCCTAATAAAAGCACTTCTCGTTAACACATTTATTTTTATGCTGCTTAAAAATCAGGATGGCATTTTTTAATTTTATTATAAAAATTGGAGCTTTTCTAAAAATGTAATTTGAAAACCAAAAAACAAGTCATATAGTTGGTGTAAAAAGTTAAAACTTACACAAGTTCTGATAACATTATTGATAAATAAACTGTTAATTTTTTTCTGTCAAATTATTTGCAAATTTGTATAGTGGAGGCAATTCCATCGATGGAGCAAATATGTACATGGACCAATTAGTGTTGAATTTCTATCAAATTTTTTTGGCCATACACTTGTTGTGACAAATACAAGTGACAAGACAATACAAGCTAAATGATGTCACAAAACTGTGATTGTAAGCTATTGTATATTGTATTATTACATTGAATGCATTGTATTGATTATATACAATTGACATATTTCAGTAAATTGGCTTTACATGATAAAAGCTCATGTCTCTCAGATAGAATGGTAGTTCAGGACAGGGGTCTGCAAATACTAGCTGGCGTGACCCAAAAAACAATATAATATAGTTCTAAACATGCGTAACCCAAACATACTGCTATTTTGGGGCAACACTAAAAGGCAGAAACGCGGAAATAAGCGCGGAAAACTGCCAACAGCTCAGGAGAAGACATTTTGTAAAGTTGAAACGCTAGTAAAGTACAAGTAGAAGTTAAACAACGACTTTAATTTATTATGAGAAACAACACTTTCAAATGCGTCACATTAGGTTGGCTTTTGAGTAAGCAAAAAACTCAACCAAATAAAAATATATATACAATTACGAAATCTCATATATTTGCTTTTTGTCATAAAGTATAATCACAAAATTGTCATTTAGGACTGCATTCTTATTTTTTAGAAGCAAAATGCAAATGTTGCAACCTTTCATTCTTTCATGATGGAGTTATCGCTATGTTAAACAATATGGACGCCAAGATCGTATTTCCGCGTTTTCTACATCGGTGTTAAAGCGCTACTTCTGCGGACAATACGCCATTTCACGCCCGGCTTATTTCCGCGTTTCCGCCTTTTAGTGTTGCCCACTATTTTGCATTCATCAAATGCTGGCATTTGCACAACAATCAAACCTCTTAGTGTAATTTATTAAGAATCGATTTTGCTATAGTAATAGCATCTTCAGCTTATAAGTATATGTAACAATAACCCAAACGTGTCAAAAGCACATAATTTTGAGCAAAATACTTAGAAATTTAATATCAATTTCAATACAGTTCGTCCCCACTTATTAAGCCCACATCGGGACAGGACAATTTTGGGCTTATTAAGCATGTGGGCCTATTAAACGGGGGGACGATTCTCTGCCACTCCTATACCTTCAATAATTCTGAAATGGACCAAATTGTTTTATAAGCGGGGATTACAGGGATGCAACCTAATTCGTACCATGAACAGTTCGGACCGTCAGTTCGTACCTTGAAATGATGGAGAAAAAAATTTTTAAAAAGCCGAAGTCGTTGATCGCAGTTTCCGCAATCATTTTAAAATTTTCCCCCTGAAAAGATCGAGAGAAAAAATAGCTCAAAACCGAAGTCCGCTGATTGCAGTTTCCGCAAACATTTTTCCGCAGTTTCCGCTAACTCTAACCATAGAGTAATCTATGCTCTAACCCCAACCATCGCTGATCGCAGTTTTTGCAAATTTTTTTCCGCAGTTTCCGTTAACCCTTACCCTAAGGGAACGTTCAAATATTACGTAACGCTTTTTTTCCGAATTTTTGACCCCCCCCTGCCCCATGTAACGCCAACGTAACGCTTTTTTCAATCTCCCCCTCCCCCATGTAACGCTTTTTCACTACAAATTCAGCACAAAAAACTACCATTCCGTACTCGAAAGCGTTACGTAACGTTTTGCTTGAACCCCCTCCCCCCCGATGTGACGCTAACGTAACGCTTTGCATAAACCCCCCCTCCCCCTCGAAGGCGTTACGTAATATTTGAACTTTCTCTAATTCTAACCATAGAGTAATCTATGCTCTAACCCTAGCCCTCGCTGATCGCAGTTTTCGCAAACCTTTTTCCGCAGTTTCCGCTTACCCTAACTCTAACCATAGAGGAATCTATGCTCTAACCCTCGCTGATCGCAATCTCCACAAACATTTTTCCGCAGTTTCCGCTAACCGCAGTTTCCGCTAACCCTAACCCTCAAGTTTGTTTCAAATTGTTTGGGGAAACTCCGATCAGCGACTTCGGCTTTGTGCTATTAAACTGCGATCAGCGACTTCGGCTTTTTTAATTTTTTTTCTTGATCTTTTCAGGGAACGAACTGACTGTACGAATGGTTCAAGGTACGAACTAGGTTGCACCCGGATTACAGTAGTACCATCAAAAATATAAATGTTCTTGTACAAAATTGTATGAAAGTTATATGTAACACATCAAAGAGTATTTCAATGTATTTATTTTATTTAAAAAAGTTTAAATTGTTTTGCAATCCACAGTGAATGGTCTCGCGACCCAAATTTGGGTCACTCACAACCTAGCCTACTATTTGCAGACCCCTGGGACTGGGTTAGATAGGTATAAACATCCTACGGTACCCTACATTTAATAAACGTACATACTGATGATTAACTTACTCGTCCTGTGGCCCAGCACCTATTTCCTTCACCAAGCTTTCTTGCAAAGCACTAAATTTGCGAGATTTTGTTCGATGCGTCGGTGAAGTCATCACCAAAGAAGCCATGATAGATCATCAGCAAAAGTACCAGCCAAAATATTTACAATACAATTCTGACACAGTGTTACCAAATTGGTATAAATCTAATGTGTTAGTGTAACATTTTATATAACAATACTTTAACCTTAAAAAGAAAAAATGTGATAACAAAATAGGAGAGAGAAAACTTGTATTTTGTCTGTTTCGATAATAGTACAGTAGGTACCGTACCTACAATTAGGCTATAAACAAAACAAATAAAATAGCACTAGCCTATAACAATCTAGATTCCACAACATAGAATAGAGAACTCTGCCTTTTCGATAAAACAATAAATTAATATTTTACGATCATTGATTTTACAATATTGCAACATAACAGTGTGTACTCACTGGTTAGTCAAAACATCAAATGCTAAAATAGGCTAACTAAAAGCTCATTCACAAAGTTACAAAATCCCTTTTCTGGTCAAAAAGTAACATCGCACGACGATATGACATCATCAAACGGGCTCCACCAATGTTGGGAAAAAAGGAGGGTACAAAACATGCTGGATGCATAGCAACTTTCTCTCGCTTGATTTGAATGTGATTGATATAATTATAGCCTACTGTCGTTGCAAAGCACAATCGTGGATTAACCATTAATCCGAAAAAATTGACCCTGAATTCCCAACGACTACTGACTTCACTTAGTGATGGGGTGAACTTCATTAATTTATGCAGAATCTCAGGAAATCATCAACGCAACACAAAAGCATAATTTCAATCAATCAATCACTTTATTTTTCGTTATTAACTCGTCCGGCCCCGGGACGAAAAAGATACTAACTACAAAAATCGACATAGACTTACCAGCACGTTAATGAACGGAAAAAAGTGGCAAAACCTTGAAAGGTTTAAACAGGGATATCTAGAACAATTAATTTAATGCTTTACGTGCAAAAATATTTTGTCAAAAACACCCTAAACTAAATCATAAAAGTTGGTTATTCTCCTGTCCGGGGGGGGCGTAGTGTTGCAAAAGCAGATTACGAAAAATCCGTTTTTTTACAAAACCCAACCCGCTAGGTTTTTTTTAAAAAGCCTAGGTATTTTTGGGCTTTTTTGTGTTTTTTAAAAACTATTAGAAAAACGTAGTTTCGCTCTTATTTCACTTTAAAATGAATTTCGGAGCAGGAGCACAACCGGAGTGAAAAAAAGTGACTTTGTTCACCTCCGCTAGGCATGTGGTGAATGCAAAAGTTAATGAAGAAAGGTTATTGGTCAGATGATTTAAGAAGATGTTATGTTTGAGCCTTGGTAGCAGTGGCGTAGCTAGAGAATGTGCCGCCCGGGGCGGATTCAGATTTTGCCACCCCTTCAAGAAAAAGCATGTGAAAATAAAATGCGTTTTTTTATCACATTATAATCAAAATCAAAAATCGTAGTCTGAAAGTGCCGCCCCCAGACGTACCGCCCGGGGTGGGCCGCCCCCCGCCCCCCTAGCTACGCCACTGCTTGGTAGAGAGCTTGACACGTTGTACCAGATAGCCTACATGCAATGCAACACTCAGTAACGTTAACGGATTTAACATTTTTTATTGAACACACACAAAAAAACGAATAAACTACTAAATCCAACGTTTTTGACACCACATAGTGTCCTCATCAGGAATAATTATAGGCTACCGTACATCTAAGAAAAATGAATTTGAAAATTATACATTAAAGCTGTACAAGCGACACCTCTCAACAGCATCATCAACAACTCACACACGAATTCAATGCAGGATACACAAATTGGCGAGGGACAGATCACATGATATGCATAACACTAAACACTAAATAATAGTTTTTATTGTAGCCTGATAGGCTAGGATACTATTATTGTGCACAGATGTCCAATTCTGTACCTAGTAAAATGTTGTATGGTGTGCAACACGCCTGAGCAAACATTACGCATTTTGCCCATAACAAAGGGGGCCCGAAGTTAGAAGGGATCCCGGAATGACTCTTCGTACCCCTAGTGAAAATTTCTCTCAGAGGCCCTGCCCAGGAGAGCAAGTGTTGAGCTCTTTCTGTGGTCAGACTGCACATCACACAGTAGGCTAAGACGATTGAGATCCAGTTGTTTCTTGTTCTGGTGGGTGATGGAATGGATGAGCTGGTAGATGATGATGCCCTGATGGTGTTGATGAAGGTCTCATCCCCTTTTGCGACGTGTCGTGTTGATTATGGAGTGTTGCGTTTGTTGTTGATATCTACAAACGTAAAAGTACCGTACGGTAGGCTAGAGCACAAGCAATTGACATTAGGCCTATTGTTATGTAGGATTGTAGGCCTAATCCTTTGTGGAGTATTTCGGATTTCAACTAAAATCTTCACAAGAATGCAAGAAAGCCTTTCTACGTTGTCTTTCTATTGCGTGTCCGTTATGCTTAAATGTTGTTTTAGTTTGTGAACAAAAAGTGACTTTGTATCATCAGTCTTTCTAATTGAAGAAGGAAATTCGTTCCATGTTTTCGCACCTGTTAATTCTATTGAATACTGAGTAAGCGTTTATGAGAAGTAGGCCTATGGAATGTTTAAAGAATCATTATCATAGTTTCTTGTAGACAGGCTGTGAACCTCTTTGACAGAAGCAATCTGGTAGTAAATTGTTGTAGGCTATAATCTAAACGCGAAAACACCAATTTCCAGTTTGAACAATTGCTCAATAATTGATATCAGGATCTTGCTACAACTATCTGTTCCAGACGGTTGTTCGCCTGGTCAAACGTCATGTAGAAACCGTTCGGGTCTACTGAATATTACGTCATGGAAATTCCTAAAACATGAGCCAAAATTGCACCATCGTCCGTAAGACCTGTGTCAAACCTGTTGAAACCGGTTTAAACATGAAATGTTGCGTCGCGCTACTGCTGGCGTGCCTTTGAGTTATCACAAATTTTTCTGATTCATTCTCGAAGTTGTTTGTTGGAAGTCGGTCGCACATTTAACTGGTTTATTTGGTGCTTGCTAGCTGGACAAATTCTCCGTCTTTTATCCAAGTAATCTGTATCGTAGTGACAGTTTTAGAGGTGTATCGCGTTGCACCCCATTTCGATAGCCGCGGGCTAATTTTACAGGAATACACTTATTGAATAGACGTTTCAAGAAGTGTTTCTTTTTCGGTCACTATATGCAGACAAACGGATCCGGGAACTTTATGTTACAATTTTCCCACGAAGAGATTATGGTTTACCGCTGTGACCATAAAAAATAAAAGACGAGTTCTTGTCAGTTGGTAGGTCAAGAAGAAATTAAAGCAAGAAAAATAAAAGACGAGTTCTTGTTAGCTGGTGGGCCAAGAAGCACTTGAAGGCATAAAAATAAACGACGTGTTTGTTGTCAGCTAGTGCAGAAGAACTAATTAGAAGTACAAGAAATAATAAAAGAAGATTTGTTGGTTGGTAGTCTACACTCTTACAGAAGCAAAGAAAAGTAAAGACATTTCTTCTCAGTTTGGTACTGAAGAAAAATAACTTTGACATTCATTGGCAAGAAAGAAGATTAAAGACAATCCATCTGTGCTTGTAGATTCAAGTGGAAGAATCCAAGCAAGTTTGTGGACTTTAGGACTTCATACTCGTACAGCTACGGTATCGTGCATTTAAATTCTTTTTTGTATTTTTACTGTCTTTGCAGTTAAGTTTTTTATAACTACTGTAGCCTAATAATTTTGTGTGTTTGTGTAACTTAATTTTTTTAATTGTTAAATTTAGCCCCAACATTTAATATGTCTACACTCGGTGGCGACAAGGACTCGACCGCCGTAGACTCGACTGAGTTTAAGCCTGATGATGTTCTTTGCGGTCGGGCAGGCCATTCTGGGGAGGGACCCATTAACGATGAGGCTAAGTCAGTTCGAGAGGCCCGGCATCTTAGACGGGATATTTTGACTCAAATTGGGAAACTTTCTGTAGCCCTAGGTTCTTTGAGTGATAAGCAGGAACTGTTAATTTTTAGATCTAAGTTATCTACTTTAGAAGAGGAATTACGGCATTTCCATGCTCTTTTGACTAAAATCTTTAACTCTGCGATCTTGGCAGAACTTCGCGTGATAGGGTAGACCCCGAATTTAACTCGTTAAAAAATAACTTTGAACAAAAAGAAAGTGAGTTCTCAGATATGTTGGATGCTGACATACATCCTGAGGATAGCGCCTCAAATGTAAGCACTAGGATGTCTATGACTTCGTCTCGGATAGTGGCACAAATTAACCTGCAGCTAAGACGAGAGGAGCTCCAGATACAAGCTGAGGCCGAAGCGAGAGCTGCTGAGGCTGCCGCGAGAGCTGAGGCCATTCGAGCTGAGGCTGCCGCGAGAGCTGAGGCCGAAGCGAGAGCTGCTGAGGCCATTCGAGCTGAGGCTGCCGCGAGAGCTGAGGCCGAAGCGAGAGCTGCTGAGGCCATTCGAGCTGAGGCTGCCGCGAGAGCTGAGGCCGCCGCGAGAGCCGAAGCGAGAGCTGCTGAGTTCGCACTCAAAGACGCTCAGTTGAGGGCTGAACAACGTAAAGAGGTAGTTTTAGCTGAATATCGATCAGAGGTGGGCTCTCGGCGTAGCTCTAAGAAGGGCTCTTCTAGGCATTCCAGAAATGAACATCAATCGCAGTTTAATTTACATAACCTTTTCCAAACGCCTGTTCAACCTGTGAGTGGACCAGGGCAATCCACACGTTTTCCAGCTGTTTCAGGAGGTCTCGGGGCCGCGGCTAAGGGTCTTCCGAATGCTGTAGAGCCAAGGTCTGCGAATTACAACCGAACTCCTCCCCCAGAGCGTACAGGTCACGGGGCCGCCATTAGTAGTAATGCTTTGCCCCCTTCACAGTTTTCTGCGCCGCTAGGTTTTGATCGCCCAGCTACACGTAATTTGGGTGGTTGTGAGAGGCGTATTGCGTCTCCTGATTTTAACGTGTGTGAGGATCGTGGTCGGGCTGTGCATGTGACTGAGCCCACTCAGCCCCTTAAGGGATATAGCTTGTCTTCTCCCGCTAAATCGAGTTCTCAACAGCAGGATTGCTTTTTTGAATACCAAAATAGTAGGACGTTTTTCAATAAGGCGGCCTTGATTGGTTACGATGGTAATAATATGCCATTTATCTTCTTTAAAAATCGTGTTACGGCCTTAATGGCAGCTTCGCCCTTTAAGGGGACTTGTTTGACTTTGTTACAAGCAGCTTGTGTTAGAACAGCTGCGCAAACGATTGCTAATTTGGTTTCTGACACCCCTGGCTTGTCAGAGGAAGACAGGATAGAAATGTCGTTAGCTCGCTTGTCCCAGCGTTTTGGGGTTCGTGGAGGTCTTTTTGCAGAACCGGAAATTAGAAAGTATCGCTATGGTAGCAAATTGACTTCGACCTCTTCCAGTGATCTGAAAGAGTTTAAAGATGAATTATCGCAGTGTTTGCTTTACGCGCAAGCTTATGGTCAGCGTGACAAATTGGAAGGACGTTTTGTTTTGGATTTGGCTAAGCGACTCCCGTTTGACGCTAAGCAGCGTTATCTTGACTTTTTAGGTGATCAGTATGGTGGCACTAATGAGCCTACTTTTCAGAGTTTGTTCGATTTTGTTGTACGAGAGGAAACGCGTAAGTCGACTGATTTTAGCATTATGCTAATGGGCGATTCTGGTGAGTCGCAGCAATTTAAAAAGTTTGGCAAAGGAAAATTGCCTTCATGTCCGGTTAGGCAGACGTCCGTAAAACCCCATGATGATGTGATGTCAGGGAGTTCGCAGTACTCGACTGTTGTTGGCGCACCGCGCGGTGGTGAAGCCAGACGTAAAAACCTACCGGCATGCATTTGTTGTTCGTCACGTGGTCAAGTTGAATATCATTTTTTGTCTAATTGTAAAGAATTTTTGCGCTTGACACCTAAAGATCGGAGAGATGTCATTGTGAAAGCTGGCAAATGCTTGAATTGTTTGCGCCAGCATATGGTTAGGGATTGCGTTCATGCAAATAACTGTCGTAAGTGTGGGCCTAACAACGATAGGAAACACTATTTTCTTCTGCATGATTTATATGTGACGTCACGTGATTCTCTGGATTCGGTTGGGAAAGATGATGCTCGTGCCAGAGTTCCTGTGCGTAATGTTAAGATTGGAAATGTTAAAGCAGCCTTTAACCGCGTTACTGCTGCTCGTGTTTTGAATCCAATGACTGGCAAATCGAAGTTGGTGTATTGTCAGCATGATCCTGGTTCGCAGTTGACGTTTGTTTCGAGTGATTTGGTGTGTGAACTTGATCTTAAACCGTACGATAAAGCGTCGTTTAAAATGGATACCCTGGCTGGTCAGAAAGCTACTTGTGCT
The DNA here is from genome assembly GCF_918807975.1 of Aplidium turbinatum. Classification (NCBI taxonomy): domain Eukaryota; kingdom Metazoa; phylum Chordata; class Ascidiacea; order Aplousobranchia; family Polyclinidae; genus Aplidium; species Aplidium turbinatum. The sequence goes on along the minus strand of NC_137475.1, from coordinate 6,036,562 downwards.
GACCTTGTCAAACTCAACATCCAGTCGTTAGAGACAGATGAACTGTTTTGTGATATAACTTCGGTGGTTAACCCAGCTTGAGCTGATGATGTTAAAACTTTACCGCATAAACAAGATTTAAATGGTTTCCGTCATTTTCATGACGTGAATATGTTTCATTTGAATGATTGTAGTACTGTAGATGTACTGATTGGCAACGACAACGCTTATTTGATGTGGGCAAAAGAAGAACGTGTTGGTGAAAATCGTAGTGAACCGCATGCTTTACTCACTCCTCTCGGTTGGTTGGCTTGTGGTGGTAAGTCACCCTTAGAGGAAAGCGTTGCTAAAGTGTGCAGAGTGCAGACGTCTTCAGAGTCGGATGTCATCTCTGGCTTTCAGCGTAAAATTGAGTCTCGTGATATGGAAATAGCAGACCTGAATAAAGTCATTCAGGATTTGACGTTGCAAAATGAAACCTGTGAATTGTCTCGCAATGATAAGTTGGCTAGAGAACTTGTTGAACCGAATATTGAGTTGAAAGATGGTCGATTTGAGATACCTGTTCCGTTGAAGGAAGATATTGATCTACCTAACAATTTTGTGTTGGCGTCAGATAGAGTTGCTGCTTTAAGGAAGAAAGCTTTAAAACAACCTGAACTTCGTGATTTCCTTACTGACACCATGAAAGATCTTAAATCAAATGGCTATATTGAGCGTACTGGTGAAGCAGGAAATGTCAAGGGATTTGAATGGTATTTACCGTACTTTGTTACGTCACAATTAAAAAAGCGCATTGTTTACGATGGCAAGTCTGAATTTCGAGGAACTTGTGTTAATGATGTAATGTTTTCGGGTCCTGACTTGTTAAACCCTCTGGTAGATGTCTTGGCTAGATTTCGGCTTGGTAGATTTGGTCTCATGGCTGATGTGACTAAATGCTTCTTTCAAATAAAGTTACCTGAGTCGCAAAGGGATTTGTTTCGTATATTGTGGTTTGAAGATGATGACCTTGAAAATGGTAGGATGGTACCATTTCGTTTTTGTGTACACCCTTGGGGAATAAAGAGTAGCCCGTATATCGCTTGCTTGGCTATAAAGAAAATGATCGAGCAGAATCCCAGCAGTGCTGGTGAATTGACTCTCTGCAATATTGCAAATAATATGTACATGGATGATTTTATATTTTCGACTGATAGCTTAGAGGAAGCTCAGCAAATCACTCATGAATCGTTTGCTTTGTTTGATAGCCGTGGGTTTAAACTTGGTAAGTGGAGTGCTAACAAGGAGGCTATGATTGTCTTGTCAAATTTGGATAATGAGATGCTTTCACCTTTGATTCGTGACATTGACTTTCAGACTGAAAATATGACTTTGCCATCAGCGAAGACATTGGGTTGTGTGTGGCAAACCGAGTCTGACGAGATGCGTATCGCATGTTCCTTAAAGCCCTTAGCTAAACACACGCGCCGAAGTATGCTCAGTCAGCTTGGACAAAATTTTGATCCGCTAGGCTTTGGAGCGCCATTTTTTCTAAAAGCACGCCTTATACTTCAGCAATTGGCGATAGACAAGTTTGATTGGGACACCGAGGTCCCTGATAGCTTTGTTAAAGAGTGGGAGTCGTGGCTTCGCTCTTTGGACCTGCTTAAGGATTTTTCGTTACCGAGATGGTATTTTGCAAACTCTGGTGTGTGCAGTCCGGATGATATTGTTTCATATCAATTGCATGGGTTTAGTGATGCTTCGAATCAAGCTTTCTCTTCTGTTGTTTACTTACGTAGACTGGTTAACGGAGTTCCGAGTGTGTCTTTCGTTCTGGGTAAATCTACCATTGTTGTAAAAAATCAGTTTTCTTGGCCGATAGCTAGGAAAGAGCTTGTTGCCGCTTTGAATACAGCAAGACTCGTGAAGCAGGCCTACGAGGCATTGAAGATGCCCGACTGCCTTAAGTATTTTTGGTGTGATTCTCGTACTGTGTTGCAGTGGGTTAAAAACCCTGATTTACGTTTGAATAAGTTTATTACGCGTCGAGTTGAGCATATTTTATTGTTGTCTGGAGCCCAGGATTGGCGTTTTTGCCCTACCGATATGAACCCAGCTGATGTTGGCACAAGGCCAAATATTATTACAAAGAAAGAATTTCGAGAGTTGTGGTTAAATGGTTCTAGTCTTCTCTATCAGTGTGAAGAAATTCCATCTGTAGAAAACGCCACTCCAGTACCTGTCCATAGCCTATACCTTCGTGACGAAGAGGGGTCGCTCGACGTTGGACAGGGTGGCCTTCACAGATTGATCGAGGCCGCACCTTCTTTGTATGTTATGAAAAAGAGAATCGCTTATTTGGTTGCTTTTGTTGAATTTTTGTGCTGTAAAACGAGAAAGCGTAGCTTTGTGAAGCCAAAACTGGATGCATCTTATCTTAACAGTGCTTCAGAGTTGGCTGTGAAGTTTGTTCAGAAGAGCGTGTATGGCGATGTGGTACATTTAATGACCAAACGATCGCCGGATGCCCTTGAGGAAGTGATAAAGCGAGGTAGTGTTGGCGCTTCGCAACGTGAGAAGGAACGCTTGAAAGAATTACGTTCACTTAAAAAGTACAGACCTTGTGTAGATGACGCTGGTGTAATCCGCATTGAAGGGCGCTTAAGTAATTCTCCCGAGATCTCTCTTGAAGCAAAGCATCCGATTGTTTTGCCTTCGAAGCACCCCTTCACTAGGCTTGTTGTACTGTCGCATCATAATGGAAATGCGCACTGTGGAGTACAGCACACTTTGTTGTCTACGCGACAGAAGTTTTGGATCGCTAATGGTAATGCCTCCGTGAAGAGGTATCTTAATGATTGTGGTGTATGTGCGATTGAGAAAGCACGGCCTATAAGGCAGCTCATGTCTGATTTACCTTTGTATCGCACAACTGCGCATAGGAAACCCTTTTTTGATTGCGGCTTAGACTATCTTGGACCTTTAACCTTTGTTGAAGGTAGAAGTCACAAAAAAGCTTGGGGACTCTTGTTCACATGTATGGCATCTTGCGCTATTCATGTTGAGCTGGTTACGTCATTGTCGCTGAGTGATTTCTTACTTGCCTTTACAAGGTTTACAGATTTACGTGGGCAGGTTAATGCTATCTATTCCGACAATGGAAGTACCTTTCAGGCAGCATCTAAGAAGTTACCCGAGTTGATAGAATCAGCTGAATTTCACAACGCCCTGAGACAGAGAGAAATAAACTGGGAATTTATACCTCCGTATGCTCCGGCGCAAGGTGGCGCCTGGGAGGCAATGGTTAAACAATTTAAAATTGCATTTTTTCACATTTTGGACTCTTCAATTCGTAAGCCCAATTTTATTGAACTGCTTACGTACACAGGCAGTGCCGTTCGGATCGTGAACGAACGCCCTTTGGTACCTTTGAGTGACGACCCTAGGGATTTTACTGTCATCACTCCTGCCTCACTTTTGACCCCATACTTAGACCCATACTGTGCTGTTGGGCAACCACATGATCGTGACCAATTAAGAAGGGATTATCGGTTCAATTTGTCACTTTCTTAGCAGTTTTGGAGTAAATGGATCGATTTTTACTTGCCAGGTCTTCAGGGCCGGAAAAAATGGCTAAAAATGGCCGAGAATTTGGAGCCTGGTCAACTTGTAGTGGTAGGTGTTCCCGACAATTTTCACCAAATCAAACGTCATATAAAAACCGTTCAAGTCTACTGAATATTACGTCATGGAAATTCCTAAAGCATGTGCCAAAATTGCACCATCGTTCATAAGACCTGTTTGGACCTGTTTGGGCCTGTTTAAACAGGAAATATTACATCAGCTTAAACACCTGTTGGAATGACTTCATAATTGTCTTTCATTTATTGCGTCACAGTTACTTTCTACGTGAATTTGAGATATTGATATCTATTCTGGTCATTCGTAAAATGATTGTTTGAAAGTTGGCCGCACATTTAACTGCTGGCTTAGTGCTTGCTAGCTGGACAAAAGTTCCGTCTTTTATCCAAGTAATCTGTATTGTAGTGACAGTTTTTTTAGAGGTGTAGGCGTTACACCTATTTTCGATAGCCTCGGGCTAATTTTACTGGAATACACTGTTTGAATAGACGTTTCGAAAGTGTGTTTATTTTTGGGTCATTGCATGCAGACGAACGGATTTGGGAATCTTACGTTACAATTTTCCCACGAAGAGATTATGGTTTACCGCTGTGACCAGTAGGTTCTCTCCAGGACATTGGTAAACGTGGGAAGTATCAACTTGGGAGGGTGCATGAGGTAGTTCCACAAATTAGGAAAGGGAAGCCTGTGGTTCATAGAGCTAAAGTTGCCGTCTGCAACTATGATGAGAGTACGGGGAAAGTGAAAGTAGACTATGTGTTGAGAGATATTTCGTGCCTCGCCCCCGTAAAGAACACCTAAGTGTTAGGGTTTGAGCCTGGTTTTGTCTGTGGTGGCCGACACTTGTCTGAGCCCAGAACAGTCGGTTATTATCGCAATGATTGTATATAGCATCATTTTTGCGTGTACCTAATACCTATGGTACCAATTTCATGTATCGTCGTGTTCTTATTGCTGTTCATTCTTTGCATGCCCTTTGTATTTGCGTATTAACTTAAACGTGAGTGATTCAAACAATTTGTGTATCATGTGTTTTTATGCATTGGCTCACAATTGTCGTCAATTCTTTTTTAGTTATGCCATGTCAGACTGTCATAACTAGGGGCCGCTATGTTCCAGGAGACGGTTGTTCGCCTGGTCAAACGTCATGTAGAAACCGTTCGGGTTCGGGTCTACTGAATATTACGTCATGGAAATTCCTAAAACATGAGCCAAAATTGCACCATCGTCCGTAAGACCTGTGTCAAACCTGTTGAAACCGGTTTAAACATGAAATGTTGCGTCGCGCTACTGCTGGCGTGCCTTTGAGTTATCACAAATTTTTCTGATTCATTCTCGAAGTTGTTTGTTGGAAGTCGGTCGCACATTTAACTGGTTTATTTGGTGCTTGCTAGCTGGTCAAGTTCTCCGTCTTTTATCCAAGTAATCTGTATCGTAGTGACAGTTTTAGAGGTGTATCGCGTTGCACCCTATTTCGATAGCCGCGGGCTAATTTTACAGGAATACACTTATTGAATAGACGTTTCAAGAAGTGTTTCTTTTTCGGTCACTATATGCAGACAAACGGATCCGGGAACTTTATGTTACAATTTTCCCACGAAGAGATTATGGTTTACCGCTGTGACCACTATCATTGTTGGGACGAAAATATAGGCTACGATGAAATTTGTCACTGATTTTTTGAAGTTTTTGTATAAGTCCTTCGTTGCCATATTTCCAAGTCAATATCTCAAGATGCTTTCAATTAAAGAATGGTATAAGCAGATCAAATTTGACAAATTAAGACAGGGTCTAATCTTGGTAATTATACCAAAATTTCTTCGAAGCTTTTGCAGCAAATGTTGCATGTGTGGTTTCCATGACAGATTTTCATACAAATTTATGCCAGTAAAAAAGCATGTTTGCTATCATTTAATTGCCTCATTAGGCAACATGTTTGCATGTTACTGTAGGCTATGTATAATGTGTGGACACTGATCAGGGCCTCTGAGAGAAATTTTCACTAGGGGTACTATCCCTGAGGGGTACGAAGAGTCATTCCGGGCATTATCGGCAATATCGGCGATAATTTACCGGCGATAATTATCGGCGATAAATTTTTATCGTTTATTGTTATCGCTCAATTATTTTTTCAGTTATCGTTGAAATAACGTTGAAATATCGTTGAAATAACCATGAAAAGTAATATTTTTACTAGCCACCTAGTTAATGAAACTAAAATTGAAACCAGTTCTTCTTCAGTGCCTGAAGTGTGTGTGCACAGGTCGTTGTCAAAGGAGGGGGGCACGCCCCCCTGCAGCCACGGCCCTGACAACACAATAGTTTTTAGAGTTGCTAATTGCAATGCAATGAAATGCATGCAACAATTCTCTTGTTGTTTTGCTGCAATCGGCAATCGCGAGTGAATTTTACAATTAAGATGTAAGCGCACAGGCGCCACAGCTTCCTTTGAGGCGAAGCGAAAGAAATTGGCAAGTGGTTTGTGAAAGTGTCGCAATACGAGGCTGCTTTCAAGTAAGCATTGCAGTAGAAAGAGAACTCTGATTGCAGCATCGTGCATTTTACCGCACTTTTCAAGATCAAGACTCTGGAGAGTGAGATTTTATTGCATAACCCAGGCTTAGATTAGGGGCGTAGCAAGTTAAAAGTTGTTCCTGTTTAAAGTAAAAGAAAAGTTTAAGGCATACATTTCGCCAGAGCGAAAAAAGTAGGGAGGGGGTCACCTGCCCAAAGTGAGAGATCACCAAAATGTTAACCCAATGAACAAGTCATAAAAAAGCCGGTCACATAATAAACGCCATAAGTTTTCGTGGGGCAACAATATTATGAATGCTGATTGCTGAATGGTAATTTTGCAAATCAGAATTAACTAATCAACATAATAAGAAATCGGTTTATAAGGAGAGGCCACAGAGACAAAAACGTAACAAATAATAGCCTAGTGAATTTGGATGAAAAATCATTTAAAACTCAGCCAGAAAACTGGGGAAGCGCTGCAAACTCATTCAGTGGAATCCGAGGATCGGAAGCTCAGGGAGTCTATCAGAACGTTTTTGGCAGTAGGCGAAATGGCTAATTTTAACATTGAAAAATCCGATATTGTTGTTCCGATATAAATTTCGTTTGATTTTGCGTTTTTTGGAATTTTTTCAATTATTGCTGACTTTGCTGTAAACAACCCTTCAAGCAGAAAGCAAAATGCAAAGTTTGGAATTTTTTATGGTATTTTCATTTGATTTAATTATTTTGCCTACTGCACGTAAGCGGCAGTGTAACTCAATTGATAAAAAGCATCCAACTGGTAGCCTATCTGAAGGTATAATTATAAGCACGGCGGTTACCTCAGTGGTTTGATTCTGGATCAAGAGGTTGAAGCTTCGATACCCACTGCTGCTGTTGCGATTCTATTCACGCATAACTTACAAAAAGTTTTGTCCCTTTACAGCATAAGCGTAGCCAGGGGAGGGGGGGCGAAAAGGGCCATGGCCCCCCCCAAATTTTCAAAGTTTGGATTCCGAAGTTGAACCCTTTGTTGAAAATATAATATAATTTGTATAAATTTATATTGTTTTTCATGACATCTGGCTATTAACACCCTCCAGGACTTGTTTTAGACACACAGAAAGACACCAATGAGTTTTGCAAATCGTAAATCGCGCAAAGTTTACGCGATTTACGCTTCTTTTAACTAATCTGTGGAAGCAACTTCAGGATGGCTTACTCTGTTGTTTTTTTTTGTAGTTTTTGTGTAGCTAAGTTTTTTTGTGTTCTCTAATTTTAGCCGCAATTTTTGCCCGTTTGTGTGTAACAGCTACCTTTAATAAGTTAATAGCTGTTTATCTGTCTATAAATTTGATACAAATATTCCCTGAAAGTGTTTCCTGAAAGTTATTTGAGTGTAATTTTGCAAAAATTTTCCGGGGGAGCAAGCCCCCGGACCCCCCTAGTATACGCGTGCCTTCGGCACGCTCTAACCCCCCATCAGCTTTGTTGCTTCTCTTTCTTAACCCACCAGGAAACGCCACTGCAGATGTCTTAAATTAAACACTTTGTCGTTCTCTTCAATTCATCAAATTTTTTTTCTGGCTACGCCACTGCTTTACAGTAGCCGATATTATGTTAGATTTTCGTCATGTTGATGAAAACAGATCGTGCTGCATGGGATGGGGCAGCGCTAATCAAGAAAAAAAAAATTATCGTTATCGGACATTATCGGCGATAATTTTATCGTTATCGCTTAACTTTTTTTTGATTTATTGTTATCGCTTTAGGCATTTTTCGTTTATCGATATCGCTTAACTGAAAAATGAGTTATCGCGCCCAACAGTGCTTATAACTATAAGACTCGAAGAATTAAAGCACGCGTTTAGTACTTGAGTCGCCTACTGTTATTTGTTCCTATTGTCAAAGATGAAATTAATGGTTTTTAATTGTTTCTTAATGTAGGCCTATCCATTTTTCTTGAAATTTAATAGGCTCTGCGGCCCATTGAATTAATTCAAGTGACAATGCGGCCCACTGTATTAAAAGGTTGAACATCCCTGCTCTAACCCTACAGCCAATCGAATTATGAGTTGAAGCTTCCGACCTTTTATGAGCAACCGGGACATGTAGGCTAAAACTGTGATTCCTGTGTTTGATACGGTAAAAGTTTGATTTGATTCATGACGTAGACTACGCTACTACATAGGCTATGTAGGTTCATGTATGGTTGGTTTTTAATTTTTATCCTCAGACTGACAAAGCCTTGATAGGTTATTCCTGGTAGTTACGCGTGGTCTACTTGTAGAAGCTTTTGACGCATGGCCGGCTACCGAGATTGACAGAGTGAAATTTTTGATTGTTGAAGTCTTGTTACTGGGGAATTATTCCGTCCATTAGGTGCCGCTGAATGGAGAGCAGTTGTTGCTCAAACACCCCGAGAGTCGAACCAGCGCCGCTTGATCTTGAAGCTTCTTCGTTCACGAAGTCACGCGCTAACCATATACTCCTACGTCGTACGGTACGTCATGATTTGATCAGAGATATAAATACAAGAGATAGGCAATAGAATCCGCGTACGCTTTAAACAGGCGGCGATGTTGAAAAGCGGTCACGGTTGACTGGATAGGGATCAAGCGGCAGCTCTCGATGCCCGCAAACTGCAAAACGTGATAATTTCAAGCAGTTTACCAGAGGTTTACAGGTTTAGTGAGGAAGTTCCATGGAATTTGATGGTTCCAATTCAGTTTTGTAGAGCTTGCATTAATATTCGTCTATTGGAAAATTAAATATGGTAGATAACTTAATTGCTATCAAGCTAAGTTACCGTATGTATTATTGACCAGTCGGCAATAAACCTAGCAGATTACGGTAGCCCTTTTGGATTTATTGATTATTTTGCGAGTATATGTAGGAAGCAACATGCAGGTTTAGCAAGAGTTTCAGTTTTTAAACTACCTGGCTAAATACTTAGTCATGGCCTGGGCATGGTAGTTCTTTTGCCATTTACAAGATTAGGTTATGAATTGTGGTGTATTTTACAGTTATGAATTTTGTTATTATAATCATTCATATTTGTTTTATAATTTCAGGAATGTTATCATTATACTATTTATTTGCAGTTATTTATTAGATTATAAATGCCAGCTTCGAATCGCCCAATCCCTCAGTGTCACACGGATAGAAATAAAAAGGTTTTTCTATATTTAAACTGTCAATGTTTATGCGAAAGGGAAGTACAAAGTGTGGCATAATGAAGTTTTGAAGAATGTCATACTTAAGTACAGAGATGAACGTGATCCAAGAGATAATATTAAACAAGTTTTTCACAAAAGAAATGCTGGAATTTGTGAGAAACACTTTAATGCAGAGGACATAATAATAAATTCCAAAAGTAGCAGTAAATCTTTGAAGTTTGGTGCCGTCCCATGCTTAAACTTGCCACAGAGAACCGGCGATAAGCTGCTGTAGGCTATCCACTATGCGTCTAACATTGGTCCGAGACCGAATTACAGTATTACACCATCAATACATGAAAACATTGGAGATGTCAAGAAATCTTTTAACAGGATAAAACGAATTGGGTAGCAATTTCAAGAACATGCAGATTATATTTCAATTCAAAAGAATGACCTTGTTCTTATTGTAAATATCTCAACATTACAATACAAATTTAGTGTGTCTAACTTTCATTTTAAAGTGTCTGAGGACAGTCAGGACACAATGTTCTGTTACAAGCTTGGTGCCCAAATCACAGAACTAGAAGCACTTCCAGCAAAGATGTGTCCCGGTATTACAACAAAGCCGGTCATTGGCACTAATTGCATTGTATATTACAAAGCATACAATGTATTACAATGTTGACTAATTTTCAAAAAATATTTTTTGAAAGTCAACTTGAAGTTAATCAAAAGAATTGTAAAACAAAATATCATCCTGAAATTATCCGATTTGCTCTCAGCCTGCAGTTAAAAAGTTCCTCTGCATATGATCAACTCGGATCAACTTCGTGGAGTTTTGCGCTTGCCATCAAAACGTACTTTATTTGATTATCGTCATGTGCATCAAAACCAAACCGGGACATTCAACAATCATATTCTGGATGCATTAAAAAATCAAAGTCATTCATACAAAGATTTTGAGAAATACCTTTATATAACGTTTGATGAAATGAAAGTAGGCTAGCCTACGATCTAATTTAGTATTCAAACCGGAAACCGAAAAAACCATATTATTCAACTACTGATGCCAGACTTGAACGATTGCAAGGTGTATTTTTGCCGTATCTTAATAATTGGCATGAACAGATAAATGCAGACACTCAAGTTTCCAAGGCAATTAGAAAAAATAAATTCATATCTGACCAAACCTTGCCCATCATCATCATCATCCGTTCAGTCGTTTACGACTCTCGGTCACTCTATACGTCATCTTTCTCCACATCTCTCGATCCCACGCAGCCTCCTTCAATTCATGCACTCCCATGCCACTGTCATTTACAATCGTGTCAAGCCATCTTGTTTCCGGGCACCCCCTTCCTCTTCCTCCGCTCACCAAACCAAGCATGATGTCTTTTTCCATTGATTTGCTTCTCATTATGTGGCCAAAATATGAAAGCTTCTGCCTGACGATTCTAGCTTCTAGGGATATGTCCGGTTTAATTTGTTCCAAGAATTTTCTCGTTTGTTATTTTGGCTGTCCAAGGAACACGCAGTAACCTTCTCCAACACCACAATTCAAATGCGTCAATCTTTCTTCTGTTTGTTTTGTTCATTGTCCATGTTTCGCATCCGTAAGTTGCAATTGGGAATATTATAGTTTTGATCAGCTTCTTTTTTGTTTCTAATTTTATATCCTTGCTCTTCCAAATGCTATTCATTCCAAAGACGTCAAAAATGTTTTTGCACGGGGGCCCCCCGATTTAAAAGTGCCCCGGGCCCCCCATCAGCTAAATCCGGCCCTGATGTAGAGCAGTGATTCTCAACCTTTTTGGCCCATGGACCATATTTAAAAAAATATCCGATATGGACCACTTTTCTATGTTGGCACCTCATGAACGACGAACGCCACTAGTCACTCAAAACTGTATTGTAGCCTGCCCTACATAGGTCAAAAAACCCAAGAGCGTGTTCAATCTTAGTCCTTGCCCATTCACACTTATTCTTTATTGACGTGTTATCAATGTAAACTTACGGCAATGGACTGAAACTAAATTGCGTTTTTCTTTGTATTCGCCTTCTTAAACTGTTGTAATTTACTAGATGGATGATAAGGATAATGTATTTCTTGCATTTTGTACCAGTATATTGTTGGTAATCGTGGGAGAACACCAGTTAAGATTTAGGCTTGCAGGTTTTGATTTTAAATATTATGTAACCATCTATTTAAAATATAATTTTATGCGTGTTGATAACATCGGAGTTTGCTTTATTTGTTCATTTTACGTATTTTTCAAATTTTCTTTTTTACATGTGCTAGCTGAAGATGCTATTACTATAGCGAAATCGATTCTTAACATAATAAATTACACTAAGAGGTTAGATTGTTGTGCAAATGCCAGCATTTGATGAATGCAAACTAGCAGTACCAAACCTTTAAAGGATTGAAATTATCAGTTGATGGCATGATTGGAATTATCGAATGCCTTTTCTTTTGTCAAACAACATGCCATTTGTTTGAACAAAACGTGTGAGCCAAGACGTATTGGAACATAGATAAAACCAGTGGCGTATCCTGGTTGGTTGAGCAAGGGAAGCAATAAAACTCGTGGGGGAATAGAGCGTGCCGAAGGCACGTGTTTTCTAGGGGGGTCCGGGGGCATGCTCCCCCGGAAAATTTTTGCAAAATTACACTCAAATAATGAATTATACTGCTTTCTGGAAACACTTTTAGGGTAATTTTTGTATGAAATTTATTAGCAGATAAACAGCTATTAACTTATTAAAGGTAGCTCTTACACACGAACGAACAAAGGGCAAAAATGCGACTATAATTAGAGAACACCAAAAACTCAGCTACAAAGTCAAGTCTAGCTTAGACCTCACATATCCTGTCTTATTCCAAAGTCTATCCAGCCAGGATAACAGTGTAAAGCCAACATTTGGCTCAAACTTTTGCTCACTAGGCCGACATTATAACCATAACAGTGCCCTAGATTTTCTCATTACATAGCTCACTTGGCACAACATCCAACAGAGCAGAGTTGCCAGACTATGAAAAAGTCTTAAAGCCAAAATAATACAAAGAAAAGGCCAAAACAAAGAAAATATTAGACAAAAAAGGCCAAATGGATATATTTACCTGTTTCTATCAAAAATAATAAAATTTACATATATATTTTATAACTTGTAGTGGATTTTAATAAATTGTAGCAAAAATAATTCTGAAAGTAGTCCAAAAAATAGCAAGTTAGCCTATAAAAGTAGCGGATGAGTTTTGATCCGCCACATTACGAGTATTAAACAAGTATAGAACATGTATTGAACAATGCTGAATATGGTTTCATCTGGTAAGGTTACAATATTAGTGAAATATTGATTATTGTGCATTTTGAAAAGTTATTTAAAAAAAAACTAATTCGCGGAATTTGGCTAATCTGGCAACCCCGCGACTGGAAGCAATTTTCAAATCGCTTCCAGCGATTAGTTAAAAGAAACGTAAATTGCGAAAACTTTGCGCTGCTTTTTTCCTTTCTTTCAAACTTGTTTCTTTTTATTGCAAAAACGAGAGCAACGGATGCAATACGAATCTTCGCTTCCGTTGGCTTCCAACTTTTTTAAAATTAAAACCGAGTTCAAAATCATACGGGGGGACATGAGTTAAAAACCGTTCTAAATCGCATTTAGGTAAAGAAATTACGAAATCGTTTTACTGAAAAATATCAGCTTCTCTTTTTCAATTTTGACAGGGGAAGCAATGCTTCCCTTGCTTCCATTGAGGATACGCCCCTGGATAAAACTTCTATTTTCCTACAGCCTAAAATATATCGTATGCTTTTATAACCTTCGTTTTCAAAACGTGAACTAAGTGAACTCCGAAATCGGAAATACTCTACTGAATGCCTCGTAGCCTTTCCCTTATCGCTGTTGATCCATATCCACGCACCGTGACGGTGACGTCATCATTTTTCAACATCGATTTACGAATTGGCCACTTTGCCTATCTCTGTATTTATATCTCTGATTTGATTATAAATTTAGGACGCCTTGTAGGGTTGTTTTTTTTATATATAGGCCTATAATTGTTAGACAATTTTTTTCAGTCACCAATCGTTGGCAAAATGTGACAAATCAGGCTGTATCTCTAGGTAACCATGTTCTGCATTTGGCTAGATTGTATCAGTATGACAATCCCATCATCTTAGTTCGCGGTGCACATTCATAGGCTGCTCTTGTCCTTGAGACAGCTACAATAGAATAGCCTAATTCGTTCGAAAAACGTGGTAACACTTAGGCCTATCAGCAATTTGTCTTTTTTGTTGCATAAAATTTTTCGATTTCATGCAATCCAAAATTTATTTTTTGATTTTTAGCCCACGCTTAAATTTCATTTGTGTTTAACACTTTTCATACATTCAACCGTTTCGTAGGCTAAGCCTACACAGCCCACAAAGGCCCTATATCACCTGAACCACTGATCGCTACACGCCAAGAGAGGGAGTAACACTTTTATTTCGTCTTTTATTCGAACAGTGCGGTAAAAGTATCATCAACACGAAAAAACTAGAGCTAGCCTATAACAAATACAACAGACAGCTATAACAAATACAACAGACAACAAGCTCCTGCTTCCCGTGTTCTAAGCCTCTAAAAGGTGACAAATATCCAGCATTGGAAAATTACATTGAAAATAAAGATGGGATAGGCTAATGTTCATTAAAACTTAAACGAAGGAAAAAAAATTACTGTAGCGATACTCAAGTAAAATCCAGCCGCTTTATGCAAATGTTAAGAGAACATTATGCCCTACGAAATTAATATGCTATGTGAAAAAACACACATTTAAAAACACCAACTGCTAACATTCATATGGACGAAGTAAAACCACACAATAAGTAGTCATAGCCCTAAGAGGAGAGGCTACTCTACTATTAATACAGCGATACACAATAGTAGCAACACTGTTCACTCGAACAACTTGCAAAACCGTAATCAACTGACTTGTACGTGGTGGAAAAGTATTTTTGTAGATCTGAGTGCTCAACAGCATGTTTTAGTGTAGGGGAATACGGGGCAAAGCGGGACATCGCGATTTCTCACGTTTTGTATTCTTTGGCTCCCTTTAACCGGAAGCACTAGTTAGGCAACTATAAACTGTATTTGCTGTGGAAAAATGGCGACTGGCAGAGCACAGCGCGTATCGTGAGGAAGTAAAATGTGTTTTGGCATGGTTGGTTATAAGAGATGGAAAAGTAGCTACCACATTTGTTAGTAGTAGCTTAGTTAGTAGTAGTAGTAGCTTATGTTAGTAGTAGCTACCACATAAGCGAATTTGTTGGTAGCTTTGTTTTTATCTTAGACATTGAGACAGTACCGGTAGCCTATTTGTTAGTAACAAAAGCAACTTCTACCTAAAACTTAACAGGTTTCAGCAGAGATGTTATTTTCTAAAGGCTATACTTTGGGGCAAAGTGGAACAGCTGCATTAGGGGCAAAGTGGGACAGTACATTAGGGCAACACGAGACTCTAAAAGTCTAGATTGTATCTGTGGTTCTTCAGTTGATTGAATTTTTGTTACGACTCTTCTAGCCTTCAAGATGTAAAATATTTATCAGCATTCATTTATTGTTATTAGAGTTCCGCGTGACTCGGTCTGTGACGTATTTTGGTTTGTGTCATCATGACGTGAGCTGTTTTGTTAGGACTCATTTATCATCTTCGCTCTACCGCGGTTAACAAAAGCTGTAGCGTAGCCTACTGGTGCAGAGAAGGTAAATTGTTGTGCTAGAATTGTGGTCGCTATTATTCATTAGTTACAAGCTATCGAGGCAAGTGCTCTTCACTTTATGGCATACGAGATGAGCATGAAAGTGACGGACGTTTTGAACAGATACAGCGGAGCCAGTGATGTGGAAGTTTGGTTGAAGCAGGCTAAGTTAGCAAAAAGCTTGCTCAAGTTGAAAGATTTGGCGGTCGTCATTCCGCTTTTTCTCGATGGACCTGCGTTTGCGGTCTACGATCAACTAAGCAGTGGGGAAAACGTGGGAAAGACGCCGATGCAATTGAAAAAGCATTGAGGAGTGCATTTGCTAAGGACAAATTTTTAGCCTTCGATAAATTTCGAAGAAGAACGTGGGAGAATGGTAAGACTGTGGACGGGATCCTGGTAAGGTCACAAGAGTTAATTTGGCTATGAAGTGGTCTGCAAGAAACATTGCGATATTGACAGACTCAGCAACAGTTTATTCATGGATGTCGTCAATGTTGAAAAAGAACAAACGTATCAGAGTATCAGGTCTTTCCGAAATGCTGGTAAAAAGAAGACTTTCAACGCTTTTAGAAACATTGGAAGCGTATGATGTGCAATGGAATGTTTCTCTTGTGCCCTCAGCTAAAAATAAAGCTGATACACTAACGCGCGTACCAAAGCAGTGGCTACAAAAATCTTCTACAAAAGCAGTTGGTGCTGTTGCTGTTGGCGAGAGCACATCGCAAAACCCTGGTGTTGCTTTACAATCTCACGCTTTACACCACTGTGGTGTTGACACTACACTGTATTTCGTAAGAAAAGTTGAACCAAGCATCACCAGACAAGAAGCAGATCGCGTTGTGAAGAGCTGCCGTGAGTGTCAATCAGTTGATCCAAGTCCGATAAGAGTTGAAGAGGGAAACCTGAGTGTCGGAAAGGACTGGCAACGTGTAGCAATAGATGTGACGCATCATGGCCGTCAAAAGTATCTGACAGTAGTTGACTGTGGTCCAAGTCGATTTGCCATATGGGGAATAATTGTAAGTGAATCAGAGATCGAAGTTGTGTCTGTGTAAGTGTTGAGGCAAATATTCTCCCAGTTTGGCCCACCAGTTGAGATTTTGTGCGACAACGCTAAATCATTTACATCAAAGCAAATGCGGGAATTTTGTGAGTTATGGTCGGTAAATTTAGTTTTTCGATGTGCCTACAAGCCTTCCGGAAATGGCATAGTCGAACGTAACCATAGAACAATAAAAAGGATGTCTGCAAGATCAAAAAAAAGCATCGAATACTGTGTATTTTGGTACAATGTCACTCCCCATCATAATCATAGAATAATTCCATCAAGGAAACTCTTCTCATATGAATGGCGAAACCCGTTTCTCGAAAAGAAAACTGAAATGAACAAGAAGGACGATGGTGAATGCGATGACTGTAAATTTTCTGTTGGTGATCAAGTCTGGGTTAAACCTCCTGGTGCACGTTGTACTTCTTCATGGGATCCTGGTAGGGTCACAGGAGTTAATTCCAAATACAACATCGAAGTCGGTGGAATGCCCAGACACGTGCGTGATATCAAAAGATGAACTCACCAATGCAGAGACGAAAGTGAAAACTTTATTGCTGTGCCTTTGGCACCCGATGATCACGAATTTGTGCCAAGTATTTCTGAGTCTTTCATCGATGACGATGGAGTCATCAACCCAGGACTGACGGGGGCTGATGAACCAGAGGATATTTCGTCCTCGCACGTTCAGTGCGTAGTGCGTCAGAGGCGATTGTCAACTCGCTTTAATGATTATTTTGTTGACGATGATTTGGACATCATGGGGGAGTGTTATTAGAGTTCCGTGTGACTCGGTCTGTGACGTATTTTGGTTTGTGTCGTCATGACGTGAGCTGTTTTGTTTTTCGGCAGTCGAGTGTAGCAGGAACTCAGCGATAGACACGTGTTTCGCTCATTAGGCTGGGCTCATCAGTACCGCACCACTAGTTCTTGCCACATAGTTCTCAATTCGCTCTACCGCGGTTAACAAAAGCTGTAGCGTAGCCTACTGGTGCAGAGAACGTAAATTGTTGTGCTAGAGTTGTGGTCGCTATTATTCATTAGTTACATTTATATTATACCGGTGGCCTACACAATTTAATTTTGACAATGGTTCGTCCTTATAAAAGAAAAACTGAAATGGGTAAATGGATGGATACCAATATCGAGAATGCAATAGAAGGTGTGAAAAGCAAGAAGTTGTCTTTGACAGAAGCGGCTAAACAGTACCAAATACCCAAATCTACTTTACAAAGACATTTAAAAGATAAGGTGGCAAAGCCTGGTGTGCTCAGTTTGAGAAGTTTCAGACAAGCTCTGAACAGTGAGTTTGAAAATGAACTGGTTCAGCAATCAGCATGCCCAAGACATACAAATAAGATTTTTTGGTGTAGCACCAACTACTCTGTGCTCACTAGCATTCCAACTTGCAAAATGTAATAATGTTCCTGTACCTTCGATGAAAACAAAGAACAAGCTACTGCAGGTCTATATGGCTAGAAGGGTTTCTGCAACGCCATCCAGATTTAAATTTAAGACAACCAGAAGGAACAAGCATAAGTCCAGCTGCTGGTTTTATCATGTTCAGGTTGGCCGTTTTTTTGATCTGCTTAACTCTTTCGCACCCAGCATCATTTTAAAATGATTTGCGGTTTAATGCCAAACGCCCAGCATCATTTTAAAATAATTTGAACACACCCACAACCATGAGGTGGATGCCGCAGACGTTGAAGCAGCATAAGTGCGAAGCAGTGTGAAACGAAGAGCATCTATTACCATGGAACAGACGTCGCAGCTTGTTGCTGCTGAGTTGCAACGTCTTGATATTAGCTCAGTTGCTTTACCAAAATTACAGAAACGTAACATGGCTCGAATGGTCCAGCGAAATCGCACACGGACCTACGCACCTCCTGCAAACCCTCTATCTTTGGAAGAACTGATCATACCGAGGCGATACCAAACGTATGTTCCATTTTGTTATGTGTTAGTGTTTAGTGTGATAGTGTTTCAAAGATCGTTCCTGCTCCCAGCTCTGACAGTTCATGTGTACTGTAGTAAGGTACTATGTACCGTATGTTTTTGTTGCGCCAGCAAGACATTTTAAAAACTAATATGAAATTAACGTAGCCTACCTCTTCGTAACAGCACGCTCAAACAGCATTTGAAAATTTGGCGAAGCGACATTTGACCTATGGCATATTCGTATTTGATAGGTAAAGTAACAGCTTTACAAAGTTTACGTCAATGTTCATTAACTCACTAATTACTATTGAAATGAGTTGAAAGTCACTCGAAACGTCTATGAAACATGTTGTCTTGAGTCGTTTCAGTTATTTTGCTCTTAACGAATCGTAATGTGAGACATGAGATCTTGTTCACTCTAACTCTTTTTTGTAGAAGAGGAGTTCTTGTTGCACGATTCTGGATCAGCAGATGGAAGAAACAGAATTTTAATTTTTGGCAGGGAGTCAAACTTGGAACAGGCCCGCATTTCAAGAGTAACCAAATTATACATGGAAGGAACATTTAGTGTAGCTCCGCCCTTATATAAAGACGGGCAGGTGAAGTTCATTTCAATTGTGAATCTCAGTTCTAACAGAAGCTATACCTAACAATGACTCAACCTTTTCACAATTCAAAAACACGAGCAAACAACCTGTGTCTGGCTTCTATGTTCAAATCCACATAGCTTAATGTTTTTTGCTTTAACCATAATTGCTGATATGCTATGTCAAAAATAAGCTACGTCCATCATTCGATGTACTCGTTTCAGAGACGAATAAGTTTACACAATCATGTTTTGTAGGTATATGTGATACTGGGAAAACAAAACGACTAATCATTTTGTCACTACTGCGCAGCCTATTCTACAAAACTTAACTGATATGGTAATCCCAACACAATACAAAAAGACGGCAGATGGCGAGGATTTTTTGCTGTGCGATAGCGTACGCGCTTTTGCAAAATTCGAGCAATTGGTTTGGGGATAGGACTTTTAAGTTGTACTAGAGCTTTTCTATTCACTTTACACGGTTCATTGCTTGACTGCAAACAGGATTATTCCATGTGTTTATGCTCTGCTACCAAACAAGCAACAGAACACTTATACAGAGATGTTTCATCAATTGCAAGTGATCAACCCACTGTAAAGTCCCACATGTTTTCTAATCGACTACGAACAACTTCCCAACGGCAGTAGTCAAAGGCTGTTTTTTCACTCATCGCAATGTGTATACTGGAAAGTACAGGCGGGAGGATTGCAAGGGCAATGCCAGGCAGATGCTAACTGCTCTAAATATCCGTATTACTTCCAGTCCTGGCTTCCATTCGACTAAATGACATAGTTAGTGCGTTTGAAACACTTCAGGATACTATGCCAACAGAAGCTTACTCGATCGTAGATTACTTTGAAGATGTCTTCATCGGAATCAGGGATATCTATAACTACGGGATTGGCAACTCTGCACAACTGAAACTACGTTATACACCAGTAGGGTCACTGTTCTTTGTGCGCTGCTGTGATGGAGGTTGTAGTAATAAGTAGACGACAATTTTAAAATAGATTATACCATAAATGTACGGAATGTATAAAGCAATAGTATGGCATCATCACAATGCTTTGTTTTTGTGCTCAGTTTTACAAAAGCATAGATTAAAGACTTTTCACAATGAAAAGTTTTCACAATTAAAGACTTTTCACAATTATCAATTGAAAGCTCTCAGGTTTATCGGCCAGCTTACAGTTAGCATAAATTTTATAATTGAGTCAGGTGTGATTGATAATTTAAGTCTGCTTGTAGCTTAGAAGACATATCCAATAGGCTACCATTTTGCAAAATTAGTCTAAGTGAAAATGTGGTGTGGTCAGGCAATCTCTATTCCTGCTACCAACAAAATATTTTTTCTTGATTTCAGGCTTGCAAGGTTATTTTTTATTTATTTTCCCAACAGTAAAAACCTAAACTTTTTGGAATTGTCACAAGCTACTTTAAGGCTGTTGCATGTTCAGCTTTTCACTTGGTTTTCTGGTTTGCTAAGTTTTACTCATAACTTACATGTTACTGGTTTAGTACTGGTAGTCTTGTTCTAGAATGGTGTACGTACACTTGTTGTGTACCAAGATGCAAGACTGGCTACAAATCCAGTAAGAATGATGAAAAGATAGCATGGTTTAAATTTCCCACAGACCCTGTTTTGAGGCGGAAATGGGTGAACTCAATTCCAAGGCAACATTGGACTGTCACATCTTCTCACAGAGTGTGTAAACTTCACTTTGATGAAAATGATTTCATTATGGCATCTCTTGACAAAAACATTTCGCGTCATAACAAGAGAAACACACATACACTGCAAAAACTGTTTTCGAAACAATCTGCACTTTCACATATCTTTCCTAATCTTCGAAAGTATCTGAGCAAAGAAAACTCATCTGCTGGTCCTACCACAGCTGCCATTAGAAGAGTAGAAAATAAAAATAATGCCATAATCAAACTAACTGATGAGTTATTTCAAGAATGTTTTGAAAACTTTACCACTTTCAAAATAAAAATCACAAACAAAAAACTTCCAGATGACTTTATAGAGCCTGTCTTTCAAGACATCTGTGCATCATTTCACTACATTGCTGTGACCACTGACCAAACCTGGACACTTGGACAGGCACTGAGTTTATTGGCATCTGTTTTGGTAAAAGATAGTTTAGAACTTAGGTGTTATGTTAAGTCAGCTTTTTGCCACATGCTTTTATTAAGCATTTAATACCTTTAAAGCGCATCTACTCTTCTTCTTCTGATTTTTCCAACATACTTGCAGTTGCATTCTGCAAAACATTATGTGAAGCTTCCACCCTTGCAACTAACTCTAACAGTACTCAATTGATTGGACTTGCTATGACTATTCTTGAAGAATGCATGGATGAAGAATATGTATCACATGATAACTCTAAGTTTTTATTGCCTTTGTTAAAATTCTTTTTGGAACAGTTAAAGTCGGCCCAAGTTCCTAAAAATGGAAGACCCTATTCTTCGAGTTTGTTCACTACAGCTTTTCTTTGGCAACTAACCAGCACTTCACTTTATAAAAAGTTAAAAAACTTATTTGTATTGCCATCTTTGAGTGCGTTACGAAATCTTTCATGTGGAGTAACACTGCAAAGTAGCAAGTTGGATTTGGATTTTTTTAATATAAGAACATCAGACTTGAGTGAGCAAGAAAAAATAGTACTGTAACTCTCATGAATGATGAGGTTTATTTATACAGCACAATGTGTGGAGTATAGCAATGAATCATTTGTTGGATTACTGTCTACTGAAGATGGTGCACCCGCAAGAACAGTTCTTGCTTTTATGGTACAGTCCATATATGGGAAGTACAAAGATGTGGTTTGCTTGATTCCTATTAACAAGCTGGGCACTGCTCTTCTAAGAACTTGGTTTGATAAAGTTATCACTGCACTTGATGAATTTTGACTTATACAGTCTATAATTTTTCAAAATTCATAAGATTTTGTGGAAAGTTTGAACTTCCTCCAAAAGGGCTTGACAAAACATCAACTTCCAAGAATCCTGGTGTGCTTCTGGGATTGATTAATTTTCTGTGTAAACTTGACACCAGCTTAGACACACATTTTCATTCACCTAATGTGTTTAAAGGCATTTCAAAAACAATCCAAAATTACATACTAGATGTTTGCCGAGAAGACATTAAGGAACAAATAAGTAAAACAGAGTATGTAGCAGTCTTGTGTGATCAAACAACAGATGTTTATGCCAAAACGCAAATGGTAAATGTGGTACGTTATGTCCTAAATTCTAAACTGGTGAAGAGATATTGGGGATTTTTTAATCCAGCTAATGTTACAGCTGAAGGACTTGCTTCAGTGGTACTTGACGTACTGAATGATATAATTGGAAAAAACTCAAATAAGCAACTTTTTATGTATTGATACATAAAACAATAGATGAACTAGCGATCGGCAGCAGGAAAACATTTTTTGAATGCAAACCGCAACAGCTTCGCAATAAATAATCACTAGAACGAGTAGCGATGCTACAATCCCACACCAGACAAAAAATCTGTCATTTTTACATTGATTTAACGTCTGCAGACGTTGAATCAATGTAAATATGATTGATTTTGCTGCCTGAGACATAGCAAAAATCTACCATTTTGTGTCGATTCAATGTCATCAGATGTTGAATGCACCCAAAAGAAAAACATAATTTGCTACGTAGACGGAGCGTGCGTTTAGCTTTATGAGCTTGCAAACAGACTTGATGTCCCTTTCGAAAGTCGAAACCTCTGCACTGCAGTAAATTGCGCGGTGCCCAGTGAATCGCTCGCTGTGAAAATGAACTTGAAGTCTCGGCCCGAGGTAACCACTAACCAACGCAACAAGGGCTGGTACAAACCGCATTGCGCACACGCCGCATAATCAACGCAGTAATGGACTCACGCAAACTGAATGGCGCACACACGATTATTGCCATAAAAACCCGATCAAAGGCGAAATATGCGCATCTTTTGTTTCATCTGCAACGCGAAAACGGGCGTTTTACAGCGGTCAGTCATAAGTTGCGATACTGTAGTGAAAAGGGAGCAAGTCGAAAACTTAATCAAACGTCTCTCCGTAACTATTTTTCAAAGGCTGCTTACGGATGTCAGCAACTTTTAAATTTATTCAAGGTGACGTGCTGCTGAATTGATGTTAACATGAATGATTTTACTTTCCACAGGTATATTTTCAAGCGTATGATCAAGTTAGTATTTGCATTCCATTTTCAAAACATTGTCATTCCATTTACAGTATACCTTTTAGTAAACCTTTTTGTCTCTTGTTTCATGCTAATAAATCTAGTTCGTTGCTAAACTTTATGTTGTGCTTAGCTTAAAGAGTCGCAGTCCATCAACCGCTAGCAAACGCAGACGCATGTCATGTGTTTGCTTAACCGAAGTGGTCGAGTTTTGTTTATAATAATTAACGGTAGGTCGAACGTAGCGATAACTCCGAGTGTGGCAATAAAAGCAATCCTAGTGTGACGGCATAATTACGTCATCCATCTGCGTGACATTTGCTGAATTTACGTTGCTGCTGATGAAACACGCTTTCGCCCCCACGGCCAAAAAAATAGTTAGGCGCCTATGATTTTGAACAATAACACACTCGAACTGTCGAACAACTAACAAAACACTTCTGTTTATCTCATTAACCTGTATTGTTAATCATGAAAAATGTTGTTTTGATGTAAACCACATATTTTGAACGAACCCAGACAACAAAAATGACTGATTTTGCCGTCTGGGAAGGCACTCAAAAGTAAACACTGGATAAAATGCAAGAACGCAAAAAAAACGATAGCCTATTGTGGAAAAAAATACAAAATTCTCTAAATAAAGAGAAGGCGTCGTTGGATTTACAGAAGGATTTTGTTGGATTCAGAAGGATTATCCTTGGATTTTCAAAAAATTGCCGAATAGGAAACTAACTGATAAAGACTGTAGACAAATAGGGAACTAGCCGAATCGGACTCGCCAAATCGGACTAGCCGAATCGGGCTGTAGCCGAATAGGGTAATAGCCGAATCGGGCTGTAGCCGAATAGGGTAATAGCCGAATCGGACTAGCCCAATCGGACTAGCCGAAACGGGCCATTCCGAGCTTCTGTAATGAAAAGGCAGTGAAATTTGTTGGAGAACATAATCACGCTCCAAATGGTCAGCGTAAGCAGGTTCTGGACGTTTGTGCCCAGGTTTTTACAAAGAGCAACGTCTTACGCTACAACTCAGCAAATCGTTACGGCGGCAACAGTAGATTTGAATCCAAATGCAGCAGCTCAAATTCCTGAGGAACGTGTTTTGAAACGTAGTATTCAGCGAATCAGAAGGCAAGTACAAAATATTCCTGTGAAGCCGTCAAATGCTCAAGAACTGATAATTCCATTAGAATTCAAGAAATTCGATGATGGTACTGTGTTTCTACTTTATGATTCTGGATCTGGAAATGATCGCATTTGCATCTTCAAAACTCAGTATGGACAATCATGAGTCCCATGTATCCTTGCAAGTAGTTGACTATGCAAGAGAAAATGGCATTGTACTTCTTACCATTCCGACCCATACAAGCCATAAGCTTCAACCGCTGGATAAGACTGTTTAGTGCTTATGGTCCATATAAATGGGCATATGCTCGTGCTAAGGATGGTAATCGTGGAACGTTATATCCTGAATTCTAAACCAGTGGAGAGACATAGGGGATTTTTTAATCCAGCTAATGTTACATCTGAAGGACGTGCTTCAGTGCTACTTGACATACTGAAAGATATAATTTGGAAGAACTCTAATAAAGTCATTGCACAAAATTATGATGGTGCAGCTGCTTTAAGTGGCAGCAGGAGTGGTGTACAAACACGAACTAAGGGCATCTATTGAATCATCAATTGAATTTGTTGTTGAAGAAAGCCGCCTCACAAAACAGTAGTGCTAGAGTTTTCTTCAGTGATTTGTCAAGCATGCCTGCATTTTTTCCACTCCACAAAGGATTTCAGCATTAGAAGAAGCCAGTGGGAGACGTGTACCCGGTTCATTTGCCACAAGGTGGAATTTCGAAAGCAGAACTGTTACTGTAGTGTCAGAGGTAAAGGATGCTTTAGTGAGATGTTGTTGTGAATTAGAAAAAAGTAACTCAACCAGCACACTTCAAGCTGCATCTGGCCGAAGAAGAATGCTTGGCGACAAGGACTTTATATTTTGTTTGGAATTTTTCAACAAAATTATGCCTGATGTTGAGAAAGATTTGTTTTCTCAACTGCAATCTCGTGCTGTTGATTCTGTGAAAGCACAAGCTGTTATTGAAGATTTTACAACTGCCATTCAGAAAATAACGGAGGAGACTGATAATATTGTTTTAAGTATGGCAACAGGGTAGCTGATGAAATCAGCTAAAGCGAAACATATCATTATGCCAAGCAATTCTTAGAAGAAAGGTTGCTGAATTTGAGACGGCGATCCAGATCAAAACAATGGAATAAAACATACAGTAATGAAATTCTAATTTTTTTAGGACTTTTGCTGATGCAAGGTGTTAACCGTAAACCTGTGATGCAGCAATACTTCAGTAAAAGATCATCTTTGTTTACTCCATTTTTTGGTGAAGTCATGGAAAAAATCGCTTTATACTGTTGAGTAAATTTTTACACTTCAACAACAAAGAAGAGTTCAATCTGAACAGGCACACATCCAAAAAGCTTTTCAAATAGTGGCCGATCCTGAAGCATATGAAATCGAAATTTTCTAATTTGTATGAGCTGGAAAGGGATATGGCTGTAGATGAATCACTTCTATTATGGAAAGGCCGACTGGGATGGAACTAAGCAATACGTCCCCACAAAAAGAGCCCGATTTGGCATAAAATCTTTTGAAATTTGTGAGTCTTCATCCGGTTACTATGGGATTTTTTATTTATACTGGAAAAGATACGGTGTATGATGAAGATAAAAAATGGCAGTGCAAAACTATTAACCGACACTCCAGTGAGAGACGAAATCGCCAAAGAAACAGAAGTTCGACAAAAGAAGCAAAATGCAACCCTTAGTAAATCACTATTCACAAAAAAAAACAGCAAGAAAAAGTCAGTTCTTGTTTACAGTTCATCTAGCGAAAGTAATGTAAATATGGACGACTCTGACATAGATGAAGAGGAACCAGCAGAAGATGCTGTAGAAGGAGACTATGTGATTGTCAAAATTCCTAGAAAATCAAGATTTGTACACTATATAACTCGTGTTGATACAATCGATAGAAATGAATTTGAGAGCGTATTTTTGAGTCGAGTGTTGGCGAAAGATGTTCTACATTTACTATAAAATCAGGAGACGAAGGAGCATGGTCCCTAAAAAAGATATAGTTTTGAAGCTGTCTTTTCCTACTGTAGTTGGAACTACTCGTCATGAACTGTTTCAGTTTTCTTGCAATCTGGATTATTGGGATCTGCAATAAGTTAAACTTTATTGACCGAAAACACTTTGAACTTCAAATGAAACAGTGACCTTGAATTTGATATTTACCGTTGTTTAATAATCCATGATGCCGTTTATAACTTAATCAGTAGAATGTGCCTATTTTTATTAAAAGATTTGAAATCACCACAGAATTGTGTCAGTTTGTCTGCTATTGAGGTGAATTTTTAGAACTGAAACAATGCTGATTTAATGTTTCAAAACATTGCTTTAATAAAATATTTGTGAAATTTGTTGCATAGGTACATGTAGCTTGGCTTGTTAGGATTCTTGGGAAAGTGAGATAGCTTAATAATATGTTAACATCCAGATGTATTGCATTAAATATTTTGCAATCTGCATATTTTCTGTACTTAAATGTGGTATTTTCACAATAGCAGTTTATAGAATAAATGTTAGCCTATACCAGTGGTTCTCATACTGGGGTCCGCGGTCCTTTTAGGGTCCGCGAGACAATTTTCTAGGACCGCGAAACACTTTCCAAAAAAATTAACACGATCCCGAAGAAAATACTTTTGTGGAAAGTAAAAATTTTCAGGCAACTTATTTTCCAAACCAAACTTAAAAGATGTATTTTAGTAAGCTGGCTTGGCATCCCTCCACATAGTTTTTTAAGCCTGGCCTTTCGTTTGATTGTGATAGCCTTTGTTTCGTTTCTATCGCCTTTGTAACATCAAGGAGTGCATAGTGGTGACGTACTCTTACGACACTCGTGTTTACCAGATCAAGAACAGAATTACGAAATATATTTCACTAAAAAAGGAAGTAAGCGAAGTTGATAAAGGCTGGTTATTTTTACTGATTTAAGTTTTGAATTGAATGCTTTTCCGAACTTTTAGCTTTTTTAGCCTTAGTCAAATTAGCTTAAAATTAAGAACTTTTTAACTTCCAATGATTCCTATGTTCAATTTGATATCACTGTGATACATTCTGGAGAAGAAAAGCGCAGTGCGTGCTATGCTGTAAAGTTTTAGCAAGTTCTGCTCTAAAACCTAGCAAGCTGAAAAGACATTTGGTAACACATCATCCAGATTTTCAAAACAAAGGTGCAGATTTTTTTAAACGGCAAGCTGATAGTTTAGTTAGGTCAAGATTTTATAGCACTGGTGGTCAATGGAAGAAAAATATTGCAGGGTTAAGGGTTTGCTACAAAGTTGCAAGAAAAATAGCTATCGCTAAGAAGCCTCACACCATCGGAGAGCAACTGATCTTGCCTTGTTGCCAAGTTATTGTATCAAAAGTTTTGGGAAAATCTAAAGTTCAAAAGCTGAAGCAAGTGTCTCTGTCAAACGACACTGTGAGTAGGAGAATATCTGAGCTATCGGAAAACATTTTGTTGCAGGTGGTGTCAAAGATACAGAAGTCAATGTCACATTGATACCTAGCTCAAAACAGGTTGGATGTAAGGCATTATAAGTTATCAAGATCATATTGAACCAAACGGAACCTAACATAGAACTGATAACACCCAAGCAGTACACCCATTTTATTGACGTGTGCATTTTTAATTGCATGGTTGTAACAAATAAATTATTATTTACCGTTTTTACGCTAATTTGCCTTAAGTTTTAGAGGACCGTGAGTCGTTGAAAAAAATTGCAAGGAGACCGTTCAACAATTTTTTTGAAAAAGTTTGAGAACCACTGGCCTATACAATTATACATAACATATGAATAATCCTGTATTAACTATTGAGGTAAAATTTTCGGAAGAGGGCAGTTGTTAAAGATTCGCTGCTTTGTGAAGTTTGTGATTTTTTGTTACATCCCATTGTGGCTCACTGCTCCTGTACCATCAACTGCTGTGAAAAATGACCAATTATTACTTTATTCATTTTTGGGTTATCAAGCAGTAGATGACATTATAGCTAATGAAGCATTAAGAAGCTTTAGTAGACACATATGGTATTTGACAGAGGAGGTTGTTCCATTGGCCTTCTTCAGCAACAATGTAAGAAATTTAACAAAAAGTATGATGGCAAAAAATTGCTTTCAATCAAAGACACTGGTGAATGCAATAAAAGGTTTGGATCAGGATTTGGCAAGCCACAGTTTCTTGAATTTCTCACAAATACGGTACTTCAAGAGATCTAGATTTTTACATTGAAGAAGACAATTTTGACACTTTTTTAAATTCTAAAAATTGATCCAACATTTCTAAATGAATCAGTTGAAAGCTGGGAAAACAATTCAATCTTTAAAAATGCTAAGTGGTTGCAGAAAATATCAGAGTGGTTAATGACGCAGCAGAGCGGGGCGTAAAATTAGCCTATGACTTTCACGGCACTGCTCGAAATGAGAAACGATTTCAGAACATTTTGCAAGTAGTAAAGAACTCCAGAAAATCTATTCCAAACCAAAGGAATCGAACACTCGCTTCATCATCATGGTATTTTACCATTTAATGGGTACTGTTGTGGAAATTTTTTGCCTCTTCGAAATTTTTTGAAAATTTTTTGCCTCCTGCATTGTGATGATATGATATATGATTGATTCAATAATATAATTCAGGAAAGATGCCTACCGATATGAACAAATCAATTTTTATAGCATTACCTAAAAAACCGGAAGCAAAGGAAAGTGAAAACCGCCGCACAATCAGCTTGACATCACATATTACAAAAATCTTACTACGCATTATCATGAACCGAATCAAGAACAAAATCAACGATGAAATTGCTGAAGAACAGTACGGATTCATGCCAGACCGCGGCACAGGAAATGCCGTATTTGTATTAAAAAATATCGCTCAAAGATCAATTGAAATGAAGAAAGATCTGTATATCGTTTTCATTGATTGTAAGAAAGCTTTCGACCAAGTAAATCATACCAAATTACTGGAGATGCTAGATAACATTGGAATTGACGATAAGGATCTACGTATTATTCAAAACCTTTCCTTTGATCAAATTGCAACAATAAAGATCAATCACACCATCAGCAATTGGATATCAATCAAGTGAGGCGTAGACAGAGATGCATTCTCTCTCCAAGCCTTTTTTCATTATACAGTGAGATCATCCTCCTGTAGGTTGATGATAAAGCTGGCGTATTTGTTGGCCGTTGGGGGAACTAACTTTAATAACCTGAGGTATGCTGATGACACTGTCTTGGTGGCTGATTCGGAAGCAAAACTACAAAATTCGTTGAATAAAGTAAATGTTCAAAGTAAAAAATTTGGAATGGAAATGAATGAAAAGAAAACGGAAACGATGGTAATCACAAACAAAAAAGAAAATGAAATTACAATCTGTTAAATTAAAATGAACGGAACAACTATAAAACAAGTGAAAAGTTTTCGGTATCTTGTCAATCTGGGTGATGCGCAGCGCAGGAGAAACAGCGATAATGCGCAGCGGTGCGCTTTATAAGAAACAAACAAAGAAATTTGATATTTAAAAGTTGGTTATATACAGCTAAACTACCCAGCTGTTCAGTGGAAACCAAGTCAAAAGAAGGATTGGACGGTATCTAGCCTAAAATCTTTCTTTTCATATGTTACCTGTTTTCTCTTCATTTTCACTTTGGAGGTCGGATTTCTAATTTCGCTGCTGCAAAGAAGAGAGCGCTTGTATCGAAACGGCTCCAACGTTTAGCGATCATGCACACAAGCCTTTATTCAAACTAAAAGATGATAGAGAAGAAATTTTGTTTCTTTAAGAAAATGGAAAAATAAGCATTTGGCCACAACAAGTCACGTGTTAAATGCGTGGTAACCACGTGATGCTTTGAAATTAGAAGCCAGACAGTGATACAAAATGGCGGCTCGGTCTGTTGTGTTTGTATATTAATTCCCAGACAGCAAATGAGTCATTTTTACGTTGCTTTAAAATTTGCTGACGTTGAATCAATGTAAAAAACGAGTGATTTGTTGTCTGGTGCAGCAAAAGCGCGCTTTAATTAAGAATCTTGGCTTGGACAGTTACAGCACAGAATTAAGTTTACTTGTGTTATTAAGATAATAAAGTTTTAGACAACAACAATTACAGCAAAAAATTGTCGTAAATTAACCAGAAACAGTGATGCCGACGGCTCCACGGTGGGTGCAGCTTAATACAACTCGCTTTCCCACAACAGAGGATAAAAATGAGAAAGAAAACAAAAAACATTTTAGTATGGTATTCAGCGTTAAGACAAACTATGGATTACGGAAGGCATAACTTCATATTTTCCAGACTATCTAAATCTTCCTACAATATCACATGGTTTGTGTTACGTTCACTGTTCAAGCATTATCAAGGAAAGCAAATTATTTCCTTTGTTTCGAGCATTTAAAGATAATGTCCCCACTGATTGATAACCCCTGCTGATAATTTGTGCAATAAACAGTCATAACTTTTATCTGCTATTTTGTTAATGATATGATAATTTGTGCCATAAACAGAGTTTTTTAGGCAACTGACTGATTTGTATTGATGCGAAAGCAGCTACGTAATGCCCATTGTGTTATAATTTGTCAACGCCGCTTCGTTTAGTCCAGCGGTTCTCAACCAGTGGGCCATGGCTCACTGGTGGGCCATACAAGCATTTTGAGGTGAGCCACAGACATATTTCAAAAATTGAAAGATTTATTGAAACATTTTGCTTCATTTTTGTCACTATAGTCAATTTTACACTTGCGTGTTTTTTGTTTAGTTACAATGTTTAGTTTTTTGTTTAGTTACAATGAATGATGCTGCTGTTTTTAGCTACAAAGTGGCAATCACCATTCTAATTATTGCAACATACAGTTTTACATCAACTCAGTTTTACAACACTTTATGATGTAATTGTAATTCACTAGTTTGTGGTTACAATTAAGCCATCTTTATAAGCAATAGCCTTGTTGAACTTCTGCAGATCCGCTTTTTAGTACGTGCAACATTTTATTTTGTGGATGATTTTGGGGAGGAATTGACAATACTCGAAGCTTTAAGTTTGATGAAAATTACATTCAGTATGTACATCAATTTTTGATAACAGAGAAGTAAAAGGACAATATGTAGTATGTTGTAAAGTTCTTAGTCATCATTCATTGAGGCCATCAAAACTGAAACTTCACCTGGAAAATGTTCATCCTAATTACAAGGATGAAGATATAATTTTTTTTAACGAAAAGAAGACTGTGTGAAGCGTCAGCGCCTGGATTCAACAAGGAGACTCCAGCAACATTCCAAAGGCAATGTTCTGCTGCTTTTTGTTTATAAACCTTTTTGTAATTTTTTTCTTACATAACATAAAAACTGAATGGGCCACAGAACTTTTATGCAAACAAAAATGGGCCACGAAAGAAAAAAGGTTGAGAACCACTGGTTTAGTCGTTTATTTGTGCGTCAGCAAAATCTTACATTTTGTTGACTCTGTGTTTCTTGATGTTGAATCAACGTAGTTAGAAGTTTGCGGCGGCAAAGGCAGCTTGTACCTTTTTGTGTATGAGGAATTATTTCTCTTCTCTTTAAATTTGTACTATAAATGACGTCTGTGCTTGTCATGTAAAGCTTGAACTGTAGTGTACTTAACATTGATAAA